>NC_092724.1:22322178-22643959 GCF_047496885.1 Scyliorhinus torazame | reverse complement strand
CGGTAGGTCAGGCCCGGGCGGTCGCCGCTGTTTCCGGGGGCAAACCGGGACCGCCACCCCAACTCTCTCCACGAGCCACGTGCGGCCAGCGGGCGCCACCATCTTCCTGTTCCAGAGCCACGTGCGGGCCCCGGGTGCCGCCATCTTGTTCCCCAGGGACCACGTGCGACAGATGGGCGCCGCCATCTTGCACACCCCCAGCCATGTGCGACCAGTGAGCGCCGCCATCTTGCCTGGAGTCTCAGGACCCCGATTTGGATGACCACACACCACCAGAGGAAAACCTCCAACTTTTGCCACGACTTGTCTCAGTGACCCTGGACCAGTCTCGGCCCCGAACGCGACAACAACTGTGCTCATCAGTGGGCACAAAACATCCTGCCTGATCGACTCCGGGAGCACAGAGAGCTTCATACACCCCAACACGGTAAGGCGATGTTCTCTTCCCATCCACCCAGTTAATCAAAAAAAAAAAAAAATCGCCCTGGCCTCCAGGTCTCACTCTGTAGAGAACAAAGGGTTCTGCACAGCGAACCTCACGGTCCAGAGAAGGGAATTTAAAAAATTCCGCCTCTACGTCCTCCCTCACCTCTGCGCTGCCACTAATCTAGGGTTAGATTTCCAATGTAACCTCCAGAGTTTAACCTTTAAATTCGGCGGCCCTATCCCCCCACCCCCCCTCTCTCATTGTCTGCAGCCTCGCGACCCTCCAGATCGATCCGCCTTCCCTTTTTGCGAACCTCACCCCGTATTGCAAACCCGTTGCCACCAGGAGCAGACGGTACAGTGCCCAGGACCGGACCTTCATTAGGTCGGAAGTCCAGTGGTTACTGAAGGAAGGTATTATTGAGGCTAGCAACAGTCCCTGGAGAGCTCAAGTAGTGGTTGTAAAGACCGGGGAGAAGCATTGGATGGTCTTCGATTATAGTCAGACCATCAACAGGTATACGCAGCTCGACACGTACCCTCTCCCCCGCATATCTGATCTGGTCAATCAGATTGCACAATACAAGGTCTTTTCCACGGTGGATCTAAAATCCGCCTACCACCAGCTCCCCATCGCCCTAGCGACCGCAAATACACTGCATTCGAAGCAGATGGGCGGCTCTACCACTTCCTAAGGATTCCCTTCGGTGTCACAAATGGAGTCTCGGTCTTCCAACGGGAGATGGACCGAATGGTTGACCGGTACAGTTGCAGGCCACGTTTCCGTACCTCGCTAACGTCATCATCTGCGGCCACGACCAGCAGGACCACGACACCAACCTCCGAAAATTCCTCCATACTGCAAAAATCCTTAATCTAACCTACAACAAGGACAAAGACGTGTTCAGCACCGACTGTCTAGCCATCCTCGGCTACGTAGTGCATGATGGAGTTATAGGTACAGATCCCGAACGCATGCACCCCCTCATGGGCGTTTCCCCTCCCCCACTGCTCCAAGGCCCTGAAACGCTGCCTGGGATTTTTTTCATATTATGCCCAGTGGGTCCCCAACTATGCGGATAAGGCCCGCCCACTAATTCAGTCCACTGTTATTCCCGTCGGCAGAGGCCCGCCAGGCCTTCAGCCGCATCAAAGCGGACATTGCAAAGGCCACGATGCACGCAATTGATGAATCCTTTCCCTTCCAAGTCGAGAGCGACGCGTCCGACGTAGCTCTGGCGGTCAACCTCAACCAAGCGGGCAGACCCGTGGCCTTCTTCTCACGCACCCTCCACGCTTCAGATATCCGCCATTCCTCAGTTGAAAAGGAGGCCCAGGCCATAGTAGAAGCTGTGCGGCACTGGAGGCATTACCTGGCCGGCAGGAGATTCACTCTCCTCACTGAACAATGGTCGGTTGATTTCATGTTCGATAATGCACAGCGGGGCAAGATAAAGAACGATAAGATCTTACGATGGAGGATCGAGCTCTCCACCTACAACTATGAGATCTTGTATCGTCCCGGAAAGCTAAACGAGCCTCCTGATGCCCTATCCCGTGGCACATGTGCCAACGCACAAATGGACCGACTCCGGGCCCTCCAAGAGGACCTCTGCCACCCGGGGGTCACTCGATTCTTCCATTTCATTAAGACCTGCAACCTGCCCTACTCCATCGAGGAGGTCAGGACAGCCACCAGGGACTGCCAAATCTGCGCGGAGTGCAAGCCGCACTTCTACAGGCCAGAGAAAGCTCACCTGATAAAGGCTTCCCGTCCCTTTCAACGCCTCAGTATGGGCTTCAAAGGGCCCCTCCCCTCCACCGACCGCAACACGTACTTCCTGAACGTGATTGACGAGTATTCCCGGTTCCCATTCGCCATCCCCTGCCCCGACATGACCGCAGACACCGTCATAAAAGCCCTCCACAGTATCTTTACACTGTTCGGTTTCCCCGCCTACATACACAGCGATAGGGGTTCCTCCTTTATGAGTGACGAACTGCGTCAATTCCTGCTCAGCAAGGGCATTGCCTCGAGCAGGACGACCACTTACAACCCCCGAGGAAACGGACAGAGAGGGAGAACGGAACGGTCTGGAAGACCGTCCTACTGGCCCTACGGTCCAGGAATCTCCCAGTCTCCGGCTGGCAGGAGGTCCTTCCAGATGCTCTCCACTCCATCCGATCACTGCTGTGTACCATGACCAACCAGATACCTCACGAACGTCTCCTTGTCTTCCCTAGGAAGTCCTCATCCTGGCTGGCAGCTCCTGGACCCATCCTGCTCGGCAAACACGTGCGGGCGCACAAATCAGACGCATTGGTCCCACCTCCTTCACACTCACCCTCAATACGCCTACGTGGCGTACCCCGACGGCCGACAGGATACGGTCTCCCTACGGGACCTGGCGCCCGCTGGGTCCCCACCCACACCCTAACCACCAACCCCACCCTCCCTCCCATCGGCGCACCCCACAGCCACCCCCTTCCCAGGTGGGTCGGTTCTCCCTCTGGTCCCATCTAGGCGTGATGAAGCTGCCGAAGAAGCCGAAGCCACGGATGCCCGAGCCGGCGCCTGCATCACTGCCGAAACTGCGATGATCGCAGAGGACAACCAGGGCCCCCGACCGACTAATTGCTTCATTTTGAATGTAAATAAATAATGTAAATAGTAGCGACATGTAACAAGACAAAACACTGTACTAATGTATACCGGGTACCACCATAACCTCAACCTCTCCCACCGTAAAACGCGAGACCACCACCCCCGCTGGACTCTTTTTTAACAGGGGGTGAATGTGCCAGTCGATATTAGGGGTATAACAGTACTCAGGTTGATGCTGTAAGACCATTGGTGTGGGAGGTACCTGAGACAGCAATATCACTGGTGAATCCTGCCTGCTGGTTCCGCCCAGTAAGGCGGAGTATAAGAGCCTGTGTCTCCCCAGCAGCTGCATTCTGTACCTGCGCTGCTGGGGGAAACATCTAGTCCAATAAAACCTTCAATTGTCATCCAATCCCGCTTCTGGAGTTATTGATCGAGCATCAACCAGCTTTACGTTTACAGAGAATTTTTCAGCTTGGTCCTTGATATTGCAACACCAGTCAAGGAGAATGTGCACTTTCCATGTCTCCTTCCCATAAGCAGTGCCTTGTACTGTCGGTGTTTGATCCAATCATATTATGCTACCTATTTACGCAAATTTGTCCCAAACCGTATAATTAGAACATAGAACAGTGCAGCAGGAGGCCATTCGGCCAATCGAGTCTGCACCGACCCACTTAAGCCCTCACTTCCACCCTATCCCCGTAACCCAATAACCCCATCTAACCTTTTTTGGTCACTAAGGGCAATTTATCATGGCCAATCCACCTAACCTGCACGTCTTTGGACTGTTGGAGGAAACCGGAGCATCCGGAGGAAACCCACGCAGACACGGGGAGAACATGCAGACTCCGTACAGACAGCGACCCAAGCCGAACTGCCATTTCTGAATTTTGTTTTTTTAATTTAGAGTACCCAATTAATTTTTTCCAATTAAGGGGCAATTTAGCGTGGCCAATCCACCTAACCTGCACATCTTTGGGTTGTGGGGGGAAACCCAGAGACACGGGGAGAATGTGCAAACCCCACACGGACAGTGAACCAGAGCCGGGATCGAACCTGGGACCTCGGCGCCGTGAGGCAGCAGTGCTAACCCACTGCCCCACCGTGCTGCCCGCCATTTCTGATTTTACTGTCTTTGCAACTTTTTATAGAATTTACAATGCAGAAGGAGGCCATTTGGCCCATCGAGTCTGCACCGGCCCTTGGAAAGAGCACCCTACTTAAGCCCACACCTCCACCCTATCCCCGTAACCCCACCTAACCTTTTTTGGACACGGAGGGCAATTTATCATGGCCAATCCACCTAACCTGCACATCTTTGGAATGTGGGAGGAAACCGGAGCACCCGGAGGAAACCCACGCAGACACGGGGAGAACGTGCAGACTCCGCACAGACAGTGGCCCAAGCCGGGAATCGAACCTGGGATCCTGGAGCTGTGGTGCAACAGTGCTAACCACTGTGCTGCCATGCCGCCCGAACTCTGACCTCTTTGTATTGAGTCGCGGAGCCAAAACCATTCATCTCAAACTCATTGTGTGAGGAATGCGGGGAGGGGAAGGGAACACAAAGATGTAAATCATAATTTCTCCCGACTTGTCACCTCGAGAACTTCTTTTATCCCTGCTGGCTTGATATCCTCAGATGGGACTGGTTGGCACATTCCTGCAAACAGTACATCAAACGGTGATTGAATCATCAGGAATTTCTTGCTTGCCAGCTAAAAGTTTCCTCATATAGGAGGCAATGTGGCGCGAGAAGTGGGCAAGAATCTAGAACAGAGGCCATAATCTATCGATTGTTCCACAGTTCCTTAAATCATTTCCCATCATCCTCTGGTCAGTGATTCAAAGTATGTTACATGTAGCAGGGATACTGAAACCATCATTCTGTAACAAGACAGCAGTGGCGATTAATGCCCAGACTAAATTTACTGAGACAAAAAGGGTTACTTTTGGAGGCCAGGATACACAAACTAGACTTGTATATTCCCGAGTACTGAACATTGTTCACTCCAAAGTGGAAATCTGGAACGCTTCCCTTCAAAAGCCAGAGTCTGGGGTCGACCAGAGTTTTCACGACTGAGATTGATTTTGTTGGGGATGGGGTTGTGGTGCAGGTGGATGAATGCAGTTGACGTCCAGATTAGCCATATCATCATTGAATGGTGTAACAAACTGGAGGGGCTGGATGGTCTCCCCCATCCCCCCCTCCGCCTGTTCCTATGCTTAGAACATAAGAACTAGGAGCAGGAGTAGGCCATCTGGCCCCTCGAGCCTGCTCCGCCATTCAATGAGATCATGGCTGATCTTTTGTGGACTCAGCTCCACTTTCCGGCCCAAACACCATAACCCTTAATCCCTTTATTCTTCAAAAAACTATCTATCTTTATCTTAAAAACATTTAATGAATGAGCCTCTACTGCTTCACTGGGCAAGGAATTCCATAGATTCACAACCCTTTGGGTGAAGAAGTTCCTCCTAAACTCAGTCCTAAATCTCCTTCCCCTTATTTTGAGGCTATGCCCCCTAGTTCTGCTTTCACCCGCCAGTGGAAACAACCTGCCCGCATCTATTCTATCTATTCCCTTCATAATCTTGTATGTTTCTAGAAGATCCCCCCTCATCCTTCTAAATTCCAACGAGTACAGTCCCAGTCTACTCAACCTCTCCTCGTAATCCAACCCCTTCAGCTCTGGGATTAACCTAGTGAATCTCCTCTGCACACCCTCCAGTGCCAGTACGTCCTTTCTCAAGTAAGGAGACCAAAACTGAACACAATACTCCAGGTGTGGCCTCACTAACACCTTATACAATTGCAGCAGAACCTCCCTAGTCTTAAACTCCATCCCTCTAGCAATGAAGGACAAAATTCCATTTGCCTTCTGAATCACCTGTTGCACCTGAAAACCAACTTTTTGCGACTCATGCACTAGCACACCCAGGTTTCTCTGCACAGCAGCATGTTTTAATATTTTATCATTTAAATAATAATCCCTTTTGCTGTTATTCCTACCAAAATGGATAACCTCACATTTGTCAACATTGTATTCCATCTGCCAGACCCTAGCCCATTCACTTAGCCTATCCAAATCCCTCTGCAGACTTCCAGTATCCTCTGCACTTTTTGCTTTACCATTTATCTTTGTGTCGTCTGCAAACTTGGACACATTGCCCTTGGTCCCCAACTCCAAATCATCTATGTAAATTGTGAACAGTTGTGGGCCCAACACTGATCCCTGAGGGACACCACTAGCTACTGATTTCCAACCAGAGAAACACCCATTAATCCCCACTCTTTGCTTTCTATTAATTAACCAATCCTCTATCCATGCTACTACTTTCCCCTTAATGCCATGCATCTTTATCTTATGCAACAACCTTTTGTGTGGCACCTTGTCAAAGGCTTTCTGGAAATCCAGATATACCACATCCATTGACTCCCCGTTATCTACCGCACTGTTAATGTCCTCAAAAAATTCCACTAAATTAGTTAGGCATGACCTGCCCTTTATGAACCCATGCTGCGTCTGTCCAATGGGACAATTTCCATCCAGATGCCTCGCTATTTCTTCCTTGATGATAGATTCCAGCATCTTCCCCATTACCGAAGTTAAACTCACTGGCCTATAATTACCAGCTTTCTGCCTACCTCCTTTTTTAAACAGTGGTGTCACGTTTGCTAATTTCCAATCCGCCGGGACCACCCCAGAGTGTAGTGAATTTTGGTAAATTATCACTAGTGCATTTGCAATTTCCCTAGCCATCTCTTTTAGCACTCTGGGATGCATTCCATCAGGTCCAGGAGACTTGTCTACCTTTAGCCCCATTAGCTTGCCCATCACTACCTCCTTGGTGATAACAATCCTCTCAAGGTCCTCACCTGTCATAGCCTCATTTCCATCAGTCACTGGCATGTTATTTGTGTCTTCCACTGTGAAGACCGACCCAAAAAACCTGTTCAGTTCCTCAGCCATTTCCTCATCTCCCATTACTAAATCTCCCTTCTCATCCTCTAAAAGGACCAATATTTACCTTAGCCACTCTTTTTTGTTTTATGTATTTGTAGAAACTTTTACTATCTGTTTTTATGTTCTGAGCAAGTTTACTCTCAATCTATCTTACTCTTCTTTATAGCTTTTTTAGTAGCTTTCTGTTGCCCCCTAAAGATTTCCCAGTCCTCTAGTCTCCCACTGATCTTTGCTACTTTGTATGTTTTTTCCTTCAATTTGATACTCTCCCTTATTTCCTTAGATATCCACGGTCGATTTTCCCTCTTTTTACCGCCCTTCCTTTTTGTTGGTATAAACCTTTGCTGAGCACTGTGAAAAATCACTTGGAAGGTTCTCCACTGTTTCTGTCCCAAGTCTTTGCTCCCAGTCGTGAAAGTAATCTGTCCCAAGTCCCTCCTTCCCCTATAGCCGTACAGTTGTCCATAAGACATAGGAGCAGAATTAGGCCACTTGGCCCATCGAGTCTGCCTCGCCTATGTATCACCTCCTAACAAATGCTTCCACTAATTATCCTTTATCCCCCTTCTTTTTTTTGTTTAAATTTAAAGCACCCAATTAATTTTTTTTCTAATTAAGGGGTAATTTAGCGTGGCCAATCCACCTACCCTGCATATCTTTAGGTTGTGGGGGTGAGGCCCACGCAGACATGGGGAGAATGTGCAAACCTCACACGGACAGTGACCTGGGTCCAGGATCGAACCTGGGTCCTTGGCGCCGAGGCAGCAGTGCTAGCCACTATGCTACGCAACCGTTCCGCCCATTCCTCTAATTATTTTAGTGGCCCATTCAACCGTGTATCTTTCTGGTCGAAGCCTGTCTGATTGGCGACCTATCCACCACTTTGAAACATTCAATCCCTCCACCACAGACACACAGCAGCAGCCGTGTGTACCATCTGCACTGCAAGATCTCACCGAGGCTCCTTCGACAACACCTTCCAAACCCGCAACCTCTACCACTTAGAAGGACAAGAGCAGCAGACACATGGGAACATCACCACCTGCAAGTTCCCCTCCAAGTTCCTGACTTGGAAATATATTGCCGTTCCTTCGCTGTACCTACACCATGTAGACTGCAGTGATTCGAGAAGGCAGCTCACCACCACTTTTTCAAGGGCAATTAGGAATGGGCAGTACATACTGGCCTAGCCACTGATGCCCACATCCCATAAGTGAATTTTTAAAAAAGCGTCTATGTCGCCACAATTTTCTAGGAACACAAGCCTACTCCTATCAAAGCATGAAATGTTAAGAGTTGTGGGGGACAGGATGGGATGTGAAGTGAGAGGAGGGGTTGATGGAATGGGCTATGTTGTTACATGGGATGTAAAGCTGGGATCGTTTTTGACTCTAATGTTGCCAATCTCTCGATCAATTTCAGTTCCTCCCCCCCCGCCCCCAACCATCAATTAGTCAGAGCTTGTAAACCAAATCCCCATAAGTCCAAACTCTGGCTGCCACACAATCCACTTACATCAACATTTAATGAAGCAGAAACACAAAACGGAATCCACTCAAGAGACTCACAAGATCAGCCCCCTCCTGACAGAGGGGACAGTATCACCTTCAGGTCAGAGGCCACATGCTTAACTAAACCTACAGAATCCACCTGCAGAATCCAAGCCCATGAACAAACTTCCCTCCAAAAAGCCCATTCGAAGCACTGAACTAAATCATACATTCCCTCTGCCTTTCCCAGGCACAGGTACAAAAGCCTTGGTGAAACATACACCACTATGGTAATGACAATGAATCCTGGCTTGTAATGTGTATCACTGGACACGTCACCAGTCAGAGCTGAACGTAATTAACTAGAGCAAAGAAACTTGGAAGTGGGCAAGTTCCTCAAGGACTTGGAAACAAAATCCCACCTTCCTCAAACACAAAACTTTGGGGAGTTTGCAATCTGGATCAGTAAGCACCATTTTTGGGGGTGGATAGGGGTCACTGAGCAGGATAAGAATCCTGTCCCAGCAACCCTGAGGTTCAGTCCAGTGCTCTCGCAGCAGCCTGGCATAGTTCAGACATGCCCTGGAACGTGCAGGTTCTTATGGTGCCAAACTGGCAACACGCTCTGATCAAATAGAGGGAACAAGGCTGATTCACTGTCAGTCCAATCAAACGCATTGAACCAATTCCAACGGCAAACTAAGTGTCTTTCAAAAAGGGCCACATTCTATTTTGGGAGTCCGATATTAGACTCCAGTACTCTTGAAGAAGGTGCTATGCCAATAAATGGCTGTGGAAAAGTCATAGAGGTCTACAGCACAGAAAAGGCCCTTCAGCCCATCACTTCTGCGTCGGTCAAAAACAACCACCATTTCCCATCTCTGGGCCCATAGTCTTGCATATTCTCTCATTGCAGGTACACATCTAAATTCTTCTTAAATGCTAGGAGGGTCTCTGCCTCCACCACCCTTTCAGGCAGTGCAAACTCAGACCACCCGCTGGGTGAAAACATTTTTCCTCACTTATCCCTGGCTTGGGTCACTGTTGGTGCGGAGTCTGCACCCCCGGATGTTTCCGGTTTCCTCCCTCAATCCAAAGATTTGCAGGTTAGGTGGATTGGCCATGACAAATTGCCCTTAGTACCCAAAGAAAAAAAAAGGTTAGCTGGGGTTACTGGGATGGGGTGGAGGCGTGGGCCTAAGTGGAGTGCTCTTTCCAAGAGCCGGTGTAGACTCGATGGGCCGAATGGCCTCCTTCTGCACTGTAAATTCTATGATTCTATGATCCCCTCTAAACCTCCTGCCCCTTACCTTAAGTCTATTCCCCCTGGTCACTGATCCCTCCACCAAGGAGAAAAGTTTCTTCCTACTTCCTCTATCTATGCCCCTCAATCATGTTCCCCTTCAGTCTCCTCTGCTCCAAGGAAAACAATCCCAGTCTATCCAATTTCTGTTCATAGCTAAAACTCTCCAGCCCAGGCAACTTCCTGGTAAATCTCCTCTGTCCCCTTTCCAGTGCTATCAGAATCCTATAATGTGGATTCCAGAACTGCACACAATACTTTAACTGTGGCCTAACCAACATTTTATACAATTTGAGCATAATCTCCCTGCTCTTAAACTCTATGCCTCAATTAATAAATATGGCAAGTATACCATATGCCTTCTTAACCATATTTTATTTTCTATTATTTTTTTCCTGCTCTGCTACCCCGGCCGACCTTCGCGACCCACCATTTTTTCTTACCTCGTTTGCTGCTGACAAAATGGAGGAATCGCAATTGCGCCCAAAACGCGTGATGTCGGCGTTCGGGGGGCGTGACCTGCTCTCTGCCTCCCTTCAGGCAGGAACACTACATTCAATTTTTAAAAACTATCTTCTCCCACGTCTCCGATTGTGCACATTCACATGCAACAGCCGGCTTTTGACAATGCCGGCTGCGAGCGGCCTTCAAAATGACGGGCGCGACCATATAAAAAAAATGCGGGCGCATCACGCATGCGTACCCGCTCATTGGTGCGCATGCGCAAAACCACGGTGGTTCTGCGCCTGCGCTCCAATGAGTGACATGCATGCGCAATGTCCCCGCATTTTTTTTACATGGTCGCGGCAGTCATTTTGAAGGCCGTTTGCAGCCGGCATTGTTAAAAGCGGGCTGCAGGGGCAGCACGGTGGCACAGTGGTAGCACTGCAGTCTCACGGCACAGAGGTCCCAGGTTCGATCCCGGCTCTGGGTCACTGTCCGTGTGGAGTTTGCACATTCTCCCTGTGTTTGCGTGGATTTCGCCCCCACAACCCAAAGATGTGCAGGGTAGGTGGATGGGCCACGCTAAATTGCCCCTTAATTGGATAAAAATGAATTGGGTACTCCAAATTTTAAAACAAACAAAAAAAATGCCGGTTGCTGCGTACGAATTTTCGCAATCGGGAGCGCAGCGACGGACGGCTCCAGACCCTCCCGCGACCTACCCGTGTGTTGCTATCCCGACTTTGAAAATGCCTGCCTCAAAGGACACCGGTGTACATGGACACCAAGATCCCTCTGTATTCCCTTGCCTGGTTTGTCCTACTCAAATGCATTACCTCATACTTATCTGAATTGAATTCCATCTGCCACTGATCAGCCCATCTGACCAGCTTTTGTATATCCTTCTGTAATCTAAGGCTATCCTCCTCACTATTTACCACCCACCAATTTTCACACACTTACTGATCAATACTCCTACATTCATGCCCAAATCATTTATATAGACCACAAACAGCAAGGGCCCCAACACTGATCCCTGCGAGACCCCACTGGACACAGGCTTCCAGTCAGAAAAACACCCCTCGACCATCACCCTCTGCTTCCTGACACTCAGTTAATTCTGGATCCAATTTGCCAAATTTCCTTGGATCCCATAGACTCTTACCTTCGCTATCAATCTCCCATATGGGATCTTATCAAAAGCCTTGCTGAAGCCCAAGTAGACTACGCCAAATTCATTTCTTTCATCCACACATCTGGTCAGTTTTTTTTGAATTTTAAGAGTACCCAATTTATTTTTCCAATTAAGGGGCTAAAATTCAGCATGGCCAATCCACCAACCCTGCACATCTTTGGGTTGTGGGGGTGAGACCCACGCAGACACGGGGAGAATGTGCAAATTCCACACAGACAGTGACCTGCTTCTGATGCCCATCCATCCAATGCTCCAATCCTCCCACCGAAGCTCCTTCCTCCAGTACCCTAACCTTCCCACTACAGTACATATGCAGGTCTTGAATGACTCCAGCATTCTACCCCATGGACTTTTCCAAACATTTGTGCTGGTGAAACTTGCTGCTCCCTTAAAGTTGCCGCTTGGGCAATCTTCCCCCTGTAGTTCTTCCCACCATCCAATTCTATCAGAGGTGAGGAGTGTACATGCTCTAGTAGCCTCACTCTATCTGACTATTGTGTAAAGGGATGGGGGTAGGACTCACACCCACCCGAGAAGAAATGGAAGATCTTCCACTGAGGTTTCCACCCCATAATCATTAATGGTGTCGCAGTCTCGAGACCGAGCCAGAAACTTAGAACCATAGATTACTACAGCTTAGGAGGCCATTCGGCCCATCGTATCTGCACTGACCCTCTGAAAGAGCACCCTACCCAGCCCCACTCCTCCATCTTACCTACACATCCTTGGAGACTAAGGGGCAATTTAGCATAGCCAATCCACCTAATCTGCACATCTTTGGACTTGAAAATAAAAATCTGCGCTGATGCTCCTGGTGTAGTGCTGAGGGAGTGCAGCACAGTTGAAGGGGGTCACTGTTTGGATGAGATGTTTATCCCTTCAGGCAGGGGTAAACAATCCGAAGGCCACTATTCCGAAGAGCACAGAAATTCTCCCCAATGTCCGAGGGAAAATTCATCTCAACCAACATCAACAAAAATCAAGGTGGTCTGGTCATTTTTCACATTGCTGTTAGTGGGATCTTGCTGTGTACACATTAGCGAGTTTCTTACATTTCAACAGTAACTACACTTCGAAAGATACTTCATTATAATGTGCTTCGGGATATTCTTAGGTTGGGAAGGGAAGTATAGGAGCACCAGCTTTTCTTCAACACATTTTTACACTTATTGTTGTCCAGTAAAACTTGTCAACCAAACAGCAAAACACCACCAGACTGCCATCGTTGTTGGTGTTTCCAAATGCTGAAATGTTGGTCAGGACAATGGGAGAATACCTTTGGTGTTATTCCAATCAGTTATCAAGACATCATCAAAAGGAGGCCAGCGTTTGGCCCTTCAAGCCTGCTCCACCATTGAAGATCATAGCCAATCTTCTACCTAATTCTACCATCCCGTACAATCCCCATATCTCTTAGTATCCAAAAAATCTAATCAACCTCTGTCTTGAATATATTCAACGTTGGAGCATCCACAGCTCTCTGCGGTAGAGAATTCCAAAGGTCCGCAGCCCTTTGAGTGAAGAAATATCTCCTCATCTCAGTCCTAAATGGTCGACCCCTTAATGTCCACTTGAAGCGATGAACGGACAGGTAGGGCCTCGGGCTAACATCTGATCTGAAGAAAGCATCTCCGACACACCTGGAGCAAGGAGGACAAAGACTGGAATCGGGAAGATTCCGACAACAGCTCATCGTTTCGACACTACCCTGAAGGAACCGAATTCTAAAAAGGGAATCCGCTTTCTTTAAGGAGGCGTTTGGCGGTGGTGGTGGGGGTGCTGCAGCTCCCGACAGGCCCTCCATTGTGCCCATGAACAGTGGCTGCAGTGACAGTGGGGCGAGGGGTGGGTAGGGGTGGGGGGGGAGAACTGGCACACTCCGACACAACACAGCTATTCTACCAGGCCTGGTTGCCAAGCAGCCTAGTTGCCTAGCGACTGGTATTATCCCAGTGGATGCAAGGAGAGCCAGTGAAACATGAAGCAGCTCTCTGCTCGTCACCGGGAGAACTTCATCATAGGAGAGTGAAGTGAACCCCTCCAAGCTCCGAGTTCGCAGGCAGAAACCAGCATTATAAAGAGCCCTTCCCCAACATCTCCCTGTGCACTCAACAAACTCGAGCACTTCTTCAAACTCCATTGTGGCTTCAAGCTGACACTTGCCTTATTTTCCAAACATAGAGCATAAGAGCGCAGTACAGGCCCTTCGGCCCTCGATGTTGCGCCGACCTGTGAAACCACTCTAAAGCCCATCTACACTATTCCTTTATCATCCATATGTTTATCCAATGACCATTTAAATGCTCTTAATGTTGGCGAGTCCACTACTGTTGCAGGCAGGGCATTCCACGTCCTTACTACTCTGAGTAAAGAACCTACCTCTGACATCTGTCTTATATCTATCTCCCCTCAATTTAAAGCTATGTCCCCTCATGCTAGACATCACCATCCGAGGAAGAAGGCTCTCACTGTCCACCCTATCCAATCCTCTGATCATCTTGTATGCCTCAATTAAGTCACCTCTTAACCTTCTTCTCTCTAACGAAAACAGCCTCAAGTCCCTCAGCCTTTCCACATAAGATCTTCCCTCCATACCAGGCAACATCCTGGTAAATCTCCTCTGCACCCTTTTCAATGCTTCCACATCCTTCCTATAATGCGGCGACCAAAACTGCACGCAATACTCCAAATGCGGCCGCACCAGGGTTTTGTACAGCTGCAACATGACCTCATGGCTCCGAAGCTCAATCCCTCTACCAATGAAAGCTAACACACCGTACGCCTTCTTAACAACCCTCTCAACCTGGATGGCAACTTTCAGGGATCTATGTACATGGACACCGAGATCTCTCTGCTCATCCACACTGCCAAGAATCTTACCATTAGCCCAGTACTCTGTCTTCCTGTTACTCCTTCCAAAATGAATCACCGCACACTTTTCTGCATTAAACTCCATTTGCCACCTCTCAGCCCAGCTCTGCAGCTTATCTATGTCCCTCTGTAACTTGTAAAATCCTTCTGCACTGTCCACAACTCCACCGACTTTAGTGTCATCTGCAAATTTACTCACCCATCCTTCTACGCCCTCCTCCAGGTCATTTATAAAAATGACAAACCTGCTCTCTCCTTTTCTGGGGGGCACAGAATCCCACTAGAAACAGAATGCCTCCAGCTCCAAAGTCCAGTCAACCCATCTTACCTGTGCCACTTCTATGCAAGAACTCAGCGAATTCCACTTACCCCCTCCCCCACCACTCTACCTTTCCCGCAGCCATCCGTCCTCCCCACCCCTCATCCCCTATCCGTCCTCCCTGCCTTTTCCCCCACCATTCCCCTCCCCATCTAATTTTCCCCCAATCCCGGCCCCATTTCCCCCCCCCCCCCCCCCCCCCAACCCACACCCACCCCCATCCCTCACCATCACCCGAAAATGTTCTCTTTAGCAAATTATCCATTTCCCTTCTGAAAACCACAATTGAATCTGCTTCCTCTACACTCTCAGGTGGAACATTCCAGATCTGAACCACTCGCCGCCTAAAGAGCCTTGTCCTCCTGTTGTCTCTGGTTCGGTTGCGGGAGGCCTGTGATTCTTGGCCCTTCCCCCATGGGAACCAGTTTCTCCTTCAAATGTCCTCTTAACCTTCGCCTCTCGGAGGAAAACCGCTCCAGCTTCTCCAATTGATCCACATAACTGAAGTTCCTCACTCCGGCAACCGTTCTCATTAATCTTTTCTACACCCTCCCTAATGTCCTCACATCTTTCCTCAAGTGTGGTGCCCAGAACTGGACACAATACTCCAGTTGAGGCCATAACCAGTGTTTTATAAAAGGTTGATTATAGATTGCTTGGTTTTTGGACCCTAGACCACGACTAATAAAACCCAGGAGGCTGCACAGCTGCGTTAGGAGGCATAGATTTGAATGAAAACAAAACTGAACTGTCGTCAGTATTTTGCCCAAATGCTCGGTCTGAGCAGTGGATGAGGCAGCAGAGCTGCCCAGGAGGAACATCGCTATGGAGCTCATTCTTGCCCCCATCCCATATCCAGAGACAAATCAGTAGCCAGCAGTTGGTTAGTAGATGGGAGGCGCAGAGGAAGATTTTAAATATCCGTAAGGCTGAAAATGAAAACAAAACAAAAAAAAAAATCCATGCAGAGCGATAGGGGCAGCACGGTAGCACAGTGGTTAGCACTGTTGCTTCACAGTTCAAGGGTCCCAGGTTCGATTCCCAGCTTGGGTAAACGTCTGTGTGGAGTCTGCGTGGCTTTTCTCCGGGTGCTCCGGTTTCCTCGGCTGGTTTAGCTCAGTGGGCTAGACCAGCGGGTCTGTGATGCAGAACAAGGCCAGCAGCGCGGGTTCAAGTCCCGTACCAGCTGAGAATTCTGAATTGTCCCTCCCTGAACGGGCGTTGGAATGTGGTGACTAGGGGCTTTTCACAGTGTGACTTCTTTACAACTAGATACTGATTGGGAAAATAAAATCACAGTTTCAGGACACAGCAACTTGCTCAAAATGTCCATTTGCACAGAGTGGCTATTTATTAACCCAGGAGGAAGGGGTTAACTATTATGTTAATTCCTTCAATAAAAGGACAATATTTGATGATGTCAGAAGGGACTGCTTTGCCGGAATGAATGAGCACGGGTCAGATTTGCAAAGTAAAAGCAGTGGGAGTTGTAACCAATCCAAAAACAGCAGGTGCAGAACAAGTGGCTGTTTATCCTCTTGTCCTTCTCAGCTTTGTGCATCTCTCTCTATGTCTGTCTCTCTTTCCTCATCTTCCCAATGCTTCCATTTCTCAGACCAACGTCACTATTTTAACCTCTGGGATTCCCAGTAGGGGGATTTTAAACAGGGCGGAATGTTCCAATACTTGGACAGGAAACACAACTCCCTCCAGAAACAACAAATTACCTCCAAGACCCCTAGATCCCTTATGGGACTGGATTGATTCAACTCCTTTTGCACTAGCCTTGATAAATAGTTTGCAAAGACCCATAGCTGGAAGGACCCAATCTCATTTCAGCCAAGGTATCGAGGGTAGACCGGCCATCGCCCAAAGTGTCAGTTTGGCTCAGTTGATAGCAGCACTGCCTCCAAGACTGACGTTGTGGGCACCACTTGAGAAAAGACCCAGGCTGAGTGGAGTGCTGCGCTGTCAGAGGTGCTATCTTACAAGTGAGATGCTAAAGTGAGGCCAAATCTGCCTCCTTGGTTGGATAAAGAAGATTCCATGTCACTCTTTTGAAGAATAGCGATGGGGTTCCGCCTGGTCCCCTGGGTCAATATTTATTCCTCAAGCACCTTCACTAAAACAGATTATCTGCTCATTATCACGGTCGTTGCTTGCGAGATCCTGCTGTGCACAAATTGGCTGCCGTGCACCCTACATTTCAACAGTACAGGGTTAGATACAGAGTAAAGCTCCCTCTACACTGTCCCCATCAAACACTCCCAGGACAGGTACTGCACTGGGTTAGATACAGAGTAAAGCTCCCTCTACACTGTCCCCATCAAACACTCCCAGGACAGGTACTGCACGGGGTTAGATACAGAGTAAAGCTCCCTCTAGACTGTCCCCATCAAACACTCCCAGGACAGGTACAGCACGGGGTTAGATACAGAGTAAAGCTCCCTCTACACTGTCCCCATCAAACACTCCCAGGACAGGTACAGCACGGGGTTAGATACAGAGTAAAGCTCCCTCTACACTGTCCCCATCAAACACTCCCAGGACAGGTACAGCACGGGGTTAGATACAGAGTAAAGCTTCCTCTGCACTGTCCCCATCAAACACTCCCAGGACAGGTACAGCACGGGGTTAGATACAGAGTAAAGCTCCCTCTACACTGTCCCCATCAAACACTCCCAGGACAGGTACAGCACGGGGTTAGATACAGAGTAAAGCTCCCTCTACACTGTCCCCATCAAACACTCCCAGGACAGGTACAGCACGGGGTTAGATACAGAGTAAAGCTTCCTCTGCACTGTCCCCATCAAACATTCCCAGGATAGGTACAGCACGGGGTTAGATACAGAGTAAAGCTCCCTCTACACTGTCCCCATCAAACACTCCCAGGACAATTTTAGAGCAAATCGAGGTTCTTTTTAAAAAATCAGAGCACTGCTATCGAAAGCTCTTGCCTCAAATGGAACACAAGAGGGTCAGCTTTGCAATTAGCAAACAGGATTCCAAATGTTTGCTGGGATATTGTAGTGAATGGTGAAGATATGAATGGACTGACCTTGCAACAAATAATCAGTGTTTGCAACTGCTGCTCGAGAGTTTTTGTCAAACTAAGACTATCTTTTCTTTTGATTTGCTTTTATTGAACTGTTAGATTAACGGAAATTGTGTTTTTATTTGAAATCACTTGATTAAATTCTGCCTGTGACTACACAATGGATGAGAAACACTTGGGACGTAGAATCACAAGAGGTGTTACAGCACAGAGGAGGCTATTCAATCCATCGTATCTGTGCTGGTGTCAGCAGGAACTATTCACCGAGTGCCACTCTCCTGCCTGCTCCCCATAGCCCTGCGATTTCTTCCTTTTTAGCCAACGATCCAATTCCCTTTTGAAAGCCTCACCTTTTCAGACAGATCCTAACTAAATACTCTGTATCTAACCCCAGGTAAAGACACTTCTCCCCTGCCACCATCACTTCTTTCATCAATGACCGTCAATCAGTTCCCCCCGATTCTTGGCCTTCCATCAATGGGAACAGTTTCTCCTTCTCCAGACCCCATATGATTTGGAGTACCTCAATCAAACTTCCTCCTTAGAGAAGAGGAGGTTGAGAACACAGTTCCAAATTTGCAATGTAATGGAGTTCCTTACCCCTGAACCATTCTTGTGAATCTTTTCTGTCCCTCTGCCTTTGCATCCTTCCTAGAATATGGTGCTTGGAACTGGATGCAATTCTCCAGTTGAGTCCAAATCAGTGTTTATACAGGTTTAGCACAGAACATATAGAACACAGTACAACACAGAACAGGCCCTTTGGCCCTCGAATGTTGTGCCGAGCATTGTACGAAACCAAGATCAAGCTATCCCATTCCCTGTCATTCTGGTGTGCTCCATGTGCCTATCCAATAACCGCTTGAAAGTTCCTAAAGTGGCCGTCTCCACTATCACAGCAGGCAGTCCATTCCACACCCAAACCACTCTCTGAGTAAAGAACCTACCTCGGACATCCCTCCTATATCTTCCACCCTGAATCTTATAGTTATGCCCCCTTGTAACAGCTACATCCACCCGAGGAAATAGTCTCTGAACGTCCACTCTATCTATCCCCCTCATCGTCTTATAAACCTCTATTAAGTCGCCTCTCATCCTCCTCCGCTCCAAAGAGAAAAGCCCTAGCTCCCTCAACCTTTCCTCATAAGACCTATCCTGCAAACCAGGCAGCATCCTGGTAAATCTCCTTTGCACCCTTTCCAATCCTTCCACATCCTTCCTCTAGTGAGGTGACCAGAACTACACACAAATGTGGTCTCACCAGGATCATGTACAGTTGCAGCATAACCCCGCGGCTCTTAAACTCAAGCCCCCCGTTAATAAACGCTAACACACTATAAGCCTTCTTCACGGCTCTATCCACTTGAGTGGCAACCTTCAGAGATCTGTGGACATGAACCCCAAGATCTCTCTGTTCCTCCACATTCCTCAGAACCCTGCTGTTGACCCTGTAATCCGCATTCAAATTTTTTCTACCAAAATGAATCACCTCGCACTTATCAGGGTTAAACTCCATCTGCCATTTTTTGGCCCAGCTCTGCATCCTATCAATGTCTCTTTGCAGCCTACAACAGCCCTCCACCTCATCCACTATTCCACCAATCTTAGTATCATCAGCAAATTTACTGACCCACCCTTCAGCCCCCTCCTCCAAGTCATTGATAAAAATCACAAATAGCAGAGGACCCAGCACTGATCCCTGAGGTACACCGCTGGTAACTGGTCTCCAGTCTGAAAATTTTCCATCCACCACCACCCTCTGTCTTCTATGTGATAGCCAGTTACTTATCCAATTGGCCAAATTTCCCTCTATCCCACACCTCCTTACTTTCTTCATAAGTCGACCATGGGGAACCTTATCAAACGCCTTACTAAAATCCATGTATACGACATCAACTGCTCTACCTTCATCTACACACTTAGTTACCTCCTCAAAGAATTCAATCAAATTTGTGAGGTAAGACTTACCCTTCACAAATCCGTGTTGACTATCCCAGATTAAGCTGCATCTTTCCAAATGGTCATAAATCCTATCCTTCAGGACCTTTTCCATTAACTTACCGACCACCGAAGTAAGACTAACCGGCCTATAATTACCAGGGTCATTCCTATTCCCCTTTTTGACAGAGGAACAACATTCGCCACTCTCCAGTCCTCTGGCACTATCCCCGTGGACAGTGAGGACTCAAAGATCAAAGTCAAAGGCTCTGCAATCTCATCCCTTCCCTCCCAAAGAATCCTTGGATATATCCCATCTGGCCCAGGGGACTTGTCGACCCCAAGGTTTTTCAAACCTTCCTCAGAACATCTACCTCCTCCAGCCTACCTGCCTGTATCACACTCTCATCCTCAAAAACATGGCCCCTCTCCTTGGTGAACACTGAAGAAAAGTATTCATTCAACACCTCTCCTATTTTTTCTGACTCCATGCACAAGTTCCCACTACTGTCCTTGACCGGCCCTAACCTCACCCTGGTCATTCTTTTATTTCTCACATAAGAGTAAAAAGCCTTGGGGTTTTCCTTGATCCGACCCGCCATGGACTTCTCGTGCCACTGCCTAGCTCTCCTAAGCCCTTTTTTTAGCTCATTCCTTGCTACCTTGTAACCCGAGGTGGCATGGTAGCACAGTGGTTAGCGCAGTTGTTTCACAGCTCCAGGGTCTCAGGTTCGATTCCCGGCCTGGGCCACTGTCTGTGCAGAGTCTGCACGTTCTCCCCGTGTCTGCGTGGGTTTCCTCCGGGTGCTCCGGTTTCCTCCCACAGTCCAAAGATGTGCAGGTTAGGTGGATTGGCCATGCTAAATTGCCTTTAGCGTCCAAAACAAAAGGTTCGGTGGGGTTACTGGGTTATGGGGATAGGGGTGGAGATGTGGGCTTGGGTAGGGTGCTCTTTCCAAGGGCTGGTGCAGACTTGATGGGCCAAATGGCCTCCTTCTGCACGGTAAATTCTATAATTCTATGATTCTAACCATGTCTCGGTAATGGCCACAACATCGTAGTCCCAAGTACCAATCCACACTCCCAAGTTCACCTACCTTATTCCGGATGCTCCTTGCATTGAAGTAGACACACTTCAACCCACCTTCCCGTCTGCCGGTACACTCCTGCGACCTTGATACCCTCCTCAGTACCTCACTACTCTCCACACTGGCTTCTGGACTACAGCTAGTTTTCCCATCCCCCTGACAAATTAGTTTAAACCCCCCCCGAAGAGCCCAAGCAAACTTCCCTCCCAGGATATTGGTGCCCCTCTGGTTCAGGTGCAAACCATCCTGTCTGAACATAATCTTGTTCTTGTACTCTTGTATCCCTATTAATAAAGCCTAGGATACTGTATTCTTTATTAACCTCTCAACCTGCATTGGCATCCTCAATGATTTGTGTACATGTACACCCAGGTCCCTCTGCTCCTGCAGCCCTTATTTTGTATTGTCCCTCTACATTCAATCTCATCTGCCACTCATCCACCCATTCTATGCCCTTTTGATGTTCAGCACTATCCTCCCCACAGTACACAATATTTCAAGTTTTGTATCATCTGCAAATTTTGAAATTGTGCCCCGTACAACAAGGTCTAGGTCATTAATATACATCAGGAAGAGCACAGGTCATAACAGCAACCCCTTCCTTCAGGCTGAAAAATAACCATTCACCACTGCTCTCCATTTCCTGTCACTCAGCCAATTCTGTCCCCATGTTGCTTTGTTCTTTTTCTTCCACGAGCCGAGACTTTGCCTGCAAGTCTGTTGCTCGGCAGTTTATCAAATGTATTTTGGAAGTCTCATGTGCATCACATCAACAGTGCTATTCCCTCTCTGCTAGTTCATGAAAAAACTCAAGCATGTTAGTGAAACATCATTTGCCCTGAACAATTCAATGTGGTTTCCCTTAATTAAACCACATTTGCCCAAATAGCTATTAATTGTGCGCGTAATTATCATTTCTAGAAGCTTCACCACCACGGAGGCTAAACTGTCCATAGTTAGTTGCTGGGTTCATCTTTACACCCTTTCTTTGAACAAAGGTGTAGCCTCTGCAATTCTCCAATCTCCCCTTCTTTAAAGACAGTTCATTATTCCAATACAGTTTTGCCTGATAATCATTCATTCCAATGTATCTGGGTCAGATCCATTCACATCCCACTCTGAAGTGGACTTTCGCCCAGTTCATTATTCCTTCTGTGGATTTCTCCTTGTCCATTTCCGTAGCCAGCCTAAACCTTATGATGCAATGTTCTCCCACGACACTTGACCAACCTCATTCCCAGTTCCAGCAGTCCCTCCTTTCTTGTTGGACTGGAAACATATCCTCTGTAGAAAATTCTCTTGAACACACTGTAGGAATTGTTGCCCCTCTCTGCCCTTTACATTACTGCTATCCCAGTCTATACTCATAATTAAAACCGTCATTAGGACTACTTTATAATTCTTGCACTTCTCTGTAATTTCCTTGCAAATCTCATGATCATGAAGGGTGCTGTATAAATATAAATTCTTCTTTTTGAAACCCTGTGAGATCTCTGTTTGAGAGAGGGGAAAAAAAAGACCTTCTGAAGTTCTGCTGTTTGTTCGAGCAAACATTCATCCAAACCCTCCCTACACCCCTTGTTCAAATTTGACTTGTTTCTTCAATTCTCCTCTCACCCTTTGTATCCCAAACTCACCTGGCTCAATGAATAACATGCTTGCCTGAGAGTCAGAAAGTCATGTGTACTTTGAGCACAAATTCTAGGCCAACATTCCTCGTGCAACACCGAGGGAGTGCTGCACTGCTAGAGGCACCGTGTTTCGGACAAGATGTCAAAATCTCATGTGGATGTAAATGATCTCATGGCCACTATTTAAAGGGGAGCTGGGGAGTTCGGCTTGGGTCAAACTTAATCCCGCAAACATCAATTTAAAAAAAACAGATCATCTATCAATCATACAGGAGCCTGGGGATGGATTGGCTTACACACCTGTGGAATCTTGCTGTGCACAAATTGGCTGCCATGTTTCCCACATCACAACAGTCGACTACATTTTAGGAAAGTATTTCATTGGCTGTAAATCTCTTTGGGAAGTTCCAAGGTGGTGTAAGGCGCTACAGAGATGGAATTCTTTCCCATGTTTCTATTGTCACGTGTGAAGAATTACATTTGGGAACTTGTGGGAAGAGAGGAGAAGATGGCAGAAAATTGGCAAAGAAATAAAATTAAAATATCAGGTAAGAGACCGAGAGAGCGAGAGGAAAGCGATCAGACAACAAAAATTCTTGGTTTAAAAGACCAGTTTTCCTTTTCCTGAAGCTGGTAACATAATGCTCCCAGGGGAATAGGACCCTGCTGAATATATTGAGGAATATTTAAGGAAAGAAGGGCAAGTCTGCAGGGAATTGTAGCTGCAATCATTCACAGTTCCTTAAATACTCCAGATCAGACTAGTTATTTTCCAGCGTTGTAATTTCCATCCTGTTAATTACATGCCCAGAGTTAAGGAACACACTTAAACATTCAAATGATCCCTGTAGTGACAGGAGCCTTGCAAAAACATGTCTTTTGAGGTCACTAGTCTGTGGCATGGGAGGGGGCGGCAGCATCAGATCGGGAGACCATTGCCAGATAATCCCCTGACATTTAGCCCCAGCGTTTTCAAAGTGCGAGTCGCGACCCGCGGGTGGGCTGCGGGCGCCGCGGAGCGATCGGTAACGACATCCCCTCTGGTGGTCCCAATTGTAGGGAGAAGCACCCAACGGCCGCTACCGGCATTTAAAATTGAGAATGGTGGCCTTCAACAGCTTTTAAATGGGAATGAAATGAGGCCGTGTGCAGTATTCGGACCAGAAGCGGCAGCAGGTCTCGCACCCTGCACCTACACTTGACGTCAAGCGCCCTTCGGCACCAAAGCATGGAGTAGAGCTTCTTCCATTTTCTAGCTGCTAGCAAGCAAGACAAGAGGACTGTGAAGGTGGGTAATTTTGTTACAAGGAAGAGACGGCTAGAGATACAAATAGGCAGCGTACCTACTGGCCAGAATCTCACATCTGAACCAGCTGGAGAGAGCTGTTCAGGCAAATCGACGGCAGGAGAGAGCAGTGCTAGTGTTAGTTCTGTACAGAGCTCCAGGGTCTCTGGTTAACAGCTTACAAAGAAGAAACTTACTCGGCAACAAAGCAGTATAAAGATGATTTCTTGAGATATGGTTTTGTCAATTGTCCAATGCAGATAAGGATGCAAAGTCCATGTGTATTATGTGCAGGAAATACATATGGAAATTGAGAGAAGTTTCAGATTTTGAAACAGAAGTGGTGGGTGAAAAGTTTGTTTTGAGGTTGAGACCCCAGAGTCAGTTATTAACTTACAGCGGACTCCAAATACAGAGACTACACGGCTGTACCGGTGATGCCACATTAAAAATATGCCAATAGTCCATGAAGCAGTCAGAATTCTGCAATAGCATCTCCCAGGAGTATCCAGTGTCGAGTAAAACAAGCATTCTGTTGCTATTGCCCTTCACGATAATCTAGATTAGATGCGCGAGGTTGGATTTTCCGTTCTCACAAAGATGAAGACGGCACAAAGGAATGGGTTGAACTCTGCACATGATATGTGCATTGCCCACTCCTCCTGTGAACCCATTGGAGTGGAATCGTGAGGACCAAGCAGGCTCCCCTTTCACATTAAAAGGTAGTGAACGTGACGTGTGTCACCAAGGTCGGCCGGGGTGGGTCACCAAATCATCCCTGAACCTTCTAAACATGAGGCAGCACGGTAGCATTGTGGATAGCACAATTGCTTCACAGCTCCAGGGTCCCAGGTTCGATTCAGGCTTGGGTCACTGTCTGTGCGGAGTCTGCACATCCTCCCTGTGGGTGCGTGGGTTTCCTCCGGGTGCTCCGGTTTCCTCCCGCAGTCCAAAGATGTGCAGGTTAGGTGGATTGGCCATGATAAATTGCCCTTAGTGTCCATAATTGCCCTTAGTGTTGGGTGGGGTTACTGGGTTATGGGGATAGGGTGGAGGTGTTGACCTTGGGTGGGGTGCTCTTTCCAAAAGCCGGTGCAGACTCGATGGGCCGAATGGCCTCCTTCTGCACTGTAAATTCTATGATAAATTCTATGAAAGGAACACAAATCAAGTTACTGTAAATTGTCCTCCTGATTTAAACCTTCAATCCCTCGTGTCATTCACTGTACATCCTCCATGGCTGCTCAAAAATGCCCGAGGTGCATTTATTTATTTCATTTTTGGGCTCCCACTTAGGTGCAGCAACACCACTCTTCGAGGAAGAGCAGAGCAGTCCTCCCCACTGTCCTGAGACATCGCGCAAGATCTTCGGGTTGCTCACGCCGGCGGGATCTTCCAGTCCCACTGATGGCACACGTCCGTCGCGGGTCTCCCAGCGATGTGGGTAGGAAATCCCACAGATGATCCCACCGCTGGCCAATCATGAGCTGCCTCGCACCGCCGAGAAACACGCCAGGGGGTGGCCAGAGAGTCTCGCCCAACGTCACTAAAACATGGCTATCGAGCCATATCACACCGCTGTTTGTGGAATCTTGCTATGCACAAATTAACTGCCAGGATACCCACATTACAAAAGGTAACTCAAAAAGCACCTCATTGGTGTCGGAATGTCTTAAGGTCGTGAAAGGTGCTACAGGAGTTCTGGAAGGTGCTGTAGAAGTTCAGGTAATTTTTTCCTGCTCTTGATCACTATCTTGTGCTACAATGGTATACAGTCACTGAATGGGGATATAGTGCACCAGAACAGATTGGTTGGACTTACACCGAATGGCCATTGGACCTAAAATCATCAAGTAGGAAGGCCACCTCACTGAATATGACCCAGCCAATGACATCCCATCACCCCTCCACCAACACAACTCCCCTTCTCATCTTTCAACCGATGGACCAACCTGGTGCAAGCTTTTACCGCTTGTAACCTGCATTTAGATTTGGGAACAAAAATGCAACCTGGAGACAACTCATTTGACGTCATGTGGCCAATTCTGTCTGTCCCACAACCAAGTTGTCAATATTCACCCTCAGTCTTTAAACAAAGTATTTAACCTCATTATACTCCAAGGGAGACAACAAGCATTGCACTTACATGTCGAGTTCTGGAAATCGGAAGTCTCCCCGCCTCCAAGATGCTCACAATAGTCTACTCTACTTTTCTTACCACACCCTGGGATAGTGTGCAGTCAATTCCAGCCCCACGAGTCCCGGAGTCACAGCACAAGTGAATTAACCAAAAATACCCTAGGCTTGTGGCTCTTGGCTGCCCAATAATTACAGTCACCAGGTTTGTAAATGTAAATACAATTACCGTTTATTTATAAGAAGGCAGCGCACACACACACACAAAGTCGCTGTTTGTATCCTGGAATGGTCTTCTCTGTAGATTCGTTCAGATTCTCTGTAGTTTGGGAAGTCACTACACTGCTCTTCAAATTACATTCAGTTCATGGTTTCTATTTGCGCCTTTGTAGTTTCAGAAATACAGCACCGAGAGACAACGCTCACAGCAAGCCTTCTGGAGAGAGCGATAGTCGGTTCACATCAGCCTTTCTGGAGAGAGTCAGCAGAGTGCTGCCAGAATCAACACTGAAACCTTGCGACTCTGACAAGTCTGCAGCTCTTGTTTAAACCAGCCCAGACTAGCAGAATGTTCTCCCCTGTAACTTCTGGATTCTTGTGCTTGGAATAAAGATACAGGCTGCTTGCCTTAAAGAGTCATGTCCACCCGTGGATGAAAATGTCACAGCTAAAATAAAAGGGGAAGTAAGGGAACAAACAGGAAGGACCCTTATACTTTTCTCATTCAAGGAATGTGGTCTTCACTGGCTAGGCAAGCATTTATCGCCTATCCCTAATTGCCCTCGAGAAGGTGATAGTGAGCCACCTTCTTGAATCATTGCAGCTCATGTGGTGTAGATACAGCCACGGTACTATTAGAGAAGCAGTTTCTGATTTTGATCCAGTGACAGTGAAGGAACAGTGAGATATTTCCAAGTCAGGATGGTGAGTATCTTGGAGGGGAACTTCCCAGGTGCTGGTGTTCCTATGTATCTGCTGCTCTTGTCCTTCTTGATGGTAGTGGTCGTGAGTTTGAAGGAACCTTGGTGAATTGCTGCAGTGCATCTTGTAGGTGGTACACACTTGTGCAACTGTGCGCCAGTGGTGAAGAGAGTGAATGTTTGTGGATGGGGGTGCTAATCAGGCAGGGCTGTTTTGTCCTGGATAGTGTAGAGCTTCTTGCGTGTTGTTGGAGTTGCACCCGTCCAGGCAAGTGGAGAGTATTCCACCACACTCCCGACTTGTGCCTTGCAGATTGTGGACAGGGTTTGGGGAGTCAAGTCAGATGGTCCAGGCTCTGATCTGCTCATGTAGCCACAGTACTGGTCCAGAGTATACCCCAGGATGTTGATAGTGGGGAATTTGGTGGTGGTAATGCCATTGAATGTCAAGTGGCAACATTTAGATCCTCTCTTTGCTGGGGATGGTCATGCCTGGCATTTATGTGGCGACAATGTTACTTGCCACTTGTCAGCCCAAGTCTGGATATTGACCAGCTCTTGCTGCATTTGGACAGGGACTGCTTCAGTATCTGAGGAGTCGCAAATGGGGCTGATCATTGTGCAGTCATCAGTAAACATCCCCACGTCTGACCTTATGATGAAGCAGCTGAAGATGGTTGGGCCTAGGACATTACCCTGAGGAACTCCTGCAGTGATGTCCTGGAGCTGAGATGATTGACCTCACACAACCATCTTCCTTTGTGCCAGGTATGATTCCAACCAGCAGAGGGTTTCCCCCCTGATTCTCATTGACTCAGGTTTTCCTCGGGCTCCTTGATACCATACTTGGTCAAATGTGATCTTGATGTCAAAAGCGGTCATTCTCTCCTCATCACTTTTTAGAGGCTGTGTTTTTGGTCACCTCCTCCGTGATCACTTTCTTTGTTCAGGTTCCATTGCTCATAGAATCACGCAGCACAGAATTCGGCCTATCGTACCTGTGCTAGCTCACTGAAAAAGCTACGCAATTAATCCCACTCTCTCATCGTTATGCCAATGTCCCTTTTTAAGGATTTATACAATTTGCTTTAGAAAAAAATGATTGACTGGTTTCTGCTGTCCTATCAGGGACTGCGTGCCAGACCACAACTCACTGTGTCAAAATATTCTCATCATCGCCGCCTCTGATTGTTTTGCCAATCATTTAAAATCTGTGTCCTCTGGTCATTGAAGAGTTTCTCTTTATTTACTCGATCAAAACCACTCACGAATTTGAACACCTCAATTAAATCTCCCCTTAACCTCCTCTGCTCTCCGGAAGCGAACCCAGATTCTCTAGTCTCTCTCTATTAACCAAATTTCCTCACACCTGGTACCAGTCTAGTAAATATTTCCTGCAGCTCTCCAAGATCCTGACATCTTTGCCCAGAATTGACCACAAACTTCTGGATGAGACCTGGCCCATGCTTTCTAAAGTTCAGAATAATCTGATGCTTCATATGCTTCACATCTCATGCCCAAAGCTCAGGATCCCGCATACTTTATTTAAAAAAAAGAACAGATTTATATTCGACATGTCCACATTGATTCTTACAGATGCACCATAGAAAGCATCCTATCTGGCTGCATCACAGCCTGGTATGGCAAATGCTCGGCCCAAGACCGTAAGAAATTTCAGAGAGTCGTGAACACTGCCCAGTCCATCACACGAACCTGCCTCCCATCCATTGACTCTGTGTACACTTCCCACTGCCTGGGGAAAGCGGGCAGCATAATCAAAGACCCCTCCCTCTCTCTTTCAACCTCTTCCATTGGGCAGCAGATACAAAAGTCTGAGAACACGCACTAACAGGTACAAAAATAGCTTATTCCCCGCTGTTCCCAGACTCCTGAATGACCCTCTTATGGACTGAACTGATCTCTCCACACATCTTCTCTACTGAGTAGCACTACATTCCATCTGCTTCACCCGATGTCTATGTATCTATCATACGTCCTATGTTTTTCATGTATGGAACAATCTTTCTGGACAACAATTGTCACTGTCCCTCGGTATACACGTGTCAATAAACCCAAATCCAAACACCTTGCCCTCACCCCATGTGTCTTACCCCCTTATTATATCACTTTGTTTATATTTTTGCCCGTTGACACTTCTGTCAAGCACTTGGGGATATTTTTCTACATCTAAAAAGGTGCAATATGAATTTTGAGGTAATGAGCCCAGGCTATCCTACTATAGAGGACAACACAGCTGAGCAGAATGCTGTAGTCATGCACGGAGTTTGTAACAGGGATACTGAGTACACAAACCTTGGCTGATTTCACCCTCTTGGCACTGAAGCCAATCGTTACTCGTTGCGATGGGGGTGGGGTGGGAGGGGGTGCGGTCACTGATTTCAGTTCTCCTCTCTATAGAAACATCAAGAAAATAAAAATAAAAGACTTGCATTGATATGGTGCCTTTCGTGACCCCTGAATGTCCTAACATTATTATCTTTGAAGTGCAACACGAGCAGCAGCCAATTTGCACACAGCTAGCTCCCACACTCAGCAACGTGACAATAGCCAGATCATCTGCTTTCTGTGATGTTGATCGAAGGATTAATACTAGCCTGGCCACTGGGGAGAATTTGCCTGCTCGTCTCTCAAAATAGTCATCTGTCAGATCCTTTACTACCACCCGAGAGGGCTGATGAGGCTTCAGTTTAACATCTTATCCAAACAACGTATCTTTGAAGTTCGTCTGAACTGCACACGGGTGTCAGCCTTGTATGCAATGGAGGAGTTGGGTAAGGCTGATGGGGTATTGTGGGATTGGGCAGCAGGGTGATTGGTGTAGGGACAAAAGCGGAGATGTCTCAGCTCAGAATTGGGCAAGTGTCAATTAACATGACCCAAAATACAAAGTGTAACATGGCACAGTTCTGCAGCTCAAATGTACAAGCCAAGGTAGGTGACCACAGGTTCCTGGGAGGAAAATGGGAGGCTGGTTCTCAAAGTGATTGACCGGTCATGTTCCCAAACAGGCTGCTTCAACAGATAACTGCCCCAGTGCCAGAACTTTGCATTGAAAAAAAAAAGTCCAGGAGACATGAAAATGTCAGTTTCTATGCAGTAAACCTACCTAACCTGCCACTCCAAACATGGGAAAGGGAAGTGGCCATTTAGGACTTTCACCTTATTCCATCATTCAACTTGATGAGGACTGGTTTGCATTTCAACTACCTCTGTAACTCTTAGCCCCCTTCCCCAATATAAAAACAGATGCCCAGTGTGTGTGTGTGTGTGTGTGTGAGAGAGAGAGAGCGAAGTGCTTCCTGAGATCACCCCATAAAAATTGGCTCTACTTTTAAGTTTCTGACCCCTTGTTCTGAGCTTACCCCCACAAGAGGAAATAGTTTATCTTTATTTACCCTATCAAATCATTTAAATCATAAACACTTCAATTAGATCACCCCTTAACTGGAGGGAATATAAACCGACAATCAAGTAAGGTCAAATGAAAACCACACAACTATTTATTGTCAGCAATTTAAGCCGACCCATTATCCTGGTGTGTGTGTGCGTGTGATAGAAGGTAACTGTATCCACCAACCCCCGCTTCAAACGCCAAACAGTCACACACCCAAGGGTGCTATCCCCTCCTCCAACAGCTATTCACCAAAAAGACCGTCCCTTCCCCGTATAATGGAGGAAAAGATGCAACTTCCATTGCCAAATATTTAATTCTGAATTTTTAAAAATGCTTCACTATTGGCGACCGTGTCTGTTGCAGATATTACTCAATACAGCTCCAATTACCCAGCACCACACAGGCAGACAGGAGACACACACACACAAGCTCAGCATCAAGAAATGTTAACCTACATTATTTACAACTTTGAAATAAGCTAAATTAGGTCCCCATCCCTTCATTCCAAACACGCGTGTCGAGTTTACCATCAAAGCGGGTTACAGTGTGTCTCCGTGGGTGCAGATGGTTCCTGCTGCTTGGCGGTCCCAAACTGCAGGTTTCGCTATTACACACTGCCCCGGCACAGGGTGGCTGCAGACCCAGCCAGGGCTCTCGTTACATGCCCATTAACTCACCCCTCTCTCCCGCAGCAGGGCTTCCCCCTACTTACCCAGAAATTGCTCCCAAAATGTTGCATCGTGAACCCCACGAGCAGCTGCTGAATCTGACACAGCTCCTGAATCTGACACACTCGAGACCCGCCCCTATCTCCCCATAGGCCGCCGCGCCCGTCAATCAAACATCAGCCCGCTCCGCTCCCCTCAATGAGAAGAGTTTCCACCTTGGCTATTGGCTACTCCCAATGTCACTCATAGCACATCGCCTGATAAATGGTCAATCTCCACATAGTAGACGTCCATTGGTTCACAGAACGACTATAATGACCACCCCCTCTGCCTTCTTTATGCTTATTTAAGTAGAGCAATTTTGTTTACTGAAGTTGACACATTTGCAACAGAGAGACAGGAAAGTACAGTAAATGACGAGATGTATGGTTTGGGGAGTGTTAGTGTTACTAAGGAAGCGAAGGGGCGAGTTACTGGAGTTTTTAAAAAACTATGCAAGGTTTTCATAAGGCGGGCACAGAGAAGGTATTTGTACCTTTGGAGATCGCTGATGCGCTATCAATTACGATGAGTAGAGAGTAATCAAGGCTTTATTACACAGAGATGTGTGACCTCCTACAGCTGCTGCCAAAATGGCTGCAGTTCGGAGAGCACACACATTTATACTCTGCCTACTGGGCGGAGCCAGCAGGCAGGGATCTACCCCCGTACCTGTAGTACAGGTGCCTTACCGTAATACCCTCGTATGCAGTGCAGTATATACAATATAATACAACAGTGGTGAATACCACATTCACCTGCTATTAAAAATGAGTCCAGCGGAGGTGGTGGAAAACTATCTACATACAGGTTGTCATTAAAATTACAGAGAAGATTACTAATTTAGACGGTCGGGCGCCTTGATCCGTTGTTGAGAGCGCCGCAGTGCTGGTGGCGAGTCAGGCGTCGGCTCGGTCGTCGGTGACTCCGGGAGCGTGTCGACATCCTCTTCATCCTCCCCTGGGACCAAGGGGAGGACGGATTGTTCTGGAGTGGGGGCTGTGGTGGGGTGTGCTGGGGGAAGGGAGGGTGGCGCCGGGGCAGAGGGTGGGGTGTATGGGGACCCAGCTAGTGCTAGGTCCCTGAGGGAGACTGTGTCCTGGCGGCCGTCAGGGTACGCTACGTAGGCGTACTGCGGGTTTGCGTGGAGTAGCTGTACCCTCTCAACCAATGGGTCCGCCTTGTGGAGCCGCACGTGCTTGGGGAGGAGAACGGGTCCTGGAGCTGCCAGCCACGTTGAGAGCGAAACCCCGGAGATGGACTTCCTGGGGAAGGCGAAGAGACGTTCATGGGGGGTTTCGTTAGTCGCCGTGCACAGGAACGACTGAATGGAGTGAAGTGCGTCGGGGAGGACCTCCTGCCAACGGGAGGCCGGGAGATTTCTGGACCTTAGGGCCAGCTGGACAGCCTTCCAGACCGTCCCATTCTCCCGCTCCACCTGCCCGTTTCCCCTGGGGTTGTAGCTGGTCGCCCTGCTCAAGGCAATGCCCCTGTTGAGCAGGTATTGGTGCAGCTCATCGCTCATAAATGAGGATCCCCGGTCGCTGTGGACGTAGGCGGGGAAACCGAACAGAGCGAAGATGCTGTTGAGGGCTTTGATGACGGTGGCAGGCGTCTTATTGGGGCATGGGATGGCGAAGTTGTTGCGGTCAGTGGAGGGGAGGAGCCCTTTGAAATCCACGCTGAGGCGTTCAAAGGGGCGGGAGGCCTTCACCAGGCGCGCACGGTCTGGCCGGTAGAAGTGCGGTTTACACTCTGCACAGACCTGGCAGTCTCTGGTGACAGCCCTGACTTCCTCGATGGAGTAGGGCAGATTGCGGGCCTTAATGAAATGATAAAAGTGGGTGACCCCTGGGTGACAGAGATCATTGTGCAGGGTCCGGAGTCGGTCCACTTGTGCGCTGGCACATGTACCTCGGGACAGGGCATCGGAGGGCTCATTGAGCTTACCGGTGCGATACAAAATCTCGTAATTAAAGGTGGAGAGCTCGATCCTCCACCGCAAGATCTTATCATTTTTGATCTTATCCCGCTGGGTGTTGTTAAACATGAAGGCAACCAACCGTTGGTCTGTGAGGAGAGTGAATCTCCTGCCGGCCAGGCAATGCTTCCAGTGCCATACAGCTTCAACGATAGCTTGGGCTTCCTTTTCGATGGAGGAGTGCCGAATTTCGGAGGCATGGCGGGTGTGGGAAAAACATGCCACAGGCCTGCCTGCCTGGTTGAGGGTGGTGGCCAGAGTGACGCCTGATGCATTGCTCTCGACTTGGAAGGGGAGCATCTCGTCGACCGAGTGCATCGCGGCCTTGCCGATGTCGGCCTTGATACGGTTGAAGGCCTGGTGAGCCTCGGCCGTCGGTGGGAAACTGGTGGAGTGGATGAGTGGGCGGGCCTTGTCCGAATAGTTAGGGACGAAAAGAACCCCAGGCATCGTTTGAGAGCCTTGGGGCAGTGGGGAAGGGGGAGATCTATGAGGGAGCGCATGCGATCGGTGTCGGGCCCTAGAACTCCGTTCTAAGCCACACAGCCGAGGATGGCTAATTGGTTCGTGCTGAACACACACTTCTCCTTGTTGGAGGTTAGGTTGAGGAGTTTGGCGGTGTGGAGAAATTTGGAAAGGTTAACGTCATGATCCTGCTGGTCATGGCCGCAGATGGCGACGTTATCCAGGTACGGGAAAGTGGCCCGCAGTCCGTACCGGTCTACCTTTCGGTCCATCTCCCATTGGAAGACCGAGACCCCGTTAGTGACGCCGAAGGGAACCCTAAGGAAATGGTAAAGGTGGCCGTCCGCTTCAAACGCAGTGTATGGGCGGTCCGCCTTACGGATGGGGAGCCGGTGGTAGGCAGATTTCAGGTCCACTGTTGAGAAGACCCGGTACTGTGCAATCTGATTGACCATATCAGGTATGCATGGGAGGGGGTACGTGTCAGGCTGCGTGTACCGATTGATGGTCTAACTCTAGTCAACGACCATCCTGTTTTTTTCCCCCGTTTTCACCACTACCACTTGGGCTCTCCCGGGGTTGTTGCTGGCCTCGATGATACCTTCCCGCAGCAGCCGCTGGACCTCAGACCTGATGAAGGTCCTGTCCTGGGCGCTGTACCATCTGCTCCTGGTGGCAACGGGGTTGCAATCCGGGGTGAGGTTTGCAGACAGAGAAGGCGGGTCGACCTTAAGGGTCATGAGGCCGCATACAGTAAAGGGTGGTAGGGGCCCGCCAAATTTCAGGGTAAGGCTCTGGAGGTTGCACTGGAAGTCCAGGCCAAGTAGCAAGGCAGTGCAGAGGTTCGGGAGGATGTAGAGCTGGAAGCTGCTGAACTCTACGCCCTGGATGGTGAGGGTGGCGATGCAGTACCCCCTGGATTGCCACGGGGTGGGATCCGGAGGCCAGGAAGATTCTTTGGTTAATGGGGTGTACCGCGAGGGAGCAGCGCCTTACCGTATCGGGGTGGATGAAGCTCTCAGTGCTCCCGGAGTCCAGAAGGCAGGATATCTCATGCCCGTCGACCTTCACCTCTGCCGACGTGGTTGCGAGATTGTGTGGTCGGGACTGGTCGATCGTGACGGAGGCGAGACGCGGCTGGTCGGCGGCGGTTGCAGGCGATGAGCGGCCCGATGAGGTGCCCGACGGGCAGGGGTCCTGAGGCGGGGAAGATGGCGGCGCCCACGGGCCACACATGTACTGAGGCAGGAAAGATGGCGGCGCCCACAGGCCGCACGTGTTGTGAGGGGAGCAAGATGGCAGCACCCACGGGCCGCACGCAGGAGGTGCAGGGACAATAGCGGCGATTGAGCAGGCCTGGCACACTGCAGCGAAATGTCCTTTCTTGCCGCAGGCCTTGCAGAGCACGCTCCGCGCCAGGCAGCGCTGCCGGGGATGTTTTGTCTGTCTGCAGAAGTAGCACTTGGGTCCCCCGGGGTTGGTTGGCTGCCGCGCGGCGCAGGCATGGGGTTGGCTGGGGCGATCGCTGATGGGGTCCATGAAGGGGTGGCTGCTGGCGGGGTCCATGATGCCCAGGAGGGGTGGGCCGTGCGGTCGGGGGCATACGCCTGTACGTTGCGTGAGGCGACTGTGAGCGAGAGCGCTTGTTTCTTGGTCGCCGCGAGGTCACGCGTAGCCCCTTCTAAGAGCCGCTGCCGGATGTAGGCCAACCCTATGCCCGTAATGAACGCGTCTCTCATTAGCAGATTAGAATGTTCAGCGGCCGAAATGGCCTGGCAATCACAGTCTCTCACCAGGGCGAGCAGGGCACGCCAGTAATCTTCCACAGACTCACCGGGAAGTTGGTGTCGCGTGGACAGGAGGTGCCTGGCGTAGATCTTGTTGGTCTGCTGAGCGTAGTTCTCCTTCAGTAGTGCCATGGCCTCTGCTTAGGTAGGCGAGTCCTGGATGAGGGGAAAGACATCGGAGCTCAGCCGGGTGCCCAGAATCTGGAGCTTCTGTGCTTCTGCGATTGGGTCTGTCGCAGATCTGATGTATGCTTCAAAGCAAGCTAGCCAATGTGCGAAGTCCTTTTTGGCGTTGTCTGCTTGAGGATGCAGCTGCAGGCGATCCGGTTTGATGCAGAGATCCATCTTTGTAAAATCTCTGTGTAATAAATTGATGCACTATCAATTATGACGAGACGAGAGTAGAGAGTAATCGAGGCTTTATTAAGCAGAGATGTGTGGCCTCCTACAGCTGCTGCCGAAATGGCTGCAATTCGGAGAGCACACACATTTATACTCTGCCTACTGGCGGAGCCAGCAGGCAGGGATCTAACCCCATACCTGTAGTACAGGGGCCTTACCGTAATACCCTCGTATGAAGTGCAGTATATACAATATAATACAACAGTGGTGACTACCACAATCGCTAATTAAAATAGCCGCTGAGAAATCAAATGGGGAATTCCTTACCCAGAGAGTGGCGAGAATGTGAAACTGACGACCACAGACTGTGGTTGAAGTGAATGGTACAGATAAGCTCAGTGGGGTGGGGTAGATAAGCATTAGGTGAGGAAGAGAAGAATATGTTGTTTGGATAAGATAAAGGAGAATGGAGGGAGGCTTAAACGTGCTGAAAATCCCCCAGCAGGTCTGGCAGCATCTGTGAAGAGAGAAGCAGAGTTAATGTTTCAAGTCTGGATGACTCTTCCGAACGAACAAATCCTCTTGAATGCCTTCCCACCTTTCCTAAAATGCTGTGTCAAAACAGAGCACTTTAATGCCTTTCTTCCATCTTCCTACAAAAATGTATCACTTCATTCTCCTCCCTAAACTTTATCTGTCTCGTGTCTGTCCATTCCACCAGCCAATCTAAGTCCGCTTGAAGTCTGTCACCATCCTCCTCACAGTTCACAATACTTCCAGGTTCATAGAATGCATACAGTGCAGGAGGCCATTCAGCCCATCGAGTCTGGACTGACCCTCTGAAAAGAGCACTCTAACTAGTTCCAATCCCCCCACCCTATCCTCGTAACCCCATGCATTGATCATGACCAATCCACCTAACCTGCACATCTTTGGACTGTGGGAGGAAACTGCAGCTCCTGGAGGAAACCCACACAGGCATGGGAAGAACTTGCAAAATCCACACAGTCACCCAAGGCTGGAAGTGAACCCGGATCCCTGGAACTGTGGGTCAGCAGTGCTAATCACTGTGCCAACGGTACAGCCCACACAGTGGATGGGTTTTAAGTCATCAGCAATTTTGAAATTGTGCCCGTACACCCAAGCCAACGTCATTAATATAGACCAAGAAGGGCAGTTGTCCTACTGCTGACTACTGGTAACCCCACTACATACCTTCATCCAGTCTGAAAAACTACCGTTCATCACAATTCTCCATTCCCTCTCACTCTGCCAACTTTGTATCCACACTGCAGCTGCGTATTTGGTTCCATGGGCTTCAACTTCACTGACAAGCATGTTATGTGGCACTTTGATCATATTTGAAAGTCTATGTACATTACATCAGCCACAGTAACCTCATCGACCCTCTTGTTTCCTCATCAAAATCTCAAACCGAATTTGTTAAGCACAATGTGCCCTCTGTGTCAAGGAGGACTAGAGGGTTACGGCAGTACCTCTGAAATTTCCAACCTTACTTTTGTGAGTCTCCTTGGATGCTTCCCATCTGCTTCTGGTGACTTATGAATTTTGAGTACAATCACCCTTTCTAATACATTCACTTAATCAACTTTTACCCCATTCAGTGTCTCAAAAATCTCCTCTTTCACCATAAAATTTGTAGCATCTTCTCCCTTGGTAAAGACAAATGCAAAGTACTCATTTAGTAACCCAGTCATTTCCTCAGCATCGAAGCGTAAACCCTTTTTGGTCCCTTTTACCATCTATTACTATTTATCTGCCTAGAGGAGACTTTTGGATTCCCTTTTATGTTAGCTGCCAGCCTCTTCTCATGCTCTCTTTCCTTCTTTTATTTCTTTATTGACTTCCCCACAGAACTTTCTATATTCAGCCTGGTACAATTGTGTTATCCATCTGACTTCTGTCATAAGACCATAAGACCATTTGGCCCATCGGGTCCACCACTCAATGAGATCACGACTTATCTGATATGATAATCCTTTTCCCACCTTATCTCCATAACCCTTGATTCTCCTACTGATGAAAATTCTGTCTATCTCAGCCTTGAAGATACTTAACGACCCAGCCTCTACAGCCCTCTGCGGTAAAGAATTTCACAGATTCACTACCCTCTCTGTCTTAAATGGGCTATCCCTACTCTGAGATTACACCCTCTGGTCCTAGACTCTCCCTCAAGGGGAAACAACCTCCCAGCATCCAACCTGTCAAGCCCTCTGAGAATCCTATATGTCTCAATAAAGTTGCCTCTCATTCTTCTCCAATGAGACAGTCTCAACTTACTCAAACTTTCCTCATGAGAAAATCCCTCCATACCCGGAATCAACTGAGTGAACCTTCTCTGGACTGCCTCCAATGCCAGTGTATCTGTCCTTAGATAAGGGACCAAAACTGTTCACAGTATTCCAGGTGTGGTCTAATAGTCTTGTTTGGGTTTAGCAGGACATCCCTATTTTTATACACCATTCCCTTCAAAATAAAGGCCAACATTCCATTTGCCTCCCTATTACCTGCTGAAGTTGCCTGCTAGCTTTTTGTGATTTACGTATGAGGACCCCAAATCCCTCTGCGCTGCAGCTTTCTGCAATCTTTCTCCATTTAAATAATATTCAGCTCCTTTATTCTTCCTACCAAAGTACATAACTTCATATTTTCCTACATTATATTCCAACTGCCAAGTTTTTGCTCACTCACCTAACCTGTCTATATCCCTCTGTAAACTATTCATGTCATCCTTCCCACCTTTTTTTGTGTCATACACAAACTGGGACATAGTACGTTCACTGCCCTCATCTAAGTCATTAATGTATTTTTGTAAATAATTACGCCCAACACTGATCCCTGTGGTACTCCACCAGTTGCAGGTTGCCATCCTGAAAATGCCCCTCTTATCCCAACTCTCTGACTTCTATCAGTTAGCCAATCCTCCATAGAAGCTAATATAGTACCCCCAATACCATGGGCTCTTATCTTATTAAGTAGCCTTTTGTGCGGTACTTTATCAAACCCTTTTTGGAGATCAAAGTGTATTACATCTACTGATTCCCTTTATCTATCCTGCTCATTACTACCTTAAAGAATTCTAATAAATTTGTCAATCATGATTTCCCCTTCATGAAGCCATGCTGACTCTGCTTGATTATATTATGCATTTCGAAATGCTCTGCTATCACATCCTTTATAATGGACTTGAACATTTTCCCAATGACAGAAGTTAAACTAACTGGCCTATAGTTACCTGTTTTTATTTCCCTCCCTTTTTGAATAAAGGTGTTACATTGGCTGTTTTCCAATCCTCTGGGACTTTTTCAGAATTGAATGATTCTTGGAAGATTCCCACCAGCGCATCCACTATCTCTGTAGTTAATTCCTTTAATATCCTGGGATGTAATCCCATCAGGTCCAGGCGACTTATCGGTCTTTCGCCCCATTAATTTCCCTAGTACATTTTCTCTAGTGATAATTATTGTATTTATTTCCTCACCTTCTTTTGCCCCGTGATAATTTAGTATTTTTGGAATGTTATTAGTGTCTTCCACCACGAAGACTGATGCAAAGTATTTGTCTAACTTCTCTGCCATTTCCTGGTTCCCCAATATTATTTCCCCAGTCTCATTCTCTAAGGGGCATATGTTCACTTTGGTCTCTCTTTTTCATTTTATATATTTAAATAAGTTCTTTCTGTCCCACAACCCCCTCCTTCCCACCTGTCCTTACGAAAATTCACATAGCCCTGAATATTTAGTTCCCAGCTTTGATCTCCTTGTAACATTTAAGGGGCATCTTGACAAATACATGAATAGGATGGGAATAGAGGGATACGGACCCAGGAAGTGTAGAAGATTGTAGTTTAGTCGGGCAGCATGGTCGGCACGGGCTTAGAGGGCCGAAGGGCCTGTTCCTGTGCTGTACTTTTCTTTGTTCTTTGTTCTTTGTTCTTTGTTCTAACCACGTCACTGTAATGACTGTAAGATCAGACCCATTAACCTCAATTTGTGCCATTAATTTATGTATTTTGCGTTGAACACTTTGTGCATTTAAGTAAGCACCATTTTTCAGTTTCATCTTACTCTCTGTTTTCATCGGGAAGCTCAGGCATTTCATCCAGGAAGCTCTGGCATTATTTGTCCTATATTTCCTCCTTGTGGGAATGAACCTTGCCTGTACTCGAACTATCTCTTTAAAAGCAACACATTGTTCCACTACAGCCATGCCTGTCGATCTTTGATTCAAATTTATCTGAGCCGGATTCATTCTCACCCTATTGATAATTCATTCAAATTCTCTTCTCGCCCATAGTGGTGTACTCAGGCAGACGTGCGTCTGATTCCATAGTCAGTAATCACCGGAACAGGACGCTAGTCTGTCGTCCGAGGTTTATTGCTTAAGGTGTGCCACTCACATCAATCGTGGCTGACCAGGAGTCTCTCCCATTCTTACCACAAGCCATTGGCGTGTTGGGAGGATTTGCAGGTTGACATTCAACCTGTCTGGCTGTGTTATGTTCCTTGGCCATCAATGCCGGGGTGGCACTCGAACCCAGAGCTTCTGGCTCAGAGGCAGGGTCTATACCCATTGCACCACAAAGCCTCCTACCGTTGATATTGGCACTGCTCCAATTATTTATTTTTACATTAGATTGTGGATTGTTCTTTGCCATAGTTAAACTAAACCTTATGATACAATATTACATTCACGCCACAAGTGTCAAGCAATGACCATCTCCTACAGGAGAGGATCTAACCACTGCCCCTCGACATTCAATGGCATTATCATCGCTGAATCTCCCACAATCAATATCCTGGGGATTACCATTGATCAGAAACAGAACTGGACTTGCCATATTAATACTGTGGCTACCAGGGCAGGTCAAAGGCTAGGAATCCTACGGCAAGTAACTCACCTCCTGCCCCTTCCCCAAAGCCTGTGCACCATCTACAAGGCACAAGTCAGGAGTGTAATGGAATACTCTCCACTTGCTTGGATGAGTGCAGCTCCAACAACACTCAAGAAGCTCAACACCATCCAGGACAAAGCAGCCCGCTTGATTGCTCCCCCTTCCACAAACATTCAATCCCTCCACCACCGCCGAACAGTGGCAACCATGTGTACCATCTACAAGATGCACTGCAGGAACTCATCAAGGTTCCTTGGACAGCACCTTCCAAACCCACAACCACTATCATCTGGACGGACAAGAGCAGCAGATACCTGGGAACCCCACCATCTGGAGGTTCCTCTCCAAGCCACTCACCACCCCGACTTGGAAATATATTGTTGTTCCTTCACTGTTGCTGGGGCAACATCCTGGAACTCCTTCCCTAATAGCACCGTGGGTGTACCTACACCTTAAGGACTGCAGTGGTTCAAGATGGCAACTCACCACTGTCTAGGGATGGGCAAAAAATGCTGGCCGAACCAGCAATGCCCACACCCGTAAATGAATTTTTTAATAAATCACTGTCCCCGGAATATATAATCTTTATTGTCACAAGTAGGCATACATTAACACTGCAATTAGTTACTGTGAAAAGCCCCTAGTCGCCACATTCCGGCGCCTGTTCAGCTACACTGAGGGAGAATTCAGAATGTCCAATCCACCTAACAGCACCTCTTTAGGGACTTGTGGGAGGAAACCGGAGCACCCGGAGGAAACCCACGCAGACACAGGGAGAACCTGCAGACTCCGCACAGACAGTGACCCAAGCTGGGAATCGAACCTGGGATCCTGGAGCTGTGAAGCAACAGTACTAACCACTGTGCTACCGTGCCGCCCATCCCGAATATTCCCGTACTGATACTTTATCCACTTGATCCACCTCATTCCCCGGAACCAGTGCAGCATTCCCTCCTTCTTGCTGGAGGTATAGGAGATATAAACAAAAACCTGGTCAAAGAGGCAGATTTACAGTCTTAAAGGAAGTAATGGAGAGACAGAGAGGCTTAGGAATAGATTTCCAGATCTTAAGACCTCACAACTGAAGGCAGAGCCACTGATGTTGAAGGAAGCCAGCAAAATTGGGGGGAAATACCTCAGGGACATGTAGGGCTGGTGGAGGTTATAGGGAAAGGCAGAGACAAGTGTAAAGATGGATGTTTTTAAAAGATAATTTGGGGGAATATTGTGTTATTCTGTAAAGAAGTCTGTGTGTCTGCGTATATACAAAATCTGAAGTATCCATCGGAAACCAGAAAAGTCTTTGGTTTCAAAAAATACTCTTGTTTCTGAATTTTCTTCGATTTCCACAACTGAGTGGAAGGGTGAGAAGTTTGCTATAAGCTTTACTAAAGTGACAGCAATTTGACACTGGGTATTGCATTTTAAGAGTTAAAATATAAATGGGGAGGGCAGCACGGTGGTGCAGTGCATTAGCCCTGCTGTCTCATGGTGCCGAGGTCCCAGGATCGATCCCGGCTCTGGGTCACTGTCCATGTGGAGTTTGCACATTCTCCCCGTGTTTGCATGGGGCTCGCCCCCACAACTGAAAGATGTGCAGGGTAGGTGGATTGGCCACGCTAAATTGCCCCTTAATTGGAACAAAAAAATGAATTGGGTACTCTAAAATTAAAACAAATATATATATAAATGGGCGTGTTGCCAAGAACATGTGTGTTCTGACCAAGCGGTTTTTTTTCAGGGGGGGGGAGGGGGGGGGGCATATTTTGAAGATTGCTTTAATAGTGTAACTTTAATCTGTGTGCATAAGTTTTATTTTCTTCTAGTTCATAAATCATTTATTTTTACAAAATTGCAAAAGTGGTACTGGAATTCTATGCTCCTGGGATCAGTAGTTCATCCCCCTTGTTTTCAGAATATGAAACAAAAGGTCATGATCAGTCAGAAAAGTTTCCCTCTGTGGTTTGCTTTGCTCAGTAAATGACAAGTGCTGTGGTGATAACAAATTTGGGGGCTCTTCGTGTGATATTAAAATTCCTTGGTTGAATTGGAGTTTGCGAATCTAAAAGATACAGACGTGAGGAAAACAGTGAACTCAGGAGTTCTGTTTTGAGGGATTTCTTTCAGTGGTTGGACCGCAAAAATGGCTTCGGCAATTGCTAAGACTTTGCTGAAAGTGGAAGATGTAATTGTAAAGCATTCAAAATCTTTGACTAAGACTGAGTGGAGAGAGATAGCAGATAAAGTAAAAGTAGAAATAAAAGCAGAGTTTCCTCAGGCTAATATGGTTAAAGTATTTACCCAGCATCTCAAGTGGGAAGAACACCTAGACCTCATGTTTCACAGCTCAAGGTTGTAAGACTCATTCATAGTATCCCTACAGTGCTGAAGGAGGCCATTTGGCCCATCGTCCCTGCTCCGATAGAGCACCCCACCTAGGCCCAATCCCTCGCCCCTATCCTGATAACCCTACCTAACCTTTGGGAAATTTAGCAAGGCCAGTTCACCTAACCCGCACATCTTTGGATTGTGGGAGGAAACCGGAGCACCCGGAGGAAACCCACGCAAGAGATGGGGAGGAAGCGCAAATCCACACAGTCTGTCATCCGAGGTCAGAATCAAACCCAGGTCCCTAGTGCTGTGAGACAGCAGTGCTAACCACTGTGCCAGCCCTCCAGTTGCAATTGATGCAGCTTCACCTTGAGAAAGAAATGGAACTGAAAAGACTTGAACTGGAAGAAAGAGGAATGAGAAAGCTTGAATTAAGGAGCAAAGAGAAAGAAAAGGAAAGATGAAAAAAAAAATAGAAATAAAAGGGCTTGCATGGGAAAAAGAAGAGCAGGAAAAGGAGAAGTAACGATTGCAAGAGATAGAAACACAAAAGCTTGAAGTTGAGCTTCAGAGAGAGAAGTTAGCTATTGAGGAAAGGGGCAGGGAAACAGATAGGGAGGATCAGAGAGAGGAAGTAGCCAAACAGGGCAGCACGGTAGCACAAGTGGCTAGCGCTGTGGCTTCACAGCGCTAGGGTCCCAGGTTCAATTCCCCGCTGGGTCACTGTCTGTGCGGAGTCTGCACGTTCTCCATGTGTCTGCGTGGGTTTCCTCCGGGAGCTCCGGTTTCCTCCCACAGTCCAAAGACGTGTAGGTTAGGTGGATCAGCTGTGATAAATTGCCCTTAGTGTCCCAAAAAGGGTAGGAGGGGTTATTGGGTTATGGGGATAGGGTGGAAGTAAAGGCTGATGTGGGTCGGTGCAAACTCGATGGGCCGAATGACCTCCTTCTGCACTGTATGTTCTATGTTCTGTGTCTATGTTCTAAAGAATGGACTGTCTGAAGTGAAACTTAGGATAAAGGAAGAAAGGAGAGGGAGTGATTCTAATGGCGACTTTGAGGAATTTGATGTAACTAAGAATCTTCGGTTAGTGTCTAAATTTTCAGAGGATGGAATTGAAAGATATTTCACCTCGTCTGAAAAGATAACCGTGAAATTGAATTGGCCAAGAGATGCTTGGACTATAACGTTACAGAATACTCTGTCAGGTACAGCCATGAATGTGGATGGGAGCTTATCAGAGGAACAATTTGCAGATTACAAGATAGTAAAGGAGGCAAAATTCAATGCTTACGAACTTGTCCCTGAAGCCAACCAGTTGAAGTTTATGACTATAAGAAAGAAAGCTAATCAGACATTTATAGATTTTGCAAGAGAAAAATAAATTCTCTGGGATCAATGGTTCAGGGCTTTGAAATTAGACAAGGGTTTTGAAAATGTAAGAGAGGTTACTTTTATGGATGAATTTAGAAATGGCGCTCCAGTAACTAGTAAGACACATTTCGATGAAAGACAATGTAGAAAGATGAGGAAATCTGCTGTTTAAGCTGATATTTCACACAAACAATCAGATGCAGGAAAGGGGTCATATGGATATCAGCAAGGGAATTGGAGATGTAGAAAACCTAGTGATAAAAGTGTAAGCAATAATGAGTGAGCTGAAGGACACCAGTCTATTCAAGATGGAAAGGTGGAAGGCAGAGGGGAAAGAAGAAAGGTAGTACGCTACCATTGTATCAAGGCTGGACGTTAAGATTAAATTGTTGGAAGTTAAATGGGAGACCAATTGCAGTGATAGGAATGCCGAAGAGTTATGTAAGTAAGAGTGTTGAGAGCTCAGAGACCCAGGTGCAAGATAATCCACTAGCCTTAGTATGGGCGGAAAAGGAAGAATTAGGATTAGGCAAAGAAATGGGAATGTGCTCACAATCTACCCAAGGACATTCTGAAGGACGAGTTAGAGAGAAGTCTTTAAAAATAAATTTAGAGTACCCAATTCATTTTTCTCCAATTAAGGGACAATTTAGCGTGGCCAATCCACCTAGCCTGCACATCTTTGGGTTGTGGGGGCGAAACCCACGCAGACACGGGGAGAATGTGCAAACTCCACACGGACAGTGACCCAAAGCCGGGATTGAACCTGGGACCTCGGCGCCGTGAGGCTGCAGTGCTATCTACTACGCCAACGTGCTGCCTTGAAAGAAGTTTAAAGATTTTATATGTGAAGGGAAAGTATATCCATGTTTACTGGGAAGAGCAGGAAAAGCTGTTAAGGGATACAGGGGCTAGCCAGTCATTCATGCCATCTGCTGTCCAGAAGGAATATTGCAGGAGAAGGTGTTAATGGAATTGATGGAAGAGCTCGGTCTATTTCCCATTTAAAAAGTGATTTGGAAACAGGAGAGGTGATGGTTTGGGGCGGTAGAGAAATGCAGGGATTCAATTTATTTTAGGGAATGATATAGTTGGATCACAGATATTAACATGCCTACTGTAGTTGAGCAGCCTGGTGAGACACAATCAACAGATGTTTTATGGGTGGCAGCACGGTGGCCCAGTGGTTAGCACTGCTGCCTCACAGCACTGAGGACCTGGCTTCGATCCCAGCCGCAGGACTCTGTCCGTGTGGAGTTTGCACATTCTCCCCGTGTCTATGTGGGTCTCACCCCCACAACCCAAAAAGATGTGCAGGGTAGGTGAATTAGCCACGCTAAATTGGAAAGCAAAAATTAGGCCTTCTAAATTTATTGTTTCCAGATTGCGTGGTGATGAGGTAACACCCGTACAAGGTGATGCCATTGAATGTCAAGGAGCGCTGGTTAGAGTCTCCCTTGGTGGTGATGGTGAAAGAAAATAGAAATAGTTTACATAATTTTTATTCGTATTAAGTGTATTAGTAATAAGATATAAGTTTTACTTAATTTATGTTTCTGTACTTTTGTGCTCAGGAAGGGTTGAAACCTTAGTTTAGCTTCATATTAAACAAATGTGTCTGCATGTCTATAGGGGTTAGTTTCACTTTAAACTGTGCCTGCATTGTATTTGAGGTTTTATGATGTGAATGCAGTTACAGGCTTTAAAAAATGAAACTGTTGCCTAGCAACCAAAGGCTCACCATGGGACAGCAAGAACCCTTGAGTTAGTTGTAAGCTGGAGCCAGAATAGGCTGGACACAAGGAACTGTAGAAAGCAGATTTCTCAAAAGAACAAAAGCTGCCAATACAGGCAGGACAATAAAGTAAGGTGCAGAAAGAAAATCTCAGAATAGCTAAAGAACAGAAAATCCCAGGAAGACAAAGTCAAAGGGACAAATATCTGGAGTCTGAACAAGGTACTGTTCCCTGAAGTTCACGAAAGAGGCAGAGAAAGGCGCTCAGTTGCAGACAGAGCTGAAAGGTGCAGACCTGGAGAGGTTTGCTAGTGAGAAGCCAGACTTGTGAAGGAATCCTAAGGTTGGTAACACTTTACAGCCTGAGAAACAGTGGTGTTCTGTTGGCGTGGCTGGGTACCTGAGTAAATTGAAGGGGTGTAGGTTAGGTGGATCTTAGATTAGGATAAGTGGTCGGCACAACACCGTGGGCCAAAGGGCCTGTTCTGTGCTATACTGTTCTATGTTCTATATCGTGTGGAAGCTTGAATGTATGTGGCAATCCAGGGCAGAGGAATACTGAAAGGAGAGGCTGAAATCCTGGATGTGGATCATTGGTGAAGGCATCTGAGAGAAAGCCATGTGTGGCAGAAGATTTCAAAATGTGTTCTTCTAAAGTGGAGTTTGGAAACGCTCATGTGGACGTCAGAATTCCAATGAGACCAGTTGACTCTCAGTGTGACGATCATTTGGGGGGATTTGATGAAAAATCCACAGAAGTTATTTTGGGTGGTGCCTGTCACTTGGTTTCAGAGTGTGGTGTGTCTGACCACATTTTGTGGTTTACATGGACTATGTATGACTGAGAACATTAGAATACAAGATATATTTTGTAACTGTGTAATCCTTACAGATCTGTGTGTAATGGGGTGAAGGAGTAGTGTATTATAGTTCATCTTCCCTTATTTAATAAATGTCTTATTTTTTTGTTAAAAGTTAATCAGCAGTCCTGCAACTCTGTTCATCCTTGGACCGCGGTGCCGTGAGGCAGCAGTGCTAACTCATCCATGTCACTAAACAAAAATAAAAGTTCGGAATCGGGTTCCATCCTGGGACTTGACCGTCCAGTAGTAACATCAGCTGGAATCATAACAATGGAAGGTTTCAATTCCCATTGGCTCCAGTTTTACTAGGGCTCCTTGATGCCACACTTGGTTAAATGCTGCCTTGATGTCAAGGAAAGTCTCCCTCAATCAGAGCAACATCTGGAAAGAAGTCCAAGGCTAGATTTTCGAAGGTTAAGACTAGAATTCTGTGTGAGAGAGACAGAGGCCGGAATTCTCCATCGTCAGGATTCGCTTTTCCCGCTGGCAGCGCACCATTGCCCGCAGGTTTCCCGGCGGTGTGGGGTGGTTAGAATGGCAAATCCGACTTCCAGGTGCGGCGATGACCAGCTAGGTCGCACGTTTCGACAGCTCCCGGTGGAACGGACTTTTGGGCTCTTGATAGGAGCCCCAACGGCAATTTTAACGGCAAAAAACACTGTGCTGTAATCCAGAAGAGAATCCCCCCTGGACACGGATGGAAAAAAGAGAGGAAGGTGGCCGGATTGCGGTGGATACTCTAGAGCAGCGGCCAGGAAGGCAGGCACAAAGCAAGATGGCATCGGAAGGAGGCAGTTTAATATGGGGCCCTGACCAACAAGAGTTCCTGCGGCGTTGCGTGGAAGAACTCAAAAAGGAGATGAAGAAGGAGCTGTTGGCCCCGATATTACAAGCGATTGAGGGGCTAAAGGAGGAGCAAAAGACCCAGGAACAGGAGCTTCGGGTTGTGAAGGCAAAGGCTACTGAGAATGAGGATGACATACAGGGCCTGGTGGTGAAAACGGAGATGCACGAGGCACAACACAAAAGGTGTGTGGAAAGGCTGGAGGTGCTGGAGAATAATGCGAGGAGGAAGAATTTAAGGATTCTTGGTCTTCCCGAAGGTGTAGAAGGGGCGGACATCGGGGCATATGTGAGCACGATGCTGCACTCATTAATGGGATCGGAGGCCCTGACGGGTCCGCTGGAGGTGGAGGGAGCCTATCGAGTTATGGCACGAAGACCGAGGGCTGGAGAAATTCCTCGAGCCATAGTGGTGAGATTTCTCCGATATAAGGACAGAGAGATGGTCCTCAGATGGGCAAAGAAAACTCGGAGCAGTAGGTGGGAGAACGCGGTGATCCGCGTATATCAAGATTGGAGTGCGGAGGTGGCGAGAAGGAGGGCAAGCTTTAATCGGGCCAAGGCGGTGCTGCACAAACGGAAGATTAAATTTGGAATGCTGCAACCGGCAAGACTGTGGGTCACACATCAAGGGAAACACCACTACTTTGAAACGGCAGATGAGGCGTGGACATTTATTGTCGAGGAGAAACTGGAGTGAGCGGGCCATAAAAAGAACGTTTGGGACAAAGTGGGGGGGTGAATATGTGGGATGAAGGGGGGGAAAAGAGGGAAGAGATGACTTCCCAAGTTGTTAATCCTGCGAACCTGTAACATTTCTCTCTTCCCCATGTCGTGGGGGAGGGAGGATGAGGAGCTGAGGGCGCCGGCCATTGGGGGCGGGGCCAAAAGGGAAGCGCGGGCTTTGTTCCCGTGCTATGGTAATCACGGCGGGAACAGTGAAGCAGGAAGGAGGGGGCCTTGCACAGTGTGAGCCGAGGTCACGGGGGGAAGCCGAGGTCGGCCAGAGTTTGCTGACTTCTGGGAGCAACATGGGGGGTGCAATTACGCTAGTTTGGGATCTAGCGGGTGGGGGGGGGGTTAACTGGGTTGCTGCTGCTGGGGAGAAGGGGGAGCTGGTATGGGGGGGGGGGTGGTTGGGGCGGGGGGGGGGGGGCGCCGCTCGGGGGAGATACGGCTACGTGGGAACCGGGTGAGGAGCTGGATTGGAAAAGGAGATGGCTAGTCGTCGGGGGGGGTGGGGGGGTTAAAGAGCCCCGCAACCCGGTTGATCACGTGGAATGTGAGAGGGCTGAATGGGCCGATTAAGAGGGCACGGGTACTCGCACACCTAAAGAAACTTAAGGCAGATGTGGTTATGCTTCAGGAGTCGCATCTGAAGCTGATAGACCAGGTCAGACTACGCAAAGGATGGGTGGGGCAGGTGTTTCATTCGGGGCTGGATGCAAAAAACAGGGGGATGGCCATACTAGTGGGGAAGCGGGTAATGTTTGAGGCAAAGACTATAGTGGCGGATAGTGGGGGCAGATACGTGATGGTGAGTGGCAAATTGCAAGGGGAGGCGGTGTTATTAGTGAACGTGTATGCCCCGAACTGGGATGATGCCAACTTTATGAGGCGTATGTTAGGACGAATCCCGGACCTAGAAGTGGGGAAGTTGATAATGGGTGGAGATTTTAATTCGGTGCTGGACCCAGGGCTGGACAGATCGAGGTCCAGGACCGGAAGGAGGCCGGCTGCAGCTAGGGTACTTAAGGACTTTATGGAGCAGATGGGAGGAGTAGACCCCTGGAGATTTAGTAGACCGAGGAGTAAGGAGTTTTCGTTTTTCTCCTATGTCCACAAAGTTTATTCACGGATAGACTTTTTTGTTCTGGGAAGGGCACTGATCCCAAAGGTGACGGGAACGGAGTACACGGCTATAGCCATTTCGGATCATGCTCCACATTGGGTGGACCTGGAGATAGTAGAAGAAAAACAACAGCGTCCACCCTGGAGAATGGACATGGGATTATTGGCAGATGAGGGGGTGTGCTTAAGGGTGAGGGGGTGTATTGAAAGGTACTTGGAACTCAATGATAATGGGGAGGTACAGGTGGGAGTGGTCTGGGAGGCGCTGAAGGCAGTGGTTAGAGGGGCGCTGATATCTATTAGGGCACATAAAGGAAAGCAGGAGGGTAGTGAAAGGGAGCGGTTGTTGAAAGAACTTCTGAGGGTGGACAGACAATATGCGGAGGCACCGGAGGAGGGACTGTACAGGGAAAGGCAAAGCCTACATGTAGAATTTGACTTGTTGACTACGGGTAAGGCAGAGGCACAATGGAGGAAGGCACAGGGTGTACAGTACGAATACGGGGAGAAGGCGAGCAAGTTGCTGGCCCACCAACTGAGGAAAAGGGGAGCAGCGAGGGAGATGGGGGGGTGAGAGATGAGGAGGGAGAGATGGAGCGGGGAGCGGAGAGAGTGAATGGAGTGTTCAAGGCATTTTACGAAAGATTATATGAAGCTCAGCCCCCGGATGGGAAGGAGAGAATGATGTGCTTTCTGGATCAGCTGGAATTTCCCAAGGTGGAGGAGCAGGAGAGGGTGGGACTGGGATCACAGATTGAGACGGAGGAAGTGGTGAAAGGGATTGGGAGTATGCAGGCGGGGAAGGCCCCGGGACCAGACGGATTCCCAGTTGAATTTTATAGGAAATATATGGACTTGCTGGCCCCGCTACTGATGAGAACCTTTAATGAGGCGAGGGAAAGGGGGCAGCTGCCCCCGACTATGTCAGAGGCAACGATATCGCTCCTCCTAAAGAAGGAAAAAGACCCGCTGCAATGCGGGTCCTACAGGCCAATTTCCCTCCTGAATGTGGACGCTAAGATTCTGGCCAAGGTAATGGCAATGAGGATAGAGGATTGTGTCCCGGGGGTGGTTCATGAGGACCAAACTGGGTTTGTGAAGGGGAGACAACTGAATACAAATATACGGAGGCTGCTAGGGGTAATGATGATGCCCCCACCAGAGGGGGAAGCGGAGATAGTGGTGGCGATGGATGCCGAGAAGGCATTTGATAGAGTGGAGTGGGATTATCTGTGGGAGGTGTTGAGGAGATTTGGTTTTGGGGATGGGTATATCAGGTGGGTACAGTTGCTGTATAGGGCCCCGATGGCGAGCGTGGTCACAAATGGACGGGGGTCTGACTATTTTCGGCTCCATAGAGGGACGAGGCAGGGATGTCCTCTGTCCCCGTTATTGTTTGCACTGGCGATTGAACCCCTGGCCATAGCATTGAGGGGATCCAGGAAGTGGAGGGGAGTACTCAGGGGGGGGGAGAAGAACACCGGATATCTCTGTATGCGGATGATTTGTTGCTATATGTGGCGGACCCGGCAGAGGGGATGCCAGAGATAATGCGGATACTTGGGGAGTTTGGGGATTTTTCAGGGTACAAACTGAACATGGGGAAAAGTGAGGTGTTTGTGGTGCATCCAGGGGAGCAGAGCAGAGAGATAGAGGATTTACCGTTGAGGAAGGTAACAAGGGACTTCCGGTACTTGGGGATCCAGATAGCCAAGAATTGGGGTACATTACACAGGCTTAATTTAACGCGGTTGGTGGAACAGCTGGAGGAGGACTGTAAGAGATGGGACACGGTGTCTCTGTCATTGGCAGGTAGGGTGCAGGCTGTTAAAATGGTGGTCCTCCCGAGATTCCTTTTTGTGTTTCAGTGCCTCCTGGTGGTGATCACGAAGGCTTTTTTCAAAAGAATCGAGAAGAGTATTCTGAGTTTTGTGTGGGCTGGGAAGACTCCGAGAGTGAGGAGGGGATTCTTGCAGCGTAGTAGGGACAGGGGGGGCTGGCACTACCGAGCCTAAGTGAGTACTACTGGGCCGGCAATGTTTCAATGGTGTGTAAGTGGATGGGAGAAGGGGAGGGAGCGGCGTGGAAGAGATTGGAGAGGGTGTCCTGCAGGGGGACTAGCCTACAAGCAATGGTGACGGCTCCGTTACCGTTCTCACCAAAGAAATACACCACAAGCCCGGTGGTGGTGGCTACATTGAAAATTTGGGGGCAGTGGAGACGGCATAGGGGAAGGACGGGAGCTTCGGTGCGGTCCCCGATAAGAAACAATCATAGGTTCGTCCCGGGGAGAATGGATGGGGGATTTGGAGCATGGCAAAGAGCTGGGGTAGTACAACTGAGAGATCTGTTTGTAGATGGGACGTTTGCGAGTCTGGGAGCGCTGACGGAAAAATATGGGTTGCCCCAAGGGAATACATTTCGGTACATGCAATTGAGGGCTTTCGCGAGGCAACAGGTGAGGGAATTCCCGCAGCTCCCGACACAGGAGGTGCAGGATAGAGTGATCTCAGAGACATGGGTGGGGGATGGTAGGGTGTCGGACATATACAGGGAAATGAGGGACGAGGGGGAGATCATGGTGGATGAGCTGAAAGGGAAATGGGAAGGGGAGCTGGGGGAGGAGATTGAGGAGGGGCTGTGGGCTGATGCCCTATGTAGGGTAAACTCATCGTCTTCGTGTGCCAGGTTAAGCCTGATACAATTTAAGGTGTTACACAGGGCGCATATGACTGGAGCACGGCTCAGTAAATTTTTGGGGGTAGAGGATAGGTGTGCGAGATGCTCGAGAGGCCCAGCGAATCACACCCACATGTTCTGGTCATGTCCGGCACTACAGGGGTTCTGGGTGGGGGTGGCAAAGGTGCTTTCGAAGGTGGTGGGGGACCGGGTCGAAGCAAGCTGGGGGTTGGCTATATTTGGGGTTGCAGAAGAGCCGGGAGTGCAGGAGGCGAGAGGAGGCTGACGTGTTGGCCTTTGCGTCCCTAGTAGCCCGGCGCAGGATATTGTTAATGTGGAAGGAAGCCAAACCCCCGGGTGTGGAGATCTGGATAAACGACATGGCAGGGTTTATAAAGTTAGAACGGATTAAGTTTGTGTTAAGGGGTTTGGCTCAGGGGTTCACCAGGCGGTGGCAACCGTTCGTCGATTACCTCACAGAAAGATAGAGGGAATGGAAAAGAAGTAGACAACAGCAGCAACCCAGGGGGGAGGGGGGGGGGGGGAGGAATCGAACGGACTCTCAGAGATGTTATTGTATATGTATAATATGTATAGGTAGTTGTTATAGGTAATTGTATATTGGATTGCTGGATTGTATTTTTGGAGAGTATTTATTTTGGACAAGGCAGTTGCCATTCAGTTTTGTTTTTGTTTTTGTTTATATATTATTTATCTATTTGTTTAAAACTGGCCACTGTTATTCATATTGCTTTATTGTTGTGTAAAAGAAACACTACGTACTGTTATGTTTGGCCAAAAATCTTGAATAAAATATATTTTAAAAAAAGAATGGCAAATCCCTATTGACAAGCGTCGGGAAGATAGAATGCCATCATCAGTGAACACACGCCGCCTAGAAACATGTGGCGGGGGGGGGGGGGGGGGGGGGAGAGAATCCAGCCCAGAGTTTCAATGAGATTGGTTGATCACAAATGTTTACTGACGCATAGATGGGTTGAAGAGAAATCCAGGGGATCTGACCTGGTCGCATTTATTATTTATTGTGCATTTGACTAAAATTTGCATAATTCATTTATACCGTGTTACCACACCCTGGGCTAGTGCATGGTCAATTCCTGTCCCATGTAATCTGGAGTCACAACACAAGTGAATTAACCAATAATTCTTAGAAAAATAGCCAAAGTCTTTGGCCTTTGGCTGCCCAATAATTACAGTCACCAGGTTTGTAAATCTAAACACAATTTATAATAAGAACTAATGAAATATGCAGCGTATACATCTGGTTAACTGTTATCTAATTCCCCACCTTAACTGCTTCCATCCTCTCTACACACACTTAAGACAGACAAACACAAAGGGGACGAAAGGGGTACAAAATCATAAGTAAAGGGATTAAAAGAGTCTTCGTTTCAGATGGTGTTTCCCAGCACCTTACTCCTTTTCAAACCTTGACTTCAGTTTGTGGATTTACTGTAGATCCATTCAGGTCTCTGTAGCTTCAGAAATACTCCAGCATTTCTGGAGAGAGAGAGAGAAGATTTTTGTCTTTGTTTGCAGCTGATGGTGGTTTTCCAGTAGATTCATTCATTCAGATTCTCTGCAGCCCCAGGAATATAGCCTTTCTGGAGAAAACATGGAGGAGAGAGAGAGCAGGACCTTGTCCTTGTGTTCCCAGGAGCCGAACTGAAGCTCCTTGAGACTCTGAAAATCATTCCACTGGGATAGGATCCAGTCACCACCTGTTACCAAACAGAGTATGGCCTATTGGCCAATTTATTAGCCAGCAGCCAATTAATCAAGCCAAGGTCCATCCCATCTCTCGCTCTCTGGTTCCAACAAGTCTGAAGCTCCCGTTCAAACCAGCAGAGACTAGCAGAGTGTTCTCTCCAATAACTTCTGAATTTCTCATTCACCCTGCTGCTTGACTGAAAAGACACATGTCCATTAATCATCCATGGATCATAAAATAATAACGGCAAAAGAAAAGAAAAGAGAAATAAGGGAATACTACAGGAAGGACCCTTACAACCTCATATTAACTCTGAATGTTAGAGTATAAAATGGACATTGTAAATTGTTTTATGTTTCTGACCATGTTTGGTAAAGTTTATTTTGTTTGCTCAAAAACTGTGGAATCTTGTGACATTATTCTCTGAGCGAATGTCTTGGGTCTCAGACTTTGTCGGCTTTAAACAAAACATTACTCATCCCATGCCAAATCACACCAAACGCTTTGGGGTCTAGTCCAGGATCAAAACAACAGCCGAGCAACTGCCTGACACTGCCCCAAACCGCCAGCAGGTGGTGACATTGCAGCAAAACCTTCAGCAAACACAGAAAGCAAAACACAAACCGCTCGGGGTGCAAATTATTCTTAACATTGCCCGTGCTTTCAGAAGATCTTTGTCTCGAGTTCTCACACAGACATATTTACATACCATCAAATGCAAAATCTGCCATGCAACAGCACGATTGGCCAGCTGTTTAAAAGGTAATTTCAAAAGTTGGGGTAACTTAATAAAGTTTTAAAAAACAATTATTGAAGTTTTCCCATTTTAACAAACAACGCAACAAAACCACAGGGGTGCTACAACTCAGCAAAAATGTCTCAATTTGGCCAGTCGTCAGGGACAGGAGGGTGTGACGGCGAGTGAGGCAGGTGGAGTGATCCAGGAAGTAGGGATGCAGGAGCCTCAGCCCTTGCCCTTGTTCAACAGGTTCTTGCTCCCTGTGTGGATGAGAGAGGAGACTGGGGGGAGGATGAGCCAACTGACCACAGCACCATGGTACAGGGAACCACTCAATTTGGGGGGAGAGAAGAGAAATGTAGTCGTAATCAAGAACAGTAAATTTAGGGCATAGATATTGTCTTCTGTGACCAGGATAGAGAGTCGTGAAGGTTGTATCACTGACCTGGTGCTTGCGTTCTGGATATCTCATCTGGGCTACAGAGGAACTTGGAGTGGGAGGGCAAAGATCAAGTTGTGGTCCATGTATGTACCAAAGACAGAGGTAAAACAAGGACAGAGGCTCTGCTAAGGGAATATGAATATGAGTATCTAGGGGCTAAATTAAAAAGCAGGATCAAAAAGGGAATACTCTCCGGATTACTACCTGAGCCATGAGCTAATTGACACAGGGTCAATAAGGTTAAAGAGGTAAATGTGTGGCTCAAAGGTTGGTGTAAGAGAAATGGGTTTGAATTCATGGAACAATGGGAAGTACTGGGACGGAAGGAGCTGTTCCAATGGGACAGTCTTCATCTGAATCATGCTGGGACCAGAATCCTGGCGAATCGCATAACTCAGGCTGAAAAAAGAGCTTTAAACTAAATAGTGGGAGGGAAGGCTCAGATGTATGGAAAATTAGAAAATCAAAGTTAAAGGAGAAGTGTTGGCGATGAGGCAGATTTTCACCAGGAAATAAAATCCTACAAGAGCAGGGAAATGTGATAATAGAACAAACTTAAATGCACAAAGCATTCAGAAATAAATTAAGGAGCTAACAGTGCAAATAGAGACAAAAGGCTATGATTTGGTGGCGATTACTGAGACATGTTTACAAGGTGACCAGGTCGGGAAATTGAATATCCAAGGGTATTCAGTATTTTAGAAGGATGGACAGAAAGCAAAAGGAGGTGGTGTTGCTTTGCTAGAAAAGAGAGGGGTCAGTGCTGTAGTGAGGAATAATATAGGTACTGGAGATCAAAATGTGAAATCAGTTTGGGTAGAAATAGCAAAGGAAAAATGTTCCTGATGGGAGTAATCTATAGGTCCCCAAACAGTAGTTCCGCAATGGGATGCAGTATAAACCAGAAAATGTTGGAGACTGGTAAGAAAGGTACGCCATTAATCATGGGTGATCTTAATATGCATATAGACTGGATGAATCAAATTGGCAAGGGTAGCCTCGAGGGAGAGTTCATTGAATGTATTAGAGCTGTTTTTTTGGAACAGTATGTTGTGGGACCAACCAGGCAACAGGTTGCTCTGGATTTGGTATTGTGTAATGATGAGAGATTAATACATGACCTCATAATTAAGGACTCTCTAGGGAAGAGTATCATAGCATAGAAGTTCAAATTCAGTTTGAGGGTGAGAAACTGGAATCACACACTCGCGTTCTGGAGTTAAACAAAGGTAATTACCTCGACCATTGCTCATTGGTTCAGTTTAGCCCTAGTGAACTGGGCAGGAAGACTAAAAGATAGCACAGTTAATGAGCAATGGTAGTTGGTTAAGGAGATATTCAATCCCTCCCAATTAATATATATTCCAGAGAGGGAGAAAGATTGTAAGTGGGAGAAAAAACATCCACGGATAAGCAAGGAAGTTAATGATAAAACTAAGGCATACCATTTTGCAAAGGCCAGGAGCAGGCTGGAAGATTGAGAAACTTTTAAAGATCAACAACTAAGAGACTTCCGGTGACGGCGGGCGGGAGGCAGCCGCGCGTTGGAGGGCTCCCGTTCGGGAACGGCATTGTCCGGGAGCAACGCCCGGTCCTAGGGCCAGCGACGGCAGTAAAAGTCGGAAGACAGCGCACAGAGAAGAAGGATGTCAAAAAACAGCCCAAAAAAAACGGCCGTGAAAAAAGCGGCTGAAAGTCCGTTGGGGAGTGCAAAGGTCACCGCGGGGTCAGCAAAGAAAATGGAGGCTGGAGCACCAGGGGAGGCCGCCGTGCTTACGGCTGAAGAAATAACTAAGGTGATGGCTGCGGAATTCGAAAAGCAGTTGGCGCAGATTGCGAAATGCATGGAGACGGTGAGGAAGGAGATGAGGGAGGTGTTGAGTGCGCTGGTGGAGGAGGCGATTTCCCCGGTGACGAAGGCGGTGGCGAGCGCAGTGGCGGAGGTGCGAGAGCAAGGGGAGGCGCTGAAGGAAGTGGAGGAGACGTTATTGCAGCATGGTGATCAACTTGCCTCGATGGGGAAGGAGATGCGGAAGGTGATGGATACTAACAAGGATCTGCGAGGAAAAATGGAGGACCTGGAAAACAGATCCAGGCGACAGAATTTGAGGATTGTGGAGCTGCCCGAAGGAGTTGAAGGACCGAAGCCGACTGAGTATTTTGCCGCGATGCTGGCAAAACTATTGGGGGAGGGGGAGGATCCCTCCTGATATGAACTGGATCGGGCTCATCGGTCGTGGAGGCCTGTACCAAAGGCGAGTGAGCCGCCTAGGGCAGTGACTCTGTGCTTCCGTAGGTACTGGGTGAAGGAGAAGGTCCTGAGCTGGGCCAAGCAGAAGCGGGTGGTGCAGTGGGCTGGAGCTGGTGTACGTGTATACCAGGACTTTACGGTGGAGCTGGCGAGGAGGCGGGCTGCCTTCAACCAGGTGAAGAGGGCACTGTACATTAGTAAGGTGCGGTGCGACATTGTATATCCAGCGAAGCTGAGGGTGACTTATAAGCTCAGGGACTTTTATTTTGGAACGGCGTAAGCAGCGGAGGAGTTCGCGAAGGCAGAAGGACTGTGGCAGAACTGACAAATTGAGGAACGGCCATGTGCCGATGTAACCTCATGACTGTATTTTCTTCTTTTTTGTTTCACTGCGTGCGGGTGTATGGGCTAAAGGAGCCAACGTTGTATATATTTGGACAAGGGAAGGGACGGGACTTTCACTCAAAATGAGGGCTCTTTGGGGTGTAGGTGGCTATGCGGGGTTTGTGTGCTAAAAGGGGATCTTTGGGCTTTCCTAGGGCCGAGCAAGGGGGTAAGGGACTCGGGCGGGGGCCTCCACGCTGGCCGGTTTGAGCCTGGACACTTGGGGGGGGGGGGGGGGGGGGGGGGGGGGGGGAGGTACAACTCAGGGGTATCATGTACGGTACTCTCTCAGAGGCTGGACGGCGTTGGTTGGGGTGGGGGGTGGGTGGGTGGGGGGGTGGGGAGCTGTGTAGATTAAGGGTGACTATGGGTAATCCCTGATTCCTTTTTGTCATTTGTTTATGTAAACATGCGGGTTGTGGTTTGGGGGTTGGTGGGCGGATGGGATTGTTGTTATTATGGGGATTGACATATCTTGCTGATTATTGTTTATTGTTGATGGATGTAAATGTGGGAGAAAATGTGAAAAAGGAGGAGAATTTAAAAAATGTTTTTTTAAAAAGATCAACAACTAAAATATAATAAAAAGAGCAATGGTAAATTATGAAAGAAAACTAGTGCAAAATATGAAAAAGGATAGCAAAAGCTTCTATAACTATATAAAAGGGAAGAGAGTGGCTAAAGTGAAGATTGGTCCCCTAGAGGATGAGACCGGGAAGTCAATAGTGGGGAACGCAAAAATAAGAGAGATGCTAAATCAATATTTTGCCTCAATTTACATGGTGGAGGACACTAGTACCATCCCAATAGTAACAGGCAATGCAAAAGTAATAAAAAAGTTGGAACTCAGAATAATCATCATCAAGACAGAAAAGTACTAAACAAATTATGAAGGCTGACAAGTCCCAAGGCCTGATGGCCTACTATGATGGATGTCGGACTTTTAGATATATTGTATTATATGTATTTGGGCTAGTGTGCGACTGCTACAGTCATGCTTTTAAAATTCCTGGTTTGAAAGGCAGCCAGGCTTTGTGGAGTTGGAGGTGCAATTAAAGCATCATAAAAGTAAGATCATAATTCATTCCAGCCATGATTATTCTTTCCTTAAGTTGGGCTAATGGACTTTTGTTTTATTAAGAGGGCTCCCTGGGGAGTGGATAATTAGAGACATTGGGCGGGATTCTCCGATGTCGATGCTGAAATCGCGTTCGGCCGGTGAATTCCCATTTACGCCGGTGCATGGGTATGTGTGTGCATGTGTGGCAGTGTATGTGTGTGTGGGTGGGTGCGTGGGTGCATGGGTATGCGTGTGTGTGGTGCGTTTGTGCGACTAATTTGATTAATGTGAAGACAGTTGGTCTGCAAGGTTTAGAACATCAAAGGCTCTTGGTGTGAAAGGCAGGCGCTTGAAGTGGATATGACGAAGTTGGATGTCCTACAGATAAATAAGACATGGATAAAAATTTGCATTAGGAGATAGTTAGGGTTTGTTGTGTTTAGTTGTTTAATTTCAAAGGGATGTAAAAAGGATTTATAACTGGGAAAAGTCATGAATAAGTAAGGCAAGGTTGTTCACTTTTATTTGACCCAAAAAATGGTGGTCATAAGGAGAACATAATTTTTTTTATTTTCTGGGAAAGGTATGTTTCAAAGAAAGATAAAGACAATGGGAAAAGAAAAAAGTGGGGAAAAAACACATTTATAGCGAGGTTGGGAGCTATGTCGAGGTTATGCAAGGCCTCTTGGAGTGTGCTCTGTGCTGGGAGAGAGCTGTGAAAAGAAACAAAGTGAAGCTGTTTTCAGCCAATCCAGAAAAGTATCTGTCTGTTTTCTTCTCTGTCTGTTTTCTTCAGAAAGCCAGGATTTTGTTTTAATTTTTTTGGAGTTTTCCACAGCAGACTGGGGGGAGAAAATCCCTGAGACATCTCTTGCCTATAGCAACAGAGGGCCTTGTGGTAATATTGCTGGAATGTTTTTAATAGATTGAATATCGGTAAGGGACTGTTGTCTAAAGGGATGTTTATTTATGAGTCTAACCAAGAAGGAATCTTTTGGGAGGGGAAATATTCTGAATACTAATTTTAACTGTGTAAAAGTAATCTTGTGTGTTTAAGTTTTCTTCTTCTTTTCTTGATAAATGTTTGAATTTAATATTTAAAATCTTCAAAAGTATGACTGGAATTTGTGACTCCTGACTCCAGTACACATATCTTCTTGTAGTGATGTACAGGTACAAAATAGTTGTGATGGTTTGCCAAGTTTTCCTTTGGGATTTGGTTTGCATGGCAATTACCACCTGACAGATCATAACAAATTTTGGGGTTCTTTGCACGTTTAAAAATTCATTGACTGGCTTGGAGTTGGTGAATCGAAAGGCTACGTGTACACCGATATAGCTGGATCACAGATGTTGATGATGCCTAACTGCAGTCGAGCAGCCCGTTGAGACGCAATTCACAGAAAAGGCATCCTGCATTGTTTCAGATTGTGTAGTGATGAGGTCACAAACTCACAAGTTTAAACAGGAAGAGGAAAAGAGTAAAAGACAGGGGAAGATGTGAAACTCAAGTTAGCTGGATCTGAATGTGAAAAGATTACTCTGGAGAAGGTTGTAGAGAATTAGATTGAAGTGTTTAGTTCTGTGAAATTAGTAGAGTTATAGCACAGTTACAGGCAATTATACCAGGCGGCTTTGTACAAGCAGAATGTATTCCAGTGTGCTATTAGGTTAAAAATGCGTTAATGAGGAAATGGAGACCGCTTTGTGTTCTGGCAGATGGAAAGTGGGTGGTGGTGCATCAAGTAGTGATATCATCCCGGTGATGGAATGATACATCGAGAATGGCTCACAACATCCCAATGGCTGGAAAACTCAAGCTAGGTTACAAAAACATTTTCTTTTTAAAAATAAATTTAGAGTACCCAATTCATTTTTTCCAATTAAGGGGCAATTTAGCGTGTTCACTCCACCTACCCTGCACATCTTTGGGTTGTAGGGGCGAAACCCACGCAAACACGGGGAGAATGTGCAAACTCCACTTGGACAGTGACCCAGAGCCGGGATCGCACCTGAGACCTCGGCGCCGTGAGACTGCAGTGCTACCACTGCGCCACCGTGCTGCCCAAAACATTTTCAATTGGCCTGGATACATACAGAAGTGTCCAAATTATGTCAAACACATCATAGGTGTCACGTGATAGGAACACCTCAAGCAGTAATCAAACATGTAGCTTTAGGGGCTGGTTTAGCACAGTGGGCTAAACAACTGGCTTGTAATGCAGAACAAGGCCAGCAGCGCGGGTTCAATTCCCGTATAGGACCTCCCCGAACAGGCGCCGGAATGTGGCGACTAGGGGCTTTTCACAATAACTTCATTGAAGTCTACTTGTGACAATAAGCGATTATTATTAATTACGATTCCACCATTTGAGGAGCCTTTCAACAGGGTCCTGATTGATTGTGTAGGGCCCCTTCCTAAGACTAAAAGTGGAAATCAGTGTTTGCTGACAACCATGTCTGGTGAGATTTCCAGAAGTGATATTGGATGGTACAGGAGTTGAGCAAATTCTTTACAAGATATGGGTTACCAAAAGAAATACAGTGGGATCAGGGTTCGAGCTTCATGTTGTTTAAAGAAGTAATGAACAGCCTGGGGATAAGGTAGTTTAGGTCATCAGCCTATCATCCTGAATAACAAAATGGTTCGGACTTTAAAGACTACGATGAGAACGTATACCCACAGGATTGGGATTGAAGAACTCCATTCTTGTTGTTTACTGTTAGAGACCTCACTAATGGGTCAACAGGATTTAGTCCTTTCAAATCAGTTTTTGGTCATGAATTAAGGAGACCACACAAGCTCACTCAAGAGAAATTAGTGAGTCAGAGCTTGTAAACTGCTCCCCAGCATGATGTGACTGAAGCAGGTGAGTTGGCTAGGATACATTTAAAGATATCACAGCAAGTGCTGAAACTCATTGCAGATAAAAGGGCAAAGGCTTGTAGTTTTGTGGCAGGGGAAAAGGTGTTAGTACTGTTGTCGGCGTCAGGCAAATGCAAGATGTAGCCATCTGAGATGGCCACCTGCAAAGGACCATGGTAATTATGGCCAACCCAGGACTCAGACAGATACAGAGCCTATGGGTATCTGAAACACAGGTAACCAGACCTGGTCGAAACCTCCGCTTGTTTGCATTTTAATGGCTCATTTTCCCAGGACAATAGAACTCCAATCGAGCAACCGGCAATCAAACAGCCACAGACTGATTGGCGCCACTCCAAGGTCAATGACCGCTAAGGACCCGCCCAGCCACCAAGGCACCCACCCCTTTATTGGCCGAAATCGAAGGCAGTGGTCAGAGCCCTGTCGAACTATTGGGTTCAAGATCAAGGACCGCCCCAAAGAACTCAAAATCCCAGAGGGATAAAAGAGAGCACAGACATGTGTTCTGTCTCTTTTGGATCCGGCCTGTGCCAGCCTCTTTTGGAATCGGCCTGTGCCCACACCAATCGCAGCATAACAACCAGCCAGCCAAGTTCAAGACCAACGATCGCTACCTGACGGATGAGCCCAGCAGAGACTGAACCGCCTCTTCGAACCAGCCAAGTGAAATCAAGATAAAGGCCTTATCCATTTGCACAGTGCCGGTCGCCCTGAAGTTAAGGAGAGGTTATTGTAGCCGATAGGTGTAATTTAACGCATAGTAGACTTTGTGTTTGCATGTCGAAGTAATCCTAGTGTGTGTAAATAAACCATCTTTTGAACTGACTAACTCGTTGTGTGGTCACTTGACCGATATAAGGGAAGGACTTGTGGTTCACCGAAATAAATATTGGCCACGCTGTTGGGACATATCATATTATAAATAGAGCCTCATTATTAAAAGGGCAACAACGGGTTAGTGGGCCGGACCAGATCAAAAAGAGACTGAGTGAGGTGAACTAGTTAAAAAAAAAAATTTAGAGTGCCCAAATCATTTTCTTCCAATTAAGGGGCATGACCAATCCACCTAGCATGCACATCTTTGGGTTGTGGGGGCGAAACCCACACAAACACGGGGAGAATGTGCAAACTCCACACGGACAGTGACCCAGAGCCGGATCGAACCTGGGGACTCTGCAACGTGAGGCAGCAGTGCTAACCTTTGCACCACCGTGAGGTGAACTATTTAGTAATTACTGAAGGATCAGACTGTGTCATGTACTTTGACAGGGAAGATAGCCAGAAGGAAGCATTGATCGTGGTAAATAAGGGAAAAGGGGGTAGAAATGAAGAATTCTGAAATTGACTTTTGTCTAATTAAATTGGACAATGAGAAGTGTTTAGGAATCTGTGATACCGAGTTACCTTCCAAAAAGTCTCTTCCAGTCACAAAAGGGTGAAACTAATCTTGAGAAAAGAGATTTAGATGATGTGGATAATTCAGTTTCAAGAAGACAACATCCCGATAGACTGAATCCAGTAAAATTAACTTGAATTCAATTTCTTTTTCCACTTATGTTTCAAAATGACATTTCAGAGCTCTGTTACAGTAACTGGAGATTATCAATCGTGGTGGTGTTCAAGCCAGATGGATCACAAAGACTGTATCGATTACCACAAAGAAAGTGTAACAAAAACTGATTCAGACCCTATTCTTTGATTGGAAGATTGGATTGAGAAAGTGGGATAGTCAGAGTTTATCACAAACATTAATGTGCTGCAATGATATTGGAAAATATCCTTTCAGGATGGGCATAAGATCAGCTTTTGTAACGCCAGGTAGCTTATGTCAATTCAAAGTTGTGCCGTGTGTGTGGAACCCGTACCCCAGTGAGAGTCAGTGCGTGGGACCGTACCCCAGTGAGAGTCAGTGTGTGTGGAACCCGTACCCCAGTGAGAGTCAATGTGTGTGGAACCCGTACCCCAGTGAGAGTCAATGTGTGTGGAACCCGTACCCCAGTGAGAGTCAGTGTGTGTGGAACCCGTACCCCAGTGAGAGTCAGTGTGTGTGGAACCCGTACCCCAGTGAGAGCCAGTGTGTGTGGGACCCGTACCCCAGTGAGAGTCAGTGTGTGTGGGACCCGTACCCCAGTGAGAGCCAGTGTGTGTGGAACCCGTACTCCAGTGAGAGCCAGTGTGTGTGGAACCCGTACCCCAGTGAGAGCCAGTGTGTGTGGGACCCGTACCCCAGTGAGAGTCAGTGTGTGTGGGACCCGTACCCCAGTGAGAGTCAGTGTGTGTGGGACCCGTACCCCAGTGAGAGCCAGTGTGTGTGGAACCCGTACTCCAGTGAGAGCCAGTGTGTGTGGAACCCGTACCCCAGTGAGAGCCAGTGTGTGTGGGACCCGTACCCCAGTGAGAGTCAGTGTGTGTGGGACCCGTACCCCAGTGAGAGTCAGTGTGTGTGGGACCCGTACCCCAGTGAGAGCCAGTGTGTGTGGAACCCGTACTCCAGTGAGAGCCAGTGTGTGTGGAACCCGTATCCAGTGAGAGTCAGTGTGTGGGAGACCCGGAACCCAGTGAGAGTCAGTGTGTGTGGGACCCGGATCCCAGTGAGTCAGTGTGTGTGGAACCGTACCCCAGTGAGAGTCAGTGTGTGGGGGACCCGGATCCCAGTGAGAGTCAGTGTGTGTGGGACCCGTATCCCAGTGAGTCAGTGTGTGGAACCCGTACCCTAGTGAGAGTCAGTGTGTGTGGGACCCGTACCCCAGTGAGAGTCAGTGTGTGTGGAATCCGTACCCCAATGAGAGTCAGTGTGTGGGGGACCCGGATCCCAGTGAGAGCCAGTGTGTGTGGAACCTGTACAGTGAGAGTCAGTGGGCGAAATTCTCCCCCAACGGCGGGATGCCCGCCGACTGGCGCCAAAGCCGGCGCCAATCAGACGGGCATCGCGCCGGCAAAAAGGTGCGGAGGTCTCCGCATCTTTGGCGGCCTAGCCCCAACATTGAGGGGCTAGGCCGACGCCGGAGGGATTTCCGCCCCGCCAGCTGGCGGAAATGGCGTTTGTTGCCCCGCCAGCTGGCGCGGAAATGCGCGCATGCGCGGGAGCGTCAGCGGCCGCTGTCAGTTTCCCGCGCATGCGCAGTGGGGAGAGTCTCTTCCGCCTCCGCCATGGTGGAGGCCGTAGCGGAGGCGGAAGGGAAAGAGTGCCCCCACGGCACAGGCCCACCCGCGGATCGGTGGGCCCCGATCGCGGGCCAGGCCACCGTGGGGGCACCCCCGGGGTCAGATCGCCCCACGCCCCCCCCCAGGACCCCGGAGCCCGCCCACGCCGCCTGGTCCCGCCGGTAAATACCAGGTTTGATTTACGTCGGCGGGACAGGCAATTCCTGGGCGGGACTTCAGCCCATCCGGGCCGGAGAATCCAGCGGGGCGTCCCGCCAACCGGCGCGGCGGGGGCGGGATTCACGGCGGCCAACGGCCATTCTCCGACCCGGCGGGGGGGTCGGAGAATGACGCCCAGTGTGTGGGGGACCCGGATCCCAGTGAGAGTCAGTGTGTGTGGGCCCCGGATCCCAGTGAGAGTCAGTGTGTGTGGAACCCATACCCCAGTGAGAGTCAGTGTGTGTGGAACCCGTACCCTAGTGAGAGTCAGTGTGTCTGGAACCCATACCCCAGTGAGAGTCAGTGTGTGTGGAACCCGTACCCTAGTGAGAGTCAGTGTGTGTGACCCATACCCCAGTGAGAGTCAGTATGTGGGGGACCCGTACCCCAGTGAGAGTCAGTGTGTGTGGGACCCTGACCCCAGTGAGAGTCAGTGTGTGTGGGACCCTGACCCCAGTGAGAGTCAGTGTGTGGGGGACCCATGGACAATGCATAATTCTGAAGGGGCACGGCCGGGCATTACACCCTGGGGACTTTGAGCCCCAGCCCAGGTGCATTACCAAAAAGATCCCAAATATGTGTAACAGAAAAGCTGATTTAAACTAATCCTTACAGAACTCAGCATTGCTCCAGCATTTAATAATGTTAAACTCACTCTCACAAACCACCCGACTAAAGCAGGGTGCAATGAAGGGTACTTTGCACTGCAATTCTCATAGCAACACATGGAACAGTCATTCTCTGCCTGTTACCACAGCAACAGCTCACCCCATTCCTGACAACCAACAGCACGATCGAATCATAAATCAGAGACACCGTCAGCTGATATCCTCTGGGAATGCACAGGCCGATCCTGCTCTTCCCATTTAACAAAATGGATTCAAACACTAAAACTCATCATCTCCATCTTCATTATCCCGTGGATCGATGAGTGGGCAATTGCTTACCTGACCCTTGAAGCAGGTTGTACACCCAAGGGACCTGGATATCAAGACCCCAGGGCTGAAAGGATTAAATTGGGACAGGTTACATTGGCAAAGCTCATATCCTCTCGAATATGGAGATTAAGGGGTGATCTAATGAGGTGTTGAAGGTGATTAAATTCTAGAATAGTGAGAAAGTTTGTTTTGATGGGGGGGGCCAGAGGGTGGAGTCCAGGGCAAAGGAGGCATATTCCTGGACTGATGTGGGGCCATAGGATTTACAGTGCAGAAGGAGGCCATTCGGCCCATCGGGTCTGCACCAGCCCTAGGAAAGAGCACCCTACCTTTTAAAAAAATAAATAAATTTAGAGTACCCAATTCATTTTTCCAATTAAGGGGCAATTTAGTGCGGCCAATCCACCTAGCCTGCACATCTTTGGGTTGTGGGGGCGAAACCCACGCAAACACGGGGAGAATGTGCAAACTCCACACGGACAGTGACCCGGGGACGGGATCGAACCTGGGACCTCAGCGCCGTGAGGCATCAGGGCTAACCCACTGCGCCACCGTGCTGTCCTAGAGCACCCTACCTAAGCCCACACCTCCACCCTATCTTGGGGGGGGGGGGGGGGCAGTCTAGCTCAGTTGGCTGGACAGCTGGTTTGTGATCCAGAGGGAGGCCAATGACACGGGTTCAATTCCTGTACCAGCTGAGGTTATCCATGTAGCTTTTCTTTTTTTTTAAAAAAATAATATTTTATTGAAAATTTTTGGTCAACCAACACAGTACATTGTGCATCCTTTACACAACATTATAACAATACAAATAATAATGACCTTTTTTATTTAAACAAGAACAAAAGAAAACAGCAACAAATAAATAAATATTAAATAACAAAAATAAAAACTAGCCCTAATTGGCAACTGCCTTGTCTCAGGCCACACCCCCCCCCACCCCCCCACCCCACCCCCAAGTCCTGGGCTGCTGCTGCTGCCTTCTTTTTTCCCCCCATCTATCTTTCCGCAAGATATTCGACGAACGGTTGCCACCGCCTGGTAAACCCTTGAGCCGACCCCCTTAGGACGAACTTAATCCGCTCTAACTTTATGAACCCCGCCATATCATTTATCCAGGTCTCCACCCCCGGGGGCTCGGCTTCCTTCCACATTAGCAATATCCTGCGCCGGGCTACTAGGGACGCAAAGGCCAAAACATCGGCCTCTCTCACCTCCTGCACTCCCGGCTCTTGTGCAACCCCAAATATAGCCAACCCCCAGCTTGGTTCGACCCGGATCCGTCTCTCCTTCCTCGTCCCTCACCCCCCCCTATTTCCCTCGCTGCTCCCCTTTTCCTCAATTGGTGTGCCAGCAATCTGCTCGCCTTCTCTCCATATTCAAACTGTACACCCTGCGCCTTCCTCCATTGTGCCTCTGCAGTGCCTGTAGTCAGCAAGTCAAATTCCACATGCAGCCTTTGCCTTTCCCTGTACAGTCCCTCCTCCGGTGCTTCCGCATATTGTCTATCCACCCTCAAAAGTTCTTGCAGCAACCGCTCCCGTTCCTTACTCTCCTGCTTCCCTTTATGTGTCCTTATTGATATCAGCTCCCCCCTAACCACCACCTTCAACGCCTCCCAGACCACTCCCACCTGAACCTCCCCATTGTCATTGAGTTCCAAGTACTTTTCAATGCATCCCCTCACCCTTAGGCACACCCCCTCATCCGCCATTAGTCCCATGTCCATTCTCCAGGGTGGGCGCCCTCTTGTTTCCTCCCCTATCTCCAAGTCTACCCAGTGTGGGGCATGATCCGAAATGGCTATAGCCGTATATTCCGTTCCCCTCACCCTCGGGATCAATGCCCTACCCAACACAAAAAAGTCTATGCGTGAATAGACTTTATGGACATAGGAGAAAAACGAGAACTCCTTACTCCTAGGTCTACTGAATCTCCACGGGTCCACCCCTCCCATCTGCTCCATAAAATCCTTAAGCACCTTGGCTGCTGCCGGCCTCCTACCAGTCCTGGACTTCGACCTATCCAGCCTTGGTTCCAACACCGTGTTAAAGTCTCCCCCCATTATCAGCTTTCCGGTCTCTAGGCCTGGGATGCGTCCTAGCATTCGCCTCATAAAGTTGGCATCGTCCCAGTTCGGGGCATACACGTTTACCAAAACCACCATCTCTCCCTGTAATTTGCCACTCACCATCACGTATCTGCCCCCGTTATCCGCCACTATAGTCTTTGCCTCGAACATTACCCGCTTCCCCACTAATATAGCCACCCCCCTGTTTTTTGCATCCAGCCCCGAATGGAACACCTGCCCCACCCATCCTTTGCGCAACCTAACCTGGTCTATCAGTTTCAGGTGCGTTTCCTATAGCATAACCACATCTGCTTTAAGTTTCTTAAGGTGTGCGAGTACTCGTGCCCTCTTTATCGGCCCGTTAAGCCCACTCACGTTCCACGTGATCAGCCGAGTTGGGGGGCTTCCCCCACCCCCCCCCCCCCTTGCCGGTTAGCCATCATCTTTTTCCAGCTTCTCACCCAGTTCCCACGCAGCTGTATCTCTCCCAGACGGTGCCCCCCCGCCCATCCTTTCCCGTACCCACTCCCCCCTTTCCCCAGCAGCAGCAGCAACCCAGTAATTCCCCCCCTCCCCCCCCCCCCCCCTGCTAGACCCCCCGCTAGCGTAATTACTCCCCCCATGTTGCTCCCAGAAGTCAGCAAACTCTGGCTGACCTCGGCTTCCCCCGTGATCACGGCTCGCACCGTGCGACGCCCCCTCCTTCCTGCTTCTCTATTCCCGCCATAATTATCATAGCGCGGGAACCAAGCCCGCGCCTCTCCCTCGGCCCCGCCTCCCATGGCCAACGCCCCATCTCCTCTCCCTCCCCACCTCCCCCCATCACCACCTGTGGGAGAAAGAAAAGTTACCATACCGCAGGATTAAAACATAAAACCCCTCTTCGCCCCCCCCCCCATTCGCCCCACCACTTTGTCCAAACGTTCATTTTCATAATCCAATCATTCCAATTTTTCTTCTACAATAAAAGTCCACGCTTCATCCGCCGTTTCAAAGTAGTGGTGCCTCCCTTGATATGTGACCCACAGTCTTGCCGGTTGCAGCATTCCAAATTTTATCTTCTTTTTGTGAAGCACCGCTTTGGCCCGATTAAAGCTCGCCCTCCTTCTCACCACCTCCGCACTCCAATCTTGATAAACGCGGATCACCGCGTTCTCCCATTTACTACACCGAGTTTTCTTCGCCCATCTAAGGACCATTTCTCTATCCTTAAAACGGAGGAATCTCACCAGTATGGCTCTGGGAGTTTCTCCTGCTCTCGATCCTCGCACCATAACTCGGTATGCTCCCTCCACCTCCAACGGACCCGTCGGGGCCTCCGCTCCCATTAACGAGTGCAGCATCGTGCTCACATATGCCCCGACGTCCGCCCCCTCCACACCTTCAGGAAGGCCAAGAATCCTCAAGTTGCTCCTCCTTGCGTTGTTTTCCAGTGCCTCCAACCTCTCCACAGATCGTTTCTGGTGTGCCTCCTGTATCTCCGACTTCACCACCAGGCCCTGTATATCGTTCTCATTCTCTGCTGCTTTCGCCTTCACGACCCGAAGCTCCTGCTCCTGGGTCTTTTGTTCCTCTTTCAGCCCTTCAATCGCCTGTAATAATCGGGGCCAACAACTCTTTCTTCATTTCCTTTTTTATCTCCTCCACGCAGCGTTTCAAAAACTCTTGTTGTTCAGGGCCCCATATGAAACTGCCACCTTCCGACGCCATCTTGGTTTCTGCTTGCCTTCCTTGCCGTTGTTCCAAAGGATCCGCTGCAATCCGGCCACTTTCCTCTCCTTTTTCCATCCGTGTCCAGGGGGAACACCCTTCTGGTTTACCGCACGGTGTTTTTAGCCGTTAAAATTGCCGTTGGGGCTCCTATCAAGAGCCCAAAAGTCCGTTCCACCGGGAGCTGCCGAAACGTGCGACTCAGCTGGTCATCGCCGCACCCGGAAGTTCCATGTAGCTTTTCAGCCTTGCTCTCACCCGAGGTGTGGTGATCCTCAGGTTAAAATCACTGGCAGTCAGCTCTCCCCTCAAAGGGGAAAGCAGCCAATGGCCATCTGGGACTATGACGACTTTCTACTTACCTACACATCATAGGCTGCAATGGTTCAAAATGAAGCTGGTGGTCTGAAGGGCAATTTGGAATGGGCAAGAAATGCCAGCTCGTCAGATAGTTACACCCCACAATTGATTGGAACGGCTGCGTAGTTGCACAAATGTTAATTGGATATTTGGATAAAGCAGCTGATCTGCAGGAGATGGTCGACAGCTGGCTCATAATGCAGGCCATTGCCAGCAGTGAGTTCAATTCCCGTACCAGCCTCCCCAAACAGGCGCCGGAATTTGGCGACTGGGGGCTTTTCATAGTAACTTCATTGAAGCCTACTTGTGACAATAAGCGATTGTAAGTTTTGGTGAAATGCTACCTAGGAAGAAAAGGCGCAAAGGAAAATCAGTCCCTTTATTAAAATTTTATTGTTCAATTTCATTGTAAAGCCAGAAATTCTAACAGTAGTGCCAACAGATAGACCCAGTCTGTGTATATGCGCGCACACACACAATAATCTTTAAAAGCAAGTGAGAATAACTAGCAGCCTGGACTTCTGCACAGTAAGAGGGAGAGACTCGAGCAAGTCCGTGCAGACATCTCCCTAATTAAAGTGAAACATTGAATAGAGACCCACCCAAACCACTGCCCCTTCGCCCTCGCCCGTGAACCAGTTAACACAGTATAAAACATGGGTGTTTACTAATTGAGTGGGGTTTACTAATTGAGTGGGGTAGAGTCAAATTGCATGGAGCCCCAACCTCATGCAGAGGCTTGATTACCTCTTGGGGTATAAAACTCTGAATCTATCATCAAACCTTAGGTTAAAAATCAACTGAATCCACACATGGTTTTTAACCAAGTGGTTTGATATTGTCTCCTATGAATTATTTGAGATAGGCACAGGCCCCACTTACTGATGTGTAAACACACCACCCTTTAAAAACACAAATATCCTGTCAATGTATGGCACAGTCAGCAGTTATGAAAGTTTCACATACATGTTCAGGAATACAGTACAGTTCTCAATGAAATGCATCAATCAGGACAAACAGTTTGCATCCACCATTGAATTAACCTTAAAATAATTCACCAATTAGTGTTTAATACTGATTAAACCTCACATTAAAAATACCCAATGGAAGGTTCGACACAAGATAAACATGAACAAGTGCTGCTCAGATAAAGCAGCAATACAAAATAGTGTAAACCATAAACAAAAGCTTATATATTAATTTTGAGAATAAATAACTGGATTGAAATCGCAGCTTATTCAGTTACATGCTTGCGTGTCACGAGCTTTCTTTACTGCTTTTCAATGGAGTGTATTGGATTCAATGAGCTGACGCCAGGACACAAGATAATCAAAGTTGGAGCTCTGTTGTTGAGCTCTGTAAACACCAAGGAGAGAGAGAGAGAGAGAGGGAGAGAAAGCATGCCCCAGGTTATCATACATACTAAGGGGCTCTCTGGGAGGGTCTGAAACAGCTCTGGCTTTTATCGGGGCTGCCAAGTCAGCACCCCCCACCACACCAATCTATTCTCCCCCAAATCTATCCTTCTTCCCATCCCTCCCCCACCCCTCGTTGGCTAATGGCCATTTGTATTAATAATTCATTTCAAAGTCTGGACAAAATAAACCTGCAATTGGGGCAACTCAAATAATAACGAACCACACTTTAGCCTGACCTTGCAAACAGAGTGCACTCTCCATCACATATCCCAGTCATTCTGCCCCCTCTCTAACCACACCCCCCCCACCCCGAGTGTAGCCTGCGTATTAACAATAGACTAACTCGCTTCAAAATACATCCGCCAGTTCCTTCAACTACTTTCACAAACCATCGATTACTCAATTCTCTGCCGGTTAAATGGCTGTTGCCCTGTTGACAGTTGTTGACCGTGTCAGCACCTGGCTAGACAATCAAATTACCATCAGTGTTAGGCTGATGGAGACATTGGGCAGATGGTCAGGGCTCCTTCCCTAGCCGGTAATGAAATCATCATGTGTGAAGATGGAGACACTGCGGTCTTCAGGAACACTGTACTTCCAGATAACACACAGGTGAAGCCTCACAGCAGAGATGTCCTCACTGAACGAGTCTTCCTCAGCCAGCAAGCTACACACTTACCCGTCTCATACCTCCAACTCTTAAGAGAAAACAAAACTCTGACTAGTTGGTTGGAACTCTTCACCGACTGTCAAAGTATTTTACGATTGACAGATAAATAAGTTAATGTCAAATGTCACCATGAACAAATTGCAAGTCACGTCACTGATTGCTCCTGTTGGAAGGGTGGAGATATGCTTTAGCCATGATCACAAACTATCTGGAGTTGTAACTGTCTTTTGCCTCCTTCGCTTCCTATTGCATTGAAGGTAGTGATTTGACAGCCTAAATAAACACAAGTCTTAAATCTTACTGGAATTTAAACTTAATCTCAGCTGAACTGTAGGACCCACCACCCTGCACCCCACCCCCATCACTGCCGGTTGCATACTCCCTCCTGGTCACCCTGGGCTTTGGTTCGGAGGGGCTACGGGCGCTGGAAGGGGGAAAGGAATACAATCCTCCTAATTTTCATTACTTACCCTCACCCACAATATTTAATTGAAGCCGGTTAGCATGCAATATATATTTTATATCGAGAACTATCAACGCTTCTTCTGTTTATGGTGGAACATTCTAGAAGCAGTGATTTAATAGGTTAATTGACTTTTTGTTCTCTCCAAGTCCAAGTGTGGAAATCTAGTAGCCATAGAAATCCAGATTAAAAACCTGCCCGACATCAAGTAGTTGCTAATTGTAGCTTCTCTTTTGGAACTGGATTTCAACTAATGATTTTCGATGTGACATTTTTCACTTGATGAAACAGTGCTCCTTTGTTGACCCATCAGTTGATTAGCCAAGAGTGTAAATAAGTGGCCTAACATTTTAAACAAACTGGGCCAGGAAACACACGTGTTTGGTGGTAGCACCACGAGGGCTACACAATTAGACCTGGACAGTTGCAAGATCTTCCCAAAACTGACGGCTCAAGCACCGCTCTCCTTAGAAACTAAAAATGACCACGTAAAATTGTTTATGATTAGGAAAGCCACATGGTCATCATACTGACTTATGGGAGACTTTGCCGAGCTTTGGACTTATTGTCGCAGGTCCCAATCCAACATTATTTGGATACATGGTTAGGTTGAAGCAGAGGCTTCTTCATAGAATTTACAGAGCAGAAGGAGGCCATTCGGCCCTTCAAGTCTGCACCAACCCTTCGAAAGAGCATCCCACTTAAGCCCCACACCTCCACCATGTCCCCGTATCCCATTATCCAGCAACCCCACCTAACCTTTTCGGACACCAAGGGCAATTTAGCATGGCCAATCCACCTAACCTGCACATCTTTGGACTGTGGGAGGAAACCGGAGCACCCGGAGAAAACCCACGCACTCACGGGGAGAACGTGCAGACTCCACACAGACAGAGACCCAAGCCGGGAATCGAATCTGGGACCCTGGCGCTGTGAAGCAACCGTGCTAACCAGTGTGCTACCGTCTGCTCTTGGAGCAGTGAATCCAGTCCCTGGCACAGTTCCTGGGCCTAGTCCGAGAGCTCGACAATTGCTGGGCATTGAGATGGGCCTCAGCCTAAGCCAGCCTACTAAATGAGGCAAAGTCAAATCACCTGCTGACTCATCATCTTGATTTGGATGAAGAATGAGTCACTGGGTTGAAGTACCAGAGGTAAGTCAGCATCTAGGGAACGCAAATCCCAGCAGGTCAGAGTTTCTGTAGCACGAGATTGCAGGGGTGAAGGTTACCTCCTAGGATTCTACTAGGACGACTTGGGCACCTAAAAGGTGATGAGAGCTGTAATTCTAAACTACAACGGTGACATGCCAGGTGAACAAAAAACATTTAAATGCTCAAATCACAAATCCCATTTAACATAGACCCGAGGACAGATGAGCCACCAGCATGGGCAGAAATTAATAGGCTTGCAAGCCAAGCTGGCAGTCCATAGACCAGAACCAAAAATAAATAAATAAAATCAGCCCATTCCCAGAGAAACCAATGATGGTTCAATCCCTGGCTTCTCTTACTTTGTTCCAAATGATTGGCAAATTCGGGACCAAGTAAGATCCCAAATCCTTTAGTCATTGTTAAGAGGGCAACTGGCCACCATTTAAAAGCAATTGGTGCAACCACCCCCCAGTTTATGCCCATTGTCACAGCTTAGCTTCTCGCCCAGTTCATTGGTATTTGAGGAATTCTGAGCCTGGGGCTTGGCATGATTGTGCAACTTTTGAAGCATCACATGAGCTGGGAGAAAGGTTTTGGGGGTTTACGCGCATTACTTGATGCATCACACTCCAGAGAATGGTCTACGTATTTGCCGAGGGCAGGTCTGTGGGATTAAACCGACATGGGTTTCAATTTCCTCCCCACCGCAAAAGCTCTCAGTTCAGTCATGTTGCACATAGTCCTGATCAAAATTCAACTTTGCACGCTGGAAAGGTCTCCTCTTGCATGACAACCGTACTGTTGCTCCCCAATACAGTGATGTTCAATGACTGCTGCCTCTCGTGGGTCTCCTGGTACCACTCGTGCATAATTGGAGAGTCAAAGGTCGGGATTATGGTGACCTTCAAAGAAAAGGGACAGTATCACATAAAACGCAAAGGTAGCCAGCGAGGAACATTCCAGAACATCAGAAAACCCTGTGGAATTCCTGGGGGGAGGACCATAACACGTGGGCCCATGAGACTGTTGTCAAGTGCTTGCCTGGGGCGTGAGATTGGAGGAATACGGAAGGTCACAGGGGAGTTGGGTAATTTCATGAAAAGGGAACATGTTTTTTTGACCTTATGGCCACTTCCCATTTAGAAAAAAATCTTCCCGCTACTCAACCTCAACAGTGTGGAAAAAGCAGAACAAAGTTACAGTTAAAGAGACAGTCTAAAACAAAATGCCATGGTGGGAGGTTACTAAACTTCCCCCAAGTACCTCTTAGACTAAAGAGGCAACTTGCATTTATATTGTACATTCCACAACCTCAGGGTAGTTCAAAGAACTTTTAGTGTCAAAATAAAGTACCGTTGAAGTGTAGTAACTCTTGTACTGTCTTGAATTATAGGTGACAAAGAAATGGCTGAGCAACTAAATACATACTTTGGTTCTGTCTTCACAAATGAGAACACAAATAGGATACCAGAAATGTTGGGGAATGCAGGGTTTAGTGAGGAGGAGGAACTGAAGAAATGAAATGAAATTAAAATCACTTATTGTCACAAGTAGGCTTCAATGAAGTTACTGTGAAAAGCCCCTAGTCGCCACATTCCGGCGCCTGTTCGGGGAGGCTGGTAGGGGAATCGAACCGTGCTGTTGGCCTGCCTTGGTCTGCATTAAAAGCCAGCGATTTAGCCCAGTGTGCTAAACAGACGATCAATATCAGTAGAGAAATGATGTTGAGGGAATTGATGGGATTGAAGACTGATAAATCCCCAGGGCCTTAATCTACATCCCAGGGTACTGAAGGAGATGGCTCTAGAAATAGTGGGTGCATTGGTGGTCATCTTCCAGAATTCTAGACTGCGGAACAGTTCCTGAAGATTGGAGGGTGGCTAATGTAACTCAACTATTTAGAGAGGTCGAGAGAAAGCAGGGAATTATAGACCAGGAAGCTTGGTGCCTGTAGTGGGGGAAATTGTAGAATGCATTGTCAAAGATTCCATAGCAGAGCACTTAGAAAAAACAGTGGTAGGATTGGACAGAGTCAGCATGGATTTCCGAAAGGGAAATCATGCTCGATAAATCTACTGGAATTCTTCGAGGATGTAACTAGTAGAGTTGACGAGGGGGAGCCAGTGGATGTGGTGTATTTAGACTTTCAGAAGGCTTTTGACAAAGTCCTGCGTAAATGAAATGAAATGAAAATCGCTTGTCACAAGTAGGCTTCAAATGAAGTTACTGTGAAAAGCCCCTAGTCGCCACATTCCGGCGCCTGTTCAGGGAGGCTGTTACGGGAATTGAACCGCAAGATCAGCATGTAAAATTAAAGTGCGTGGGATTGGGGGTAGTGTATTGAAATGGGTAGAAAGCGTTGGCAGACAGGAAACAAAGAATAGGAATTAACAGGTCTTCTTCAAATTGGCAGCCAGTGACTAGTGGGGTACCGCAGGGATCGGTGTTAGGACCTCAGCTACTCACAATATATATTAATGATTTAGATAAAGGAACAAAATGTCATATCTCCAAATTTGCAGATGACACCAAGTTGGGTGGGAGGGTGAGCTGTGAGGAGGATGCGGAGATCCTTCAGTGTGATTTAGTCAAGTTGAGTGACAAATGAATGGCAGATGCAGTGTAATTTGGATAAATATGAGGTTATCCACTTTGGTAGCAAGGCGGCAGACTATTATCTGTATGGCCATAAATTAGGAGAGGGGAACGTGCAACGAGACCTGGGTGTCCTTGTACACCAGTCACTGAAGGGAAGCATGCAGGGTGCAGCAGGCGGCAAATTATATGCTGGCCTTCATTGCAAGAGGATTTGAGTACAGGAGCAGGGGCATCTTGCTGCAATTATACAGGGGCCTTGGTGAGGCCACACCTGGAATAGTGCGCGCAGTTTTGGTCTCCTTATCTGAAGGAGGATGTTCTTATCTGAGGAAGGATGTTCTTACTTTGGAGGGAGTGCAGCAAAGGCTTCCCAGACTGATTCCTGTGATGGCAGGACTGACACAAGAGAGATTGAAATCGGTTTGAACTGAATTCCCTGGAGTTCAGATGAATGTGGGGATTCTCATAGAAACCTATAAAATTCTAACAGGACTGGACAGGGTAGATGCAGGAAGGATGTTCCTGATGGTGGGTGTGTCCAGAACCAGGGGCCACAGTCTGAGGATACGGGGTAGACCATTGAGGATAGAGATGAGGAGAAATGTCTTCACCCAGAGAGTGGTGATCCTGTGGAATTCGTTACTACAGGAAGTAGTTGAGTCCAAAACATTGTAAGCTTTCAAGAAGCAGTTAGATACAGCACTTTGGGCGAAGGGGCTGAAAGGATATGGGGGAATAGCATGATTAGGCTATTAAGTTGGATGATCAGCCAGGATCATTTTTGGGGGCGGTGAAACTGGGGAGGTACATATACATTTGGGTGCGGGAGAAACAATGACATTAGTTATGTCCAATACAGAGGGCAATACGAGAATGGATCTGGTGTTGGTGTTGTTACTTGCACCAGCCATGATCATAATAATGGCGGAGCAGGCTTGAAGGGCCGAACGGCCTCTATCTGCTCCTACTTTCTCTATGAAACACAGCAGTCAGTTTCAGCACAATCCCCACAAACAGCACTGTGATAATGACCAGATGGTCAGCTTTGAGATGTTGGTCGAGGGATTAAAAATTGGCCAGGGTACTTGGGAGGATTCTCCTGTCCTTCGAAAGTGCGCCTGGAGATCTTTTTTTGTTTTTGTTTATAAATTTAGCGTACCCAATTTGTTTTTTCCGATTAAGGGGCAGTTTCAGTGTGGCCAATCCACCTATCCTGCACATCTTTGGGCTGTGGGGGCGAAACCCACGGAAACACGGGGAGAATGTGCAAACTCCACACGGACAGTGACCCAGAGCCGGGATCGAACCTGGGACCTCGGCGCCGTGAGGCAGCAATGTTAACCATTGCACCACCATACTGCCCACACCTGGAGATCTTTTGCATTAGCCCGAGGCAGGTGGGGCCTTGGTTTAACATGTCTTTTCAGCAGCTCTGACAGTGCAGCATTCCCTCAGCGTTGGACTTACATTTATATCCACCAGATGGACTGCAGTGGTTCAAGACAACCGCCCACCAGCACTACGGTCAAGAGGGTAATTAAGGATGGGGCAACAAAACGTTGGCTTTGCCAGTGACACTCATATCTCATGAAAGAATTCAGAACAAAATTGCTTTTCAGGTACAAGAATGCAAGAGGGAACTGGTCGAGGCGTACAAGGAGATATTAGGACAGACTTGGTTGAAGGGGGCAGTTTACAGGAGCGCTGTAAAGAGAGGGGGGGGGGGGTTTGAGAGGAAATTCCAGAACTTAAAACATATTAAAAAAAAAAAAAAGAAATTCCAGAACTTGGAGTCTAGCGGCTGAAGATACAAGGGCCAATGGTGAACTGATTGAAATCAGAGAAACACAAGAGCTTGGAATTAAATGAGCGCAGAGGTCGGAGCATTGGAGAGGCTGGAAAGAATGTGGAAAGAGAGGTGCTGCTGGTGATTAATCAAAATCCCCCTCACCTGGATATTATTCCCCCACACTGCTTTGCCTTCCAAGAGCGAGTCCAGGATGTTCCTCATTGATATCTCTTTCTGTGGGTCATCCCCACTTATGACATAGATTGAAGATCTCAGCCTTCTGAAAAAGTCCGTGTTGATCGTTCTGGCGCTGTAGTTATTGGGGATGTAGGCAAGGTCGACATACACAGGTGGCGCCACAGGAGGGCATTTGCTCACTGGACCTGCAACGGCAACAACTCATTCAATGAGTAGGGTCCCTGTAGTTGGAAGATGGCTTTAACTAGAGCAAGTGATATATCATTTAGGAAGTGCTGCTGCCAATAAATATGCTGTTCTGTTTTGCAAAATTAATTTTCTCCCCCCCTCCAATAGGACTAGCATCAAATGGGAACTAACCACTTTTGGAGCGGGGAAGGGAGGGGGCAGTGGGGGAAAGAAGGCACTTGTCCCTACACCTGGGGTGGGGAAAGATGCCTGCTCACCTGCAGTCAACTTAAGTGCCCAAGTCCCAATCTCAGCCATTTTAAAAACTGGCCAATGGGACTGTGGAGCTTTAACTATGAACTGGGCAACTTTGGAAGCCAATGAGTTCTGTACCGAGCCATGACTAACACAGGAGTGAAGCAATCCACTCCATCAGTCCAGTGATACTCAGTGTCTAGTCTCTCAGGATGTGGTGTGGCAACATCATCCCAGCAGCCCCAGGAAAGGCGGCGACGACAAAAACAATTTTTCCAGCAGCAGCATGGAAACGTAGCCGCCCCTCGGTTCAGTCCAGCAATTCTAATTAAAGGACAGTCCTGCATTTGTACGCCATCCAGCCCCCCAGTGTAGCTCCATATACTTTCATAGCATGGTTTGCCGAGCAGAAATCCATCAATCTCAGGTTTAAAATGATTAATTAAGCTCACATCAGCGGTTTCCTGTGGGAGAGAATTCTGCAATTTGCATGAAATGTTTTTGCAACACCTCTCGTGGCACGGTAGCACAGTGGTTAGCACCGTTGCTTCTAAGCGCCAGAGATCTGGGTTCGATTCCCGGCGTGGGTCACTGTCTGTGCGGAGTCTGCACATTCTCTCCCATGTCTCTGTGGGTTTCCTCCGGGTGCTCCGGTTTCCTACCACAGCCCAATGATGCACGGGTTAGGTGGATTGGCCATGCTAAATTGCCCCTTAGTGTCCAAAAAGTTTAGGTGGGGTTACTGGGTCACGGGGACAGGGTGGAGGCCTGGGTTTAAGTAGGGTGCTCTTTCCAGGGGCCGGTGCAGTCTCGATAGGCTGAATGGCCTCCTTCTGCACTGTCAATTCTACGATTCTATGACCTCTCCTGAATGATCCGGACTCTCAATTGCAGAAAAAAAAAAGAAGTTTTTCTCCATCTAGGCTATTCATTTTTTAAAAAAATCTGGAAGAGAAAATTTGTCAAATTCCACCACCCCCCCCCCACCCACCTTAAACCTTCTGTATTTCAGAGAAAACTAGCTTAGTTTATCAGTCTTCGCAATCTAATCCTGTTAACATTCTAGTCAATCTATACTGCACCCCTTCAAAGATCAATATTTCCCAAGGTGAGGTGCCCAGAACTATGCTGTGGTCTAACCAGGCTTTTGCATAGCTGCAGAAACCTTCCCACCTCTTTATATTTTCGTCCTTTAGTTAGAAAGACCTCGCATCCCATTCACCTGGGTTTGTTTTTGTGCCCTATTATTACATTTTGGGGATCTATATATATGGACACCTCAATCTAATTGGAAGAACCCTGTGCAAGGTCCCTGGGGCCCAAGTGGCCTATGTTGCAAATCTCACCTGTATTTTGTAACTGACCTGTGACAGTGTTGCGAAGTGGTTTGGAGCTTGTGGTTTGAGGATTCCTTCCCTTCTTCTCCTCAGAATTTATCGACTGGTTGGAATTCACCCGGGACACCTTTCCAGGTTGTCCGCTCTTATTGCTCGTGGCCAATTTATCTACTTCCTTAGACGTCAGCTGGGGACCTTTTGGTTTGGAGAGAGTCGATTGTTTAGTGTTTTCAGTTTTCCTTGCAGCTGAGCCCAGAGTCGGCTTAGAACCCAACTTTTTGCCTTTCGTCCTCTCGGAGACGTTTTTGGTAGAGTTCTGGGTTAGCACCTCAGGGTCTACCATGCAGGTGCCAGGTTGGGGTGGGGGCGGGTGAGGGTCTTTCATTGGGGCGGGAGGCGGGTCAGGTGGTCTGGAGGACAAGGGTGGATGAGACCTATCGGCAGGAAGGCTCTCAGAGTCTTCCTCTGAGTCAATGCCCCCATCGGCAGTGATGGATGGGCAGTCCTCCGTCCCACGTTGGGCATCAGAACCAGAGAGGGTTGGGAGGGACTCGCTAGCAGAGGTTGGGGTCCTTTCGTCCAGCGCTGCCTTTCGACTGGAGGGAGACTTGTGACCTCTCCTTTGCACAATTGGCTTGGCAAATTCCTGGGAAAGATCACTCTCATCTGACAACTCTCGTGGACTGGGGTTAATGAAGGAAGGGGAGAGTTCAGTCTTTGGGTGCTTAAATTCACACGGTGACACGAGACACAAGTCAACATCATGAGGGGATTCAGATGGAAGACCCACCATACGTGGCAAATGCCCATCAACTCCATCGCCATGAGCTAATGCACAACCCCCATCTGCCGAGGAATGGACTGGCAGCACCTGTGGAGGCCGAAACGTATCTTGCAATGACTTCAAGGGCAGGCTCATGCCATGAGGGTCGCCTTTCCCAGAGAGTGCTTCGTGTTCAGGAGAAAGACCATTGAGAGGTCCCCTCTGATTGTCCTCTCGTGGAGAGGTCAGAGCTTCACTCAGAGGTGGCAGAACCTGTTCAAAGGAGACAGACAGAGACTCAACTTCTGTGGAATGAGGAGAGCCAACTTCAGCTGGCAATGAAGGGGTTGTCAGAGTTGGCGAGACATCAGGGACAATTTCCTTGAATGGACTCAAGGTCAGATAGCCAGCGTGTCTGTCCAGCGGAGCATTGGCATTCTCAAAATGCGGCCTCGCGTTTGACTGGGGTCCTCCATCTACAGGCTTATTACAGGCATTATTCAATTGGTTTTCCTCATTGAGGAGGCTGGAAACTCTCTCAATTAAACCATCTTCACTTCTGGGAATGATCTCATCAATTGGTGATTGATGGAAAGGGGTGTGGCCAGCACTGGCAGGGCCAGATCCTGGAGGAGACACCATCTCCAAGGTCCTCTCCTCAGAGCTTGCACAATGGTCCTCCAGAATCTCCTGGTTGTTGACAAACATCTGCCCTTTCATTTCATCTGGTGGCCCGAGCTCAGTTGGTGTTAGGTCAAAATTGACACTACGATCACTCCGTGGGGTCTTAGCAAGAGGTGAAAGGGCCGCCATGTTCCTACTAGGGCTCAACTTTTCATCAAAGTACCTGAACTTATCAGGACTTTCCATCTCAAAACCATCTTCATTTTCAGTATCATAGATCAGACCGTTAATATGATTAATTCTAATCATACCTTGATCGGATCCAGCCTTGGCATCACCTCTGGCTTCCAGTTTCTCTTCCTTGACCTTGCCTCCCTTCTGCACCTCAGGCCACTCCAAGACCACGGCTTCCTCACTCGCCATGACGTCAGCGTTGACAACTTGATCGTCATCTTGGGGAGAAGATTCGAGCTCGCTTTCGTTTTCCATCGTGGTAAAGCCCTCATCAGGTGACGGTTCATCTGGCGCCATCACGGTCCCCTCACTCCCTTCCAACACTGTCTTAGCCTGGTTCAGGACCTCAACATCTCCAGCCTGCACCCCCGGTCCTGCTTGCCCCAGCTTTTCAAAATCTGCTGTCATGTCCTCTGGTGTGGACAACTTGGAGGCGCCCAGTTCAACTCCCTTCTCAGAGAGAGATACACTGCCTGGAGTCTGCTTGCATTCTGCTGCAGACCCCTTTTTCTGAACTTTGGGTCTGACTTTCACTAGTCCTTTTGTAGGAGTGGGATCCTTTTTGACCTCTTTATTTGGCACATTGGCTTTTGCTGAACTCTTTCTGCTGTTAGCAGCAACTGCAGACATTTTTTTAATGGAAGTCTTTGCTCCTATTCCATCATCATTTTTAGGCTCCTTCTTAACTTGCTTGGCCACATCTTTCCTCGCCAATTTCTTCTCCTCAGTTTCTTTTCTTTCTTCCCTTTTAGAGATTCTTGCATCCTTGCTCTCCTCCATTTTCATTGATTTGACCTCTTTCTTTTGCAGTTTTGGCTTGGCGTCTGCTTTCAGTTTGTCACCAAGTTGTTCTCGAGCCTTCAGATCTGCCGCCATATTCGAACGAGACTCTTTTACTCCCTCGCTTGCTGTTGCCGTGTCAGCTTTGGGTTTAGCAGGCTTGTCCTTCCTCTCCACCCTGTGTTTGTCCTTGGCAGACCCTGGCCTCGCCCCCACCAGGCTAGATGCAGAATTACACCCTGCCTTGGTGAGGCTTTTGAGACTCTCCCGACTTTCTGCCCGTTTAGGTTGGGGGCCCTTGTCTTTTTGAAGAGCTTCTAGTTCGCTCTTGGTAGCGGAGGGTTGCTTCAGGAATTCCAGATGCTTCAGCCTCTCCAGTCCCTCCAATATCTTGTCTTGAGGTGTGCAACCAGGAAACAGTACTCTGATTATCTTCTCCATTTTACTTGCTGGGTGCCAAACAATAAGAGCACAAACGGACACCAGGCACTGAATCGGAGTGTCCCCTCCTTTGGGCCAACCATTGCCTGTCCATTGCTGCATCAAGAAGTCCAGGCCTTTACTGCCTTTACTTGGGTTAAGGATATACATCTCCAGACGTCCAACTCCCATCTTTTGAAAGAGAATGATTGGTTCTAAAGCACTGCCAACAGTTCTATGAAGTGGCAGCGGTTCAATGCGCAGTAGATCCAGATACTGAAGCGTCACACTAACCTCATCAACACTTCGACGGACATTATTTCTCTCAATATGTTGGAGCCTTTCAGGTGCATTGAGAAACAGGACACCGATCTCAGGGGAAATAAGATGTTTCATCCAATCGCCGTTCACTTCAGAGCCTAGAGATTGATCCTCGTCCAGTTCTGCCAACTTCCTCTGCAGCAAACTATTGATTCCGGGCAAGTTGTCAGTTCCGATGTGAGTCAACAAGACAGAGTCGATCCTGTCGAGGTGACGGACAAGCTTCCAGAACGAGGATTTCTGATCCGACCCCCCATCCACCAGAATATTGAAGCCATTGACGGCGAAGAAGGCCGAATCTCCCCGGCCTCCAGGGAAGATGTAGCAGCAAGGTTTGGAGAGCTTCAGGAAGCCCACTGTGGCCGGGGGCTCCAGCAGGTCAAAGGGCGAAGACGACTCCATGGTTTCAGAGAGATACTCCAGGAATTCCTGCAACCCTTCCATCTCCGGCTGTGTGACTGGAGGGTTCAGCCTGATCTCAATGAACTCCTGGAGACTGTGTTTTTCCAAGCTGGATTTCTTCCATTCTCCCAAGTCAGGGCAGGCAAGAGTAAGGCTGGCCTTGTTCGCAGGAGGTGTGAAACTCAACAGCTCCCCGATCTAGGAGGAAAGCAAAATATCGCTTATCAATACACCATCCCATTAACATTGGTACAAACTTCAGCTCATCCAAAACACTGGTGCCTGCTGCAATTTGCTGCATATCCCATTAACCCATTTTCAACGCTTCCATTTTAAAATTCTTAATCCTCATTTTAAACTGTCCTTAAACATTCCCAGCACAGAATACAGCACAGGATTAGACACAAGCCCGAGCATCAAACAAACAAAGGTGCAGTCCAACTTTGAAATCATTAACTTTAAGGGACAGTGTGGTAGCAGAGTCAACAGCAAAAGGGGAGATAGCACTGCTGGAGACAACCTCCTTGTCTGTGAAGATCTGGATGAAATCCTGGAATGTGAAGGATCCTTTCTGCAAGAGAAGGTCACCCGATTCCTCCAGACACGGTCCAGCCAACACCAGGAGTTTGTGTCTCGATTCTGCAGATATCAGAGTCCGTACCTAGAACCAAAAGAGCAAGACAGAAATCAGCTGTGGAAACGGATAGTCTTAAAAAATTTAATAGGGCCTTGCATTTTTGTCAGCCTCCTGTCCCCAGTTGCCACGCGGAGCCTAGTTTGAAAGTGGACAAATGGGGTGACACCAAGTTCAGTGTCAAAGAGGAATCAGAGCCACAAATGCTCCTTTGAAGGACATCCATTGAACAACTGATCCAATTAAAGAACTTACATTTATATAGCACCTTGCAACACCCAAGGACTTCACAGCTAACTATCAACACTGTAGAAAACAGTCAATTTGCACACAGCAACACCCCACACACAGCAATTTGCTGATTGATCATAAAATCTGCTTTAGTAATGTTGGTTGAGAGAAATATTGGCTAAGGCATTGGGGGGGGGGGGGACTCAAAGGCAAGAGAGTGTTAGCTGAGTCATGGCTGACTAGACTAGAGATGCTCAAATTGCAGCAAAATCATAAAGAAACCTTAACCAAAGGAGATTACCAGCAGTGACCAGAAACGCAGTAAGCTGTAGTGTCCGCCCACCACAAGACAAATCTGATACCACACAGCCACATTGAGAGTCAGGCAGACAGAATGGCCTGCTCCACCCACACTGAGCTACTGGAGAGAAGCTGCTCAAAACCTGGGAGAGTGAGAAATGGGGAGGAGTGGTGGACTGGAATATAAAGAAACACCATGAGGTTAAAGAGGAACAGCTGATGCCTCACCTCAGCACACAGACATTCATTAGAGGGGTTTATCAAAACCAATGTTTCCAGAGCATCACCACGGTGATGGAGGATCTTCTGGCCTAAGGCAGAAAAAACAAGAACAAATTGAATAATAAAACACCACCTGACAGGTCTGTCACCGGGATACGGTACTGGTGGGGACAGATCTGTCACAGTATAACACTGGGGACAGTACTGGTGGGGATGGGTCTGACACTGTATAACACTGGGGACAGTACTGGTGGGGACATTCTTTCACTGTATAACACTGGGGTACAGTACTGGTGGGGGCGGGTCTGTCACTGTATAACACTGGGGTACAGTACTGGTGGGGACGGGTCTGTCATTGTATAACACTGGGGTACAGTACTGGTGGGGACAGGTCTGTCACTGTATAACACTGGGGTACAGCACTGGTGCGGACAGGTCTGTCACTGTATAACACTGGGGTACAGTACTGGTGGGGGCGGGTCTGTCACTGTATAACACTGGGGTACAGTACTAGTGGGGACAGGTCTGTCACTGTATAACACTGGGGTACAGTACTGGTGGGGACAGGTCTGTCACTGTGTAACACTGGGGTACAGTACTGGTGGGGACAGGCCTGTCACTGTAATACAGGGGTACAGTACTGGTGGGGATAGGCCTGTCTCTGTAATACTGGGGTACAGTACTGGTGGGGACAGGTCTGTCACTGTATAACACTGGGGACAGTACTGGTGGGGACGGGTCTGTCACTGTATAACACTGGGATACAGTACTGGTGGGGACAGGTCTGTCACTGTGTAACACTGGGGTACAGTACTGGTGGGGACGGGCCTGTCACTGTAATACAGGGGTACAGTACTGGTGGGGATAGGCCTGTCTCTGTAATACTGGGGTACAGTACTGGTGGGGACAGGTCTGTCACTGTATAACACTGGGGACAGTACTGGTGGGGACGGGTCTGTCACTGTATAACACTGGGATACAGTACTGGTGGGGACAGGTCTGTCACTGTGTAACACTGGGGTACAGTACTGGTGGGGACGGGCCTGTCACTGTAATACTGGGGTACAGTACTGGTGGGGATAGGCCTGTCTCTGTAATACTGGGGTACAGTACTGGTGGGGGCGGATCTGTCACTGTATAACACTGGGGACAGTACTGGTGGGGATAGGTCTGTCACTGTATAACACTGGGGTACAGTACTGGTGGGGACAGGTCTGTCCCTGTATAACACTGGGATACAGTATTGGTGGGGACGGGTCTGTCACTGTATAACACTGGGGTACAGTACCGATGGGGGCAGGTCTGTCACTGTATAACACTGGGGTACAGTACTGGTGGGGATAGGCCTGTCTCTGTAATACTGGGGTACAGTACTGGTGGGGATAGGCCTGTCTCTGTAATACTGGGGTACAGTACTGGTGGGGGCGGGTCTGTCACTGTATAACACTGGGGACAGTACTGGTGGGGACAGGTCTGTCACTGTATAACACTGGGGTACAGTACTGGTGGGGACATGTCTGTCACTGTATAACACTGGGGTACAGTACTGGTGGGGAAGAGTCTGTTACTGTATAACACTGGGGTACAGTACTGGTGGGGAAGAGTCTGTTACTGTATAACACTGGGGTACAGTACTGGTGGGGATGTGTGTCACTGTATAACACTGGGGTACAGTACTGGTGGGGACGGGTCTGTCACAGAATTGAAGGAATTTAAGTAAACGTATTAAGTGCAAGACACCAAGTGAAAAGCTTTTCAAGAATAATTTGGATTTCCGACTCTCCCCTCATGTCCCGACCATTTGCCACCTCGTGACCCGACCATTTTCCTCGGCTGTTTCTTTCAGCAGTCACTCATTGGAAGAAGTTTAAGTGACTATAATCAAACCCAATCTTCAATACTGTCAAACAGGAATGAAAATTCCAAGACCCCCTCTTTCTCAATGTGTTCAGTTTAACTGGTGGACAGCAACAAGGCCTCCATGTAGCCGTACGGTTCAGACATCCGTCAGCACAAACTCACAACATGGGCTCATTCTCTCTGCGTGAATGAGGAAGAGAGATTACCCAGTCCCACACAGACAGCATTTCCTTCCTCCTCCACAACTTGGCACAGTCTCTGTTGATCATTCCCCAATCTCACTGCACCAAGTTAGCTAAATCCTCTAGAAACAGTGCATGAAACAGGAAAAGAAAAACTGACCAGGCTGTTAATCAAAGTACTGGGAAACCCAAAACAGAACAAAACAGCTAATTTGCATTTATAGCACTTTTAGGGCAGTAAAACCACTCAATGGAATGGTGCATTATCGAACAATTCCCACCCTCCTCGACTGATGAAGGACTGGCTGTGGTCAAGATTCAACACTATCACCAGCACCGTATATCTAGCAACGTTTGACGGGGGAGCTTTACTCTGTATCTAACTCCGTGCTGTACCTGCCCTGGGAGTGTTTGATGGGGACAGTGTCGAGGGAGCTTTACTCTGTATCTAACCCCGTGCTGTACCTGGCCTGGGAGTGTTTGATGGGGACAGTGTCGAGGGAGCTTTACTCTGTATCTAACCCAGTGCTGTACCTGCCCTGGGAGTGTTTGATGGGGACAGTGTAGAGGGAGCTTTACTCTGTATCTAACCCCGTGCTGTACCTGTCCTGGGAGTGTTTGCTGGGGACAGTGTCGAGGGAGCTTTACTCTGTATCTAACCCCGTGCTGTACCTGCCCTGGGAGTGTTTGATGGGGACAGTGTAGAGGGAGCTTTACTCTGTATCTAACCCCGTGCTGTACCTGTCCTGGGAGTGTTTGCTGGGGACAGTGTAGAGGGAGCTTTACTCTGTATCTAACCCCGTGCTGTACCTGTCCTGGGAGTGTTTGATGGGGACAGTGTAGAGGGAGCTTTACCCTGTATCTAACCCAGTGCTGTACCTGTCCTGGGAGTGTTTGATGGGGACAGTGTAGAGGGAGCTTTACTCTGTATCTAACCCCGTGCTGTACTTTCCTGGGAGTGTTTGATGGGGACAGTGTAGAGGAAGCTTTACTCTGTATCTAACCCCGTGCTGTACTTTCCTGGGAGTGTTTGATGGGGACAGTGTCGAGGGAGCTTTACTCTGTATCTAACCCCGTGCTGTACCTGTCCTGGGAGTGTTTGATGGGGACAGTGTAGAGGGAGCTTTACTCTGTATTTAACCCAGTGCTGTACTTTCCTGGGAGTGTTTGATGGGGACAGTGTAGAGGAAGCTTTACTCTGTATCTAACCCCGTGCTGTACTTTCCTGGGAGTGTTTGATGGGGACAGTGTGGAGGGAGCTTTACTCTGTATCTAACCCCGTGCTGTATCTGCCCTGGGAGTGTTTGATGGGGACAGTGTAGAGGGAGCTTTACTCTGTATCTAACCCCGTGCTATACCTGTCCTGGGAGTGTTTGATGGGGACAGTGTGGAGGGAGCTTTACTCTGTATCTAACCCCGTGCTGTATGTGTCCTGGGAGTGTTTGATGCGGACAGTGTAGAGGGAGCTTTACTCTGTATCTATCCCCGTGCTGTACCTGTCCTGGGAGTGTTTGATGGGGACAGCAAACAGGATATAAATCAAGCAGATAAAATTAGAAGCTGGCTGGAGATCATAACAGATTAAAAGCAAATGAATTCAGCCCAGGGCTGTATAAAACTGGAGTTCTCTCCAGAGAATGGAATGCGCCATCTCGATGGAGAGTCCCTTAGGTTCATCAATAATACACCTGGATGCAGGTTGATTATACTGCAAATCTATCTCCTGTACACGTGGACCTCTCTCCTCCTGGATGAGATTTTGCCTGGACCATTACCCAAACATATTCCTCTCCATAATGCACTAATTGGATGGACAGCGTTTGAAGTTGCCGGGCTGTGGCTGGCTGATGTCCCTGGACCGATTTCATCCAGGAGAAGAAAGAGTTAATTGATGAGAACAAAGCTAGGGGCCATCAATAGAAGGCAGTCACCAATAAACCCAATCAGGAATTCAGGAGAACAGTCTATCCAAAATGGTGAAAACGTGGGACTCATTCCCACAGGTGGTTGAAGTGAATTATTGAATAGGTACATTTAAGGGGGAAGTTGGATAAACATATATGAGGGAGAAAGGAATAGAAGGATATATTGATGGCTGAGATGGCAAGGAATGGTGGGAAGCTCGTATGGGACATCGGTGAGTTGGGCTGCCGCGCCGAGGAGCTGTGAAATGGGGTGAGACACTGGCACCACTTCTCACGGGGAGGTACTGTGGGCTCATCCCAGTCAGAGGAGCACGATCTGGGAGAATCCCAGTCAGGTCACCAATGGCAAGAAGCCAAAAAAAAAAATGATTCGAAGGGCAGGCTCTGGGTCAAATTGCAGGAGCAGCCAGAAGATACTTTAGAATCCAAAAAAATCAATGTAAAGATTTTCAACAGAAAAAAATAAAAGCTTTGTGTTGCAGTGCAGCTGAATTCACCCCCACCCCAAATGCTGCAGGTCAGAACAAAGTCACTTGTTTGATAACAGCCATTCTTCCTGTGAACTGTTAGTGGTGGGTGTAACTGCAGTGAATGCAGGGTGAACAAGGTTCATATACTGCCCTTCAAACGAGAAAAGTAAATAGCAGCAAAACATAGCATATCAGAACGGTCCTGTGGGACGATGACTATCCAGATCAGTTCACTGTGCAGCTCTCAAACAGGCCTGGAGGCAGTTTCAGTCACATGTCTGTCTTTGCAACAATATTCAAGCTCTGTACTAAGGAACTGGAGTGTGCACAAACCTCTGAAAGAGTATCCTGGCCCACTCAGGCCCACTCCCCATAACCATTTGACACCAATTACAATTTATCATGGCCAATCCACCTAACCTGCCCATCTTTGGGCAGTGGGAAAAAAATCCACGCAGACACGGGGAGAACAGTCACCCAAGGCCGGAATTGAATCCAGGTCCCTGATGTTGAGTCAGCAGTGCTAACCACTGTGCTGCCTCAACAGCAGGATGCCCTAAAGTGCTTCTCAGCTAACAAAGTACTTAAGAACGTCCAGTCATTATTGTTATATTAAAAAAAAACCAGCAGCTAATTTGTGCACAGCAGGCTGCAGTTAAAAAAATAAACAGATAATCTGCTTTAGTGATATTGATTTAAGACATAAATATTCAGGAAACCTCCCCCAGCATCACTGGGGGGTGGGGAAGAGAATATTTAATCCAATGTGTTTCATCACCCTCCATATTTGATATGGGGCCACATTCTAATCATAGCCTCATTCCCATAGAAAGGGGAATTCTCACAGTAGGGGGCCATTGGGTGCATCCTGGCCCAAAGACACCTGCCCAGGTGCCCTTTCCAATCCCATCTTCCTGCACATGGCCAATAGCCCTGCAACTTACAGCAGTTAAGGTGCAGATCCAGAATAGAGTTTGAGGTCTCTGCCTCCTCCACCAACTGAGAGAATTTCAGATACCCACTACCCTCTGCACAAGAATGTGCCCTCTAGTCATTCTGCTGCTAAGCTCAAAATCCATCACCCCTGGTTTTTGAACTCTCTGCCAAGGGAAAAAGGTTCCTCTACTGGCAAAGCTGGCATTTATTTACCATCCCTACTCGTCCTTGAAGTGGTGCTGAGCACCTTCACAAAACTTCATTCTCATGGCTATTAGGGAGAGCTCTAGGATTTTGACCCAGTCACCAGTGAAGGCACATTAGTTCCAGGTCAAGATTTAATTTTAATTTAATTTACAGAATTTACAGTGCAGAAGGAGGCCATTTGGCCCATCGAGTCTGCACCGGCTCTTGGAAAGAGCACCCTACCCAAGATCAACACCTCCACCCTATCCCCATAACCCCACCCAACATGAAGGGCAATTTAGCATAGCCAATCCACCTAACCTGCACATCTTTGGACTGTGGGAGGAAACCGGAGCACCCGGAGGAAACCCACACACAGGGGGAGAACGTGCAGACTCTGCACAGACAGTGACCCAAGCCGGGAATCAAACCTGGGACCCTGGAGCTGTGAAGCAATTGTGCTAACCACTATGCTACCGTGCTGGGGTGAGACTTTGTCGGAGGAAGGGGCAAATCCATGCAGGTGCTGGTGTTCACAAGCGTCTGCTACCCATGTCCTTCTGGTTACAGGAGTCTTGGTTGAGTTCCTGCAGTGTATCTTGGAGATGGTGCACACAGCTGGCTTGGTATGTTGCTGGTGGAGAGAGTGAGTGAATGTTGTAGGCGGTGGATGGTTCCAATCAAGGGGCTGTTTTGTTCTGGATGGTGTCACATTCCCTTTACTCATCCAGGCAAGTGGACAGTATTCCATCACACTCCTGGCTTGTGAATTGTAGATGGTGGACAGGCTTTGGGGAGTCAGGGTCACACCACTGAATTCCCAGATTCTGACCTGTTCTGGTAATATGGCTGGTCAATTACAATCTCCAGGATGTTGATAGCAGGGGAATGCTCAGACCACAGCACAATCATACACACTTTGTACAGTTAGCAACTGCTACCAAAATGAACAGATTGTTAGAAACATCCCAATTTTTATTTATTTCATTCCCATTTTTGGACAAGTCGATTGTCCACAATCTTTGAAGCATGATGATAACTAGACTTGGTATAAATCAGAACTGTTTGCATGAATTCCTCGTCTCTATAAATGTGGTTTGAAACAACCTCGGGGAGGGGTGTGCATACTTTTAATGAGTCATTAAAAGTATGCACACCCCTCCCCGAGGTTGTTTCAAACCACATTCAGCTCAGTGTTCAATCACTAAACCCTGCTTCTGGGAGCAGAGAGAAGCAGGAACAGAAAGTAGACAAAACACGCATGGACACAGATGGCCAAGATTCCCAACATTCATGCCCGCCCCAAAGCATGAACACCTGTTGGCAGCGGTCAGAAGGAATCCACACTCAACCTTTGTTGCAACCCCCCCCTCCCGCCAACTAACATTGGACAGGGAAAGATTTGTGACGAGAGAGGAGGAGGAGGAAGTGTGGAATGATAGAAATCCAGACAAAATAACAGGCACAGCAGTCAAACCATAGTGCCCCACAACCAGAATCAAAGCACACAATAGACTATCTGCCACACAGCAAGAAACAGGAATCGAATACTGAAATATTGAAGGCCATTCAGCCTCTTGATAAGATCATGGCTGACCGTCCAAATCAGCTCAGCTGATTCTAAGTGCCCACACATCTATTGATATCTTTTACACCTCCCAAATGAACTTCACTCACACAATATCCATGATTAAAGGGCTGGCATTGATTCCAGTGCTTTACTGAGAGGGTGCGGTAGTGTTGAAGGCGGCAACTTGTGATAAGATGTTAAACTGAGGCTCCACCAACCCTCCTTGGGTGGATGTGAAAGGTCCCACTGTTACTATTGGAAAAGGAGAGTCCTTTCTGGTGTCCAAGTCAAATCTACCCTTCAAACAACATTGCATGCAAATTGTCTGATCAGTATTGATGAATCTTTGTATGCAAATCAACTGCCACATTTCCTGCATTTTAACAGCACATTTCATTGGCTGGAATTTGGTTCATCGAGGTTGTGGACTACAACCTGCATTCATATAGCACCTTCCACATAACAAAACATCCCAAGGCACAATTAGCAAACAAAATCTGATGCCATGTCACAAAGGGAGGTGCCCAAAAGCTTGGGTCAGAGGTAGACTTTAACAAATGTCCCAAAGGATAGGAGGAGGGATGGAGACATTTGGGAAGCAATTTCCAGAGCTAAAGGCCTTAGTGAGAGCGCACAGCCAATGGTGCAGCGATTAAAATCAGTGAAATTCATGGGATTTTAGGGCTGGTGGAGATCAGCGACAATGAGGAGCAGAATCACAGACTTACAAACAAGGATGTGAATTTTTGAACTGAGGTATTGCCAGATTGGGAGCCATGATTAGCACAGGGCAGATGATCAAATGGGACTTCGGACTGGGCCAGCGGAACTTTGGATGGTCTCAAGTCTACAGAGGGAATGGGGGAGGTCAGCCAGAAATGAGTTCAAATAGAAAAGGTATGGATGAAGGTTTCAGCAGTCGATGAGCTGAGACAGGGGTGAACCAACATAATGAGGTGGAATGCGCAGTCTTAGTGAAAGAAACTCGTCAATTAAATATAACATCAAGATGCAAACTCTCTGGCTTAGTCTCAGGAAACTATTGGAGCGAAGGATGGAATCACTAAGGAACAGTTTTGGACTTCCAGATATTACATTTATTCAAATAAATGCAAGTATTTTACCTTTGTTGAGTTACATGCCACCGTCACAGATTTGAACAGGGGTCCAGAAAGTGAGAACAATGTGAAACAATTGACAGATACACTGCCGAGACAGACTCCCTAGTTACAAATAGTGCTGCTGGGACCTCTGCTGCACGGAAGTAACCAAAACATGCAGCTTGTGCGACACAGGCTCCGCCCTGTTGGAACCACTGACTTCAGCCCACTGAGGCTGTGAAAGCTGTGGCTTCATGTCCAGCCAGTCAGAGGACCCCACACTACAATGGGCTGAGTGTTGGAGAACAGGATATCTCACAGGGCAGATGACCCAAGCACCCTGTGATGCTCATTCATTCAGAGAGACTCCCTCAGTCACCTAGTGGCGGCACAGTGGTTAGCACTGTTACTTCACAGCTCCAGGGTCCCAGGTTTGATTCCCGGCTTGGGACACTCACTGTCTGTGCGGAGTCTGCACGCTCTCATCGTGTCTGCGTGGGTTGCCTCCGGGTGCTCCGGTTTCCTCACACAATCCAAAAATGTGCAGGTTAGGTGGATTGGCCATAGTGTCCTAAAAGGGTAGGTGGAGTTACCGGGTTAAGGGGTTAGGGCGGAGGTGTGGGCTTAAGCAGTGTGCTCTTTCCAAGGATATGTGCAGACTTGATGGGCCAAATGGCCTCTTTCTGCACTGTAAATTCTATGACATGCTCATAGCTCACATCCCCATAATCAGTAAGCAGAAAAGCACAAGTGAAGGAAGGGGGGGGGGGGGGGTTGACACAGCAGAAATCTGCTCTTCTTCATCCACCCAAGGTCATCTTCCTCGACTGAAGATGCCATCTCCACGAGATCAGCTGACTTCAACCCTCCAGTCCAACCATCCATCTTTTCTGTACGGGGTTGGACAGCCAACCACAGTAGGATAATCCCCTTTATGGGGCATCACAGCAGATTCAGAACCTTCCAAAATAATGGATAGCCACTCAGCTGCACCCCTACCTCCCAGCATTGATGCCTGGACAAAAAAACAAACAAGAACCCTGGCTTCAATATCCCTCTTCCTAGCCATGGGTACAAAAGCTAATTGTGGGAGTCCATACTTATGGAGGCTGAGATCAGCTCACTCAACACAGCTTGAAAAATGCAACCTTCAGATCATTTGATGATTTGATCTGTGCACCACTACTGGGTGATCCAGAGACATTGGGTTGGAATCTCAACCATCCATCCCTAAAAGGAACAACAGTTTTGAGTTCCTGTACTGGAGGAGATCAAACAACATTATTTGCAGGGAAATCCACTCAGTTTCCTGGCCAATATTTATCCCTCAACAGGCGACAGAACTTGCCCTGTACAAATGGCTGCTGCATCCGTAACAGTACCCCCGTCAGTGAGTGTTTGAGGACAGTCCAAGATCTCGAAAGCTGCTCTTACTGTATAAATAGATAATTTGAGACAGACAAAAATGTATAATCAACTCGCAATTAAAACCAGCCCATCCTCAAATCACCCCAATAGAAATATTAGCAAACACAGACAAAAAGTCCTCAAACTTTCAGTGTTTGAAATTCACTGAAAATCTGCTGCCAAGGATTGCAAAGAACCATTGGGTGAAACTGGGAGACGTTTGCAGTCCATATGTTTGCACAAGTCACAGCAACAAATGAAATGAAGGTCTCACTTTTTTCTTCATCAGGAAAGGTAGCAGAGTGTCTGGACACAAAGAGCTTGAGTTGTTCATCCAGGCTGAAGGCAGCAGCATCAATGTCCCAGGAGAGGATCCCTGGAAAAGAAACACCAGCGGTCAGAAGGAGACAACATGGACATGGGGGAGAAAAGAAAAGAGCTGAAATGAGGAAGTGAGGCTTCAGCTTTAAAGAGCTTTGGTGCACACAAGCCAAGTTTATCCAATATATCTTAGAATCCCTACAGTTCAGAGGGAGGCCATTTGGCCCATCGAGCCTGCGCCGACCCTCTGAAAGAGCACCCCACCGAGGCCCACACCCCCACCACATTCCCTTAACCCCACCTAACCTGCAAATCCCTCGACACCAAGGCACAATTTTATCATGGTCGGTCCAACTAACCTATCTTTGGACTGGGGAGGAAACCAGAGCACCCAGAGCAAACTCCACAGTCGCCCAAGGCTGACATTGAACCAAAGTCCCTGGCGCTGTGAGTCAGCAGTGCTAATCACTGTATTGCCACATTTAACCATTTCGGTCCCAGTATCGTTTTGGTGACACTGGGCAACTTCCTACTCCCAGCCATGCAACTGACCAAGAATCAGTTAAAGTTTCAGGTCAGTGATTCAGTTCTGACCAAGTGTCATCACCCTGATTCACACTGCACAACCCGAAATGCTTCAGCCGTTCCCACACTGCTGTTGTTATTTCACAATTCATGTACAACTATTCCAACGACCAATGGGAGTGCCTCCCATATAACAAAAGTTAGAGTGATCCGCACTGTACAAGATTGTTTGGCGATGACAGAGCAACTGTAGGGGGATCAGGGGTCCTGTTAGGGTGGGGGGGGGGGGGCTGAGGAGACAGTGGGTACCACACAGATTTTAAATAAAGCTAATGGATAATAGCACATTGGGACAGCTGGGTGAGCCATTGATTTAGCGGCATTAAACAGCCGCAAGGCAATGACTACTGTATGAGCAGGAAATTGACCACGGATACAATGTATCAGAAGATGAAACTGATTCATTGTATTGGTCATAAAAGGAAACCGACACACGGCGATACAACAGGAAATGACACATTGTATCAGAGTAAAATTGACATAATGTATCCAGTTCTCTGACATTAAACAGGTACCGTGGGAGTTTGCAACATGGAAATCGCTCTGTCGCTAACCCTGGAACCGCAGATTATCTCTGCACATTTACAGGGAAATCGGGATCGAGATTTTAATGTCTTCCCTCCCTCTCATGTTTTTCGGATATCACAGGAACAGGATATCCCGCAAAGCAGACGCAAGGAGGCGTTTCTGCGGGAATGCATTAAAAAATTCAAATTCCACCGTTGCAGAGACAGGCGGGAGCCCATCTCGGATTACAACTGCCCCGAGGATACATGTGGGAAAATATTTACCCCCCCCCCCCCCCCCCAAAATAAAATTACAAGCGGCCCTTTGTACGGTGGACGGCTGTTTTGTTATTGGGAGAGCGGAAGAAACTGTTAAACCAATTCCTAACCAAATACGAGAAAAAAGGATCGTCAACCCCCCCATCCCAGAGAGCAGCCCCGGGGGGGGGGGGGGGTGAGAGCGTTTGTGATTCGCTTCCAGACAGAGGGACAGGGCTCTCCGGCAATCACAGGAACGCAGTCAGCTCCTGCCTCCGGGGTTTTAGATGAGCAAAAGGGGCGATTTCAACCCCCTACCCCCCCCCCCCCCCCCGCAAAACGATCACTCCAAACAACAATAAAATCCCCCAAACGCCGTGCAAAAAGTGCGACCAAGCGGTTTGCGAGGGGTTGCTGCAGACACCCCCAGCAGCGGGTATTAACCATTTACAACACGTTGACAGCCCCGGCAATGTTTAAACCGATGGAAGCCCCCGGGGCGCGTTTTACGGGGGATTTTCCGGAATCCCGGGCAGGGTTAGGTTGCAATCCCGCCCCCCGGTCGGGACTGTGTCCGCGCCAGGCCTCACCCCGCTGGACCTGGACAATGGCATCTCGCAGCAGCTCGGCCCTCCCGGACTCCCCCAGCACCACCAGGGCGGAGGCTGGGCGCTGCTGCCCGCTCCCGGAGTCGCTTCCTCGCTGCAGAGCCGCCATCGCCGCTGCTGCCGGGCCCAGAACCCCGCCCAGCGCGTCACAGCTCATTCATATGCGGGATTACCACACCGCCAGCCAATCAGCGGCAGCGAGCCAGACGATCCTTCACCTGGATCCAGAGCGACGAAGGCGCGATTTCTCCATTTCCTTGTTCAGTTTCAAATCAAATCAATATCAGGGATGGAGGCGGGAATCTGGGAAGGAGGGAGGAGAGAATGATGGGATGGATGGGAGGGAGGGAATGATGGGGGGGGGGAGGGAATGATGGGGGGGGGGGGTAATGATGGGGGGGATAATGGGGGGGGGGTGATGGGGGGGTAATGATTGGGGTGGGGAATGATGGGGGGGGAATGATGGGGGGGTAATGATTGGGGTGGGGAATGATGGAGGGGGGGAATGATGGGGGTGGGGGAATGATGATGGGAAGGGAATGATGGGGGGGGAATGATGGGGGGAGGAATGATGGTGGGGGGGGTAATGATTGGGGTGGGGAATGATGGGGGGAGGAATGATGGGGGGGGGATGATGGGGAGGAATGATGGGGGAGATGATGGGGGGGAATAATGGGGGGTGGGGGAATGATGGGGAGAAAATGACTGGGAGGGTGGGAGAATGGAGTGGGGGGTGATGGACCAGGCCACGGCCTATGGGGGGGGGGTGAGTATGAGGGTCTCCCTGGCCCTCCGGGCTTGCCGGGCCCTCACCGCTGCCGCCTGTCCTGCAGCCTCCCGCTGGTCTTCAGGTTCCTCCCCGGTCTCGTCCTCCAGCTATTGCTGGTGCAGCACCACTTCATCATCCTCGTCCTCCTTCTCGGTGGCCACATGTTTCTCATCACCAACCCCCAACTCATCGCCCCGCTGCTGTGCGAGATTGTGGAGGGCACAGCAGACCACAAGCAGGCGACCCTCTGGGTGGTGTATTGGAGGGCACCACCGGAGCAGTCAAGGCATTGGAATCACATCTTGAGGACTCCGATGCACTGCTTTATGACAGGCCGAGTGGCCACATGGGACTCATTGTACCGGGTCTCCGCTTCGGTCACCGGCCTCTGTACTGATGTCATTAGCCAGGTCCTCAGTTGGTACCCCTTATCTCCCAAGAGCCAGCCGCCCATCCTGGGGTCGTCCTCGAAGAGGCCGAGGATGACCGACTACCCCAGGATGCAGCTATCGAGGAGCACACTCCCCAGGAAGCGTGCACACACGTGCATGATCTTCATCTGGTGGTCGCAAATGAGCTGTATGTTTTTTCTGTTAACATAGGGCACACCCAGATGGCCCAGTGAGCGTCGGGCAACATAAGACCATAAGACATAGGAGCAGCATTCGGCCACTTGGCCCATCGAGTCTGCTCCGCATTCAATCATGGCTGATATTTTTATCATCCCCATTCTCCTTCCTTCTCCCCATAACCCCTGATCCCTTATTAATCAAGAACCTATCTATCTCTGTCTTAAAGACACTCAATGATTTGGCCACCACAGCCTTCTGCGGCAATGAGTTCCATAGATTCACCCTCTGGCTGAAGAAATTCCTTCTCATCTCTGTTTTAAAGGGTAGTCCCTATAGTCTGAGATTGTGTCCTCTGGTTCTAGTTTTTCCGACAAGTGGAAACATCCTCTCCAAGTCCATTCTATCCAGGCCTCACAGTATCCTGTAAGTTTCAATAAGATCCCCCCTCATCCTTCTAAACTCCCACCGAGTACAGACCCAGAGTCCTCAACCGTTCCTCATACAACAAGCTCTTCATTCCACAAGGGATAATTCTTATCCCTTTCCAAGGCCAGCACATCATTCCTATGAAACGGGGCCCAAAACTGCTCACAATAGTCCAAATGGGGTCTGACCAGAACCTTATACAGCCTCAGAAGTACATCCCTGGTCTTGTATTCTAGCCCTCTCAACATGAATGCTAACATTGCATTTGTCTTCCTAACTGCCGACTGGACCTGCACATTAACCTTAAGAGAATCTTGAACAAAGATTCCCAAGTCCCTTTGTGCTTCTGATTTCCTAAGCATTTCCCCATTTAGAAAATAGTCTATGCCTCCATTCCTCCTTCCAAAGTACATAATCTCACACTTTTCCACATTGTATTCCATCTGCCACTTATTTGCCCACTCTCCTAGCCTGTCCAAGTCCTTCTGCAGCCCTCTGCTTCCTCAATACTACCTGACCCTCTACATATCTTTGTATCATCTGCAAACGTAGCAACAGTGCCTTCAGTTCCTTCTGTCATGGGAGTGCCCCTTTAAGAAATGTTTTTGTCCTATCACATGGCTTCAGTGAAGTCATCGTGTGGGTGGAGCTGAGCTGTGGCTCTTACTTTTGCTTTGGGTTTTGGACTGTTTTTTTGAACTGCATAGATTGAAAGAAGTGTCTCCCTATCTTCACTTTAAAAGCTGTTTCCACGCTACTTGAGAACTTAAAAGAGATCATTGCTTTCTGGAAGGAATTCAAACCTGCTGTTTGAAAAGGGGAACAGAGTATCAATAACAAGTCTTATACCAGTAAGAATGCCGTGTGCTAAAATTATAAATGCTTCGATAAAATGTATTCTAAAAAAAAAGAATGCCGTGTGCTGAGCCACAGCTTTGAAAAGGGGTTTCTGGTATTACTTGGATTTTGTTATTGAATTGGAACAGTTAAGGGGGAATTCAAAGAACAAAGAACAAAGAAATGTACAGCACAGGAACAGGCCCTTCGGCCCTCCAAGCCCGTGCCGACCATACTGCCCGACTAAACTACAATCTTCTACACTTCCTGGGTCCGTATCCTTCTATTCCCATCCTATTCATATATTTGTCAAGATGCCCCTTAAATGTCCCTATCGTCCCTGCCTCCACTACCTCCTCCGGTAGTGAGTTCCAGGCACCCACTACCCTCTGCGTAAAAAACTTGCCTCGTACATCTACTCTAAACTTTGCCCCTCTCACCTTAAACCTATGCCCCCTAGTAATTGACCCCTCTACCCTGGGGAAAAGCCTCATTAAGGGTTCATTAAGGGTTATACATTGATTACTGTAGCTGTGTGGGGTCTTTATGTTTGTAGTTGATAAACATGCCTGCTGTGTGTGTTTATACAAATGTTAACTAAATTCATAGAATAAAACTTGTTTTTTGATTAAAGATGCCTAAGAACTCTATTGACTAACACCTGAACGGCAGACTCTGTGCTCATCCTCGCCAAATTCAATAAACAGTTGTAGGTCAGGTGAACTCCATGATATACTTTGGAGCTTTCAAAACCCTTGCCCAAGAAAATTGGGGGCTCGAGGGATAAAAGAATATCTTTCGTGATTGGGTTGGCTTAGTGAACTTAAAGACAGTGAGGGGTGAGCATATTTGTGTTTGCTTTTCAGGTGTTTTATTCAAGTTTAAATAGGGAGTGTGTTGTGGACAATGGTTCTTTCAGAGGCTCAGAAGTTTTTGGGGGTGGAGAAGGTTACACGCAGTACCTTACAAACAGAGACTAAAAAAAGGCTTTTAAATTTGGCAAAAACATTGCAGTTAACATTGCCTGACAAAATACGAAAAGAAGAGGTAATTGCAGGGGTAGCTGAGCATTTCAAATTGCCTGGACACAGTCAGGATCATTGGAAATGGCAAGAATTCAATTACTGATCAAGCAGCTTTAACATGAAAAGAATTAAAGCAGCTTGAATACGAAATGAGGGAAAAAGAAAGAGAAAGGGATGTGCAGTTCAGGGAGAAAGAAAAGGAGAGAGAAGAGAGGGAAAAAGAAAGAGAAGGGGAGGTTCAGAACAGGGAAAAAGAAAAGGAGAGAGAAGTGAGGGAAAAAGAAAGAGAATAGGAGGTATCGATCAGGGAAAAAGAAAAGGACAGAGAAGAAAGTGAAAAAGAACGATTAGCCTGGGCAGAACAAAAAGAAAAGGAGAGAGGGGAAAGGGAAAAATAACAAATAGCCCTAGCAGAACAAAAAGCGAGAGAAAGGGCAATACAGATCAGGGAAAAAGAAAAAGAGAGAGACTTTGAACTTCAGAAATTGGCCATGAAACGTGACAGTCAGTTAAAATTGGCGGAGGTAAAGAGAAACGTACAGTCTGGGGATAGCAATGAGGATAGTGAACAAGAGGCCATAGTCGAAGGCTTGGTGGGGATCTTATTTAAATATGTCCAAGCATTGCCAAGGTTTGATGAGAAGGATGTAGAAACCTTTTTCATTTCATTTGAGAAGGTAGCTGAAGAAATGAAATGGCTACAGGACATGTGGGTATTACTGATTCAAACAAAGTTGGTCGATAGAGCTAGTGATGTCTTTGCATCACTATCATTGTAGGTATCTGGGATGTATAAGGAGGTGAAAAAAATCCATCTTAGGTGCATATGAACTCGTGCTTGAAGCCTACAGACAAAGATTTAGAAATTTAAGGAAAGAACCTGGTCAAACATACATAGCGTTTGAAAAGATCAAACAGAGTAATTTTGATAGGTGGATAAGGACTTTGAAAATAGACCAAACGTATGAAGCTCTCAGAGAAATTATCCTTTTGGAGGAGTTTAAAAATTCAATTCCTGATGTAGTGAGAACTCATGTGGAAGAGCAGAGGGTTAAAACTGCGAGATTAGCAGCAGAAGTGGCAGATGATTATGAATTGGTTCATAAATCAAAGTTTGGTTTCCAACATCAGTTTCAGCCTGTGAGGGATAGAAACTGGGGAAAGGAGAAATACTTAAGTGGTAAAGGTAAATGGGATCTGATGGGAGATAATAAGGAGAGTGTACCTCAGATTAAAAAAATAAATCCAAGAGGGTGGAAGAGAAATGAAAAGTTTCAGATGTTTTTACTGTAATAAACTAGCCCATGTAAAGTCAGTGTTGGGGGTTTAAGAAAAGCAATGGGAAGGCTGATGTGGTAAAACAGGATAGGCCAGTGGGGTTTGTTAAAGTGGTAAAGGAAACCCCAAATGAAGCGAAGGAGGACTAAAAGAATGTACAGCCTGATCAATAGGTGATTGATAAGAAGGTGCCAGATCTCTTTAAAGAATTTACTTGTGTGGGTAAAGTTTACTCTTGTGTACCAGGAGGAGTAGGTGAAGCAGTCACAATTTTAAGAGATATGGGAGCTAGTCAATTTTTGATGGTAAGAGATGAGGAGTTATGTAGTTTGGGAGGAATATTACCAGAAAAGGTGGTAATATGTAGAATTCATGGTGAGAAGAGTAGCGTTCCATTATATAAGGTGAGGTTTGAAAGTTCAGTGAAGAGTGGTGAAGTGGTAATAGGGGTATTAAAGAAACTATCTTGCCCAGGAATACAGTTTATTTTGGGTAATTATATAGCTGGATCACAGGTGGATAAGCCAGTGGAAAATAAAAAAACTAAATTGTTGAACGAATATCCTGGGATTTTTCCTGATTGTGTAATAACAAGGTCACAAAGTTAGGTTAAGACAAGAGGTGAAATCAAAGAGTGAAGATAAAGTTGAAGTGCAATTATCAGAAACAATTTTTGATCAGATGGTTGGAAAAGAACAAGAACAGGTGGAGGATGAGGTGGATATTTTTAGTTCAGGAAAGTTGGCGGAGTTACGACAGAAAGATAAAAAAAAAAACAGATGTATCAGAAAGCATACACGGAAGAAGAATCTGAGTGTATACCAGAATGTTATTACCTTAAAAATGATGTCTTAATGAGAAAATAGAGATCTTTACATATGCAGGCAGATGAAAAGTGGGCCGAAGTTCAAATGGTATTGCCGTTCGGGTATAGAAAGGAGGTGTTGCAAGTAGCACATGAGGTACCAGTAGGTGGTCATTTGGGAGTAAGGAAAGCTCAAGCTAAAATACAAAAACATTTAAAAAAAATATTTAGCGCACCCAATTCATTTTTTCCAATTAAGAGGCAATTTAGCATGGCACCTACCCTGCACATCTTTGGGTTGTGGGGGTGAAACCCACGCAGACACGGGGAGAATGTGCAAACTCCACACGGACAGTGGCCCAGAGCCAGGATCGAACCTGGGACCTCGGTGCCGTGAGGCAGCAATGCTAACCACTGCACTACCGTGCTGCCCACAAAAACATTTTTATTGGCCTGAACTACATAAAGATGAAGCTAAATGTTGTCAATCATGCCACACATGTCATGTGATAGGGAAATCTCAAACAATGATAAAACCAGCACCCTTAATACCCATTTCAGCATTTGAGGAACCTTTTACACGGGTCTTTTTTGATTGAGAAGGACCGCTTCCTAAAACAAAAAGTGGGAATCAATATCTTTTAACTATAATGGATGTGTGTGCTAGGTTTCCAGAGGCCATTCCAGGACACAATATTGCAGCTAATAAGATTATGGAAGAGCTACATAAATGTTTTACCATATATGGACTACCCACAGAAATACAATTATATCAAGGATCAAATTTTACCTCGAGGTTTTTCAAGGAGGTAATGGATAGCTTAGGAGTAATACAATTTAAATCAACTGCGTAGCATCCAGAATTGCAGGGAGCGTTAGAACGGTGGCATCAGACGTAAAAGACAATTTTGAGGGCTTATTGTCAAGATTATCCAGAGGATTCGGTTAATGGAATTCCATTTGTACTGTTTGCAATTAAGGATGCACCTAAAGAGTCAACCAAATTCAGTCCTTTTGAACTAATTTTTGGTCATGAGGTAAGAGGACCACTTAAATTGATTAAGGAGAAATTGGTGCAAGGGCAGTCTGAACTTACATTATTGGATTACGTGTCAAATTTTAGGGAATGATTAAACAGAGCAGGTGAATTGGCTAGACAACATTTAAAAGTTGCACAGCATGTGATGAAACAGGTAACGGACAAGAAAGCAAAAGTTCGTAGTTTTGTCTGGAGATAAAGTTTTAGTTACCAGTGGTAGGTGAACTTTTAAAAGCAAGGTTTTGCGGACCTTATCAAATTGAAAGGAAATTGAGTGGGGTGAATTATTTGGTAAGAACGCCAGCTAGAAGGAAAACTCACCGAGTGTGTCATGTGAATATGTTTAAAAGGTATTTTGAAAGGGCAGAAAAGCAAAAGGAGGAGGCTTTAGTGATTCTTACTCAAAGTAAAGAACCAAATCCAGATGATTCCGAATTTGACATTCCTCAAATAAAATTGGATAATGAGGATGTTCTTAAAAATTGGGATAAATTATTGAGTTACCTTCCAGAGGAAAAACAAACTGACCTCAAAGAGTTATTAATATCACATGGGCAAGTTTGTGGAAATAAGTGGGAAGTAAAATGGTTATACATGATGTAGATGTGGGAATTGCTGTTCCAATTAAACAACATCCATATAGACTTAACCCTCTAAAATTGGCACAGGTTCAAAAATAAATTGAAAGTATGCTTAAAAATGGCATAATTGAAGTGAGTTGCAGGCAATAGAGATCACCCATAGTGATAGTACCGAATCCGGACGGTACCCAACGATTGTGTGTGGACTGTAGAAAAGTTAATGCAGTTACAAGAACAGGCTCTTATCCTATCCCACGGTTGGAGAACTGCATTGAGAAAATGGGAAAATCAGCTTTTATTTCCAAACTGGATTTACTTACACATTACTGGCAGGTACCTTTATCCGAAAGGGCGAAGGAGGTTTCAGCTTTTGTGACTCCAAATGGTATGTACCAATTCAAAGTTATGGCATTTGGCCACATTTCAATGGTTAACCAACAAAGTCGTTTAAGGATTACCCAATTGTGCGGTATACATAGACGATCTGGTGATTTTTAGTCAGACATGGAAAGAACATTTGAAGCATCTGATGGAGTTATTCAATCGACTTCAGGAGGCGGGTTTAGTGGTAAACCTAGCAAAAAGAGTGTTTGGGAAAGGCCAAGTCACTTTCCTTGGCCATACAATTGGACATGGACAAATGGTCCCACGCGATGTGAAAACAAAAGTCATTGGAGAGTTTCCGATACCCTCAACACAAAGGGAAATAATGTGATTTCTTGGCATGACTGTTTTTTACTGTAAATTTGTGCCAAATTTTAGCAGCATGGTTGTTCCACTGATGGACTTGCTGAAGAAGCGTAGCAAAATTCAGTGGACAGCGGAGTGTCCACAGACATTTGAAGGCCTGAAGGCTGTGTTTTTTGTTTTTTAAAATAAATTTACCGTACCCAATTCATTTCATTTTCCAATTAAGGGACAATTTAGCATGGCAATCCACCTAACCTGCACATCTTTGGGTTGTGGGGGCGAAATCCACAGAAACACGGGGAGAATGTGCAAACTCCACACGGACAGTGACCCAGAGCTGCGATCGAACCTGGGATCTTGGCGCTGTGAGGCAGCAGGGTTAACCCCTCCCCCATCATTCTCTCCCCCCCATCCTCTCCCTCCCCATCATTCTCTCCCCCCATCATTCTCTCCCCCCCCATCATTCTCTCCCACCCCATCATTCTCTCCCTCCCCATCATTCTCTCCCCCCCCACCATTCGCTCCCCCCCCCCCCCCCCCCCCCACCACCACCACCATTCGTGCTGCCCGAAGGCTGTGTTAACCACTGCTCCTATGTTGGAGAATTATGAGGGTCTTTGTGATCGGATTGAATGAACGTATCTGAAAGTAGAGAAATGGATGGATTGTGCAGAGACCTTCTTGTCCAAAGAGACTGCCAATCAAGAGGGATTCCTGTTGCAGGAAAACCACATATTGAAAATGTTTGCCTGTTTTGTTTTTGTTAAAAAAATGTATGTTTACTGTCAATAGTTATTAATGGGTCAGTGAAAAGTTAAAAAAAAAACCTTTGAAGTTGATGGTTTACTTTTTTCTCTTGGGAGGAGTTGTCATGGCAGTGTCCTTTAAGAAATGTTTTTGTCTATGGACGAGATGGGAGGGGTGGACCCTTGGAGATTTGCAAGGCCGGGGGCTAGGGAATTTTCATTCTTCTCACATGTCCATAAGGCTTATTCCCGAATCGACTTTTTCATTCTGAGTAGGGCGCTGATAGTGAGAGTAGAGGATACCGAGTATTCGGCAATAGCCATTTCGGACCACGCCCCGCATTGGGTGGACTTGGAGATGGGGAGGAGAGGGACCAGCGCCTGCTGTGGCGCTTGGAGGTGGGGCTGTTGGCGGACGAGGAGGTGAGCGATCGGGTCCGAGGAAGTATAGAGAGGTACTTGGAGACCAACGACAACGGGGAGGTCCGAGTGGGGATGGTATGGGAGGCGCTGAAGGCGGTGGTGAGGGGAGAGCTGATCTCCATTAGGGCCCACAAGGAGCGGAGGGAGCAGGGGGGAGAGGGAGAGGCTGGTGGGGGAGATGGTGAAGGTAGACAGGAGGGATGTGGAGGAGCCCGAGGAAGGATTATTGAGGAAGAGGCGTAGCCTCCAGGCCAAATTCAACCTGGTGACCACCAGGAAGGCGGAGGTGCAGTGGAGGAAGGCCCAGGGGGCGATTTACGAGTATGGGGAAAAGGCAAGCCGGATGCTGGCGCATCAGCTTCGGAAGTGGGACGCAGCTAGGGAGATCGGGGGAGTGAAGGACAGGGGACGGAGTGTGGTGTGGAGTGGGGTTGGCATCAATGGGGTCTTCAGGGACTTTTACGAGGAATTGTACCGATCCATGCCCCCACGGGAGGAGGGAGGGATGGGCCGCTTCCTGGACCAATTGAGGTTTCCAAAGGTGGAAGAGGGACTGGTGGTGGGACTGGGGGCCCTGATTGGGCTGGAGGAGCTAATCAAAGGGATAGGAAGCATGCAGGCGGGGAAGGCACCGGGCCGGACTGTTTCCTGGTCGAATTCTATAAAAGATATATGGACCTGTTGGGCCCGCTGTTAGTCAGGACCTTCAATGAGGCAAGGGAGGGGGGGGCTTTGCCCCCGACGATGTCCCGGGCACTGATCTCCTTGATCCTGAAGCGGGACAAGGATCCCCTGCAATGTGGTTCTTACAGACCGATTTCCTTGCTAAATGTAGATGCCAAGGTGCTGGCGAAGGTCTTAGCCACGAGGATTGAGGATTGTGTGCCGCAGATCATCCATGAAGACCAGACGGGGTTTGTGAAGGGGAGGCAGTTGAACGCGAATGTGCGGAGGCTTTTGAACGTTATCATGATGTCGGCGAGGGAGGGGGAGGCGGAGATAGTGGTGGTGATGGACGCTGAGAAAGCCTTCGATAGGGTAGAGTGGGGGTACCTGTGGGAGGTGCTGAAGAGGTTCGGGTTTGGGGAGGGGTTTGTCAGGTGGGTTAGGCTGTTGTATGAGGTCCCGATGGCGAGTGTGGCCCCAAATAGGAGGAGGTCCGAGTACTTTTGGTTGCACCGAGGGACGAAACAGGGGTGTCCCGTGTCCCCCCTGCTCTTCGCACTGGCGATTGAACCCCTGGCTATGGCACTGAGAGAGTCAAGGAACTGGAGGGCGTTGGTGCGGGGTGGGGAGGAGCACAGGGTGTCACTTTATGCGGACGACCTGCTGCTGTATGTGGCGGACCCGGTGGGAGGAATGCCAGAGGTAATGAGGATCCTTAGGGAATTCGGGGACTTTTCGGGGTACAAGCTCAATATGGGGAAGAGCGAGTTGTTCGTAGTTCATCCAGGGGACCAGGAGAGGGTGATTGGCGAGCTCCCACTAAAAAGGGCGGAGAGGAGCTTCAGGTATATGGGGGTCCAGGTGGCCAGGAGCTGGGGGGCTCTGCATAGACTTAATTTTACAAGGCTGGTGGAGCAAATGGAGGAGGAGTTCAAGAGTTGGGATGCGTTGCCGCTGTCCTTGGCGGGTAGGGTCCACTGAAGAAAGATTCTTCTTCAGTGGAAGGATGCGAGGCCCCCAAGCGTGGAATCCTGGATCAGCGATATGGCGGGGTTCATTAAATTAGAAAGGGTGAAATTCGCCTTGCGAGGGTCGGTACAAGGGTTCTTTAGGCGGTGGCAACCGTTCTTAGACTTCCTGGCAGAACGGTAGACATTGGTCAATGGCAGCAGCAACTCGGGGCGGGGGGGGGGGGGGGTTTCTTTATAATTATTTTTTGTGTTATTGTTATTTACACTGAAGGGTCTGAGGGGGTGTATATACCTGTTGTGTTAAGTCGGGGTGTTAATATTAATTTCTTATATATTTGCAGATGACACCAAGATTGGTGGCACAGTGGATAGTGAAGAAGGTTATCTAGGATTGCAACGGGATCTTGATCAATTAGGCCAGTGGGCCGACGAATGGCAGATGGAATTTAATTTAGATAAATGTGAGGTGATGCATTTTGGCAGATCGAATCAGGCCAGGACCTACTCAGTTAATGGTATGGCGTTGGGGAGAGTTATAGAACAAAGAGATCTAGGAGTACAGGTTCATAGCTCCTTGAAGGTGGAGTCGCAGGTGGATAGGGTGGTGAAGAAGGCATTCGGCATGCTTGGTTTCATTGGTCAGAACATTGAATACAGGAGTTGGGACGTCTTGTTGAAGTTTTACAAGATATTGGTACGGCCACACTTGGAATACTGTGTGCAGTTCTGGTCACCTTATTATAGAAAGGATATTATTAAACTAGAAAGAGTGCAGAAAAGATTTACTAGGATGTTACCGGGACTTGATGGTTTGAGTTATAAGGAGAGGCTGGATAGACTGGGACTTTTTTCCCTGGAGCGTAGGAGGCTTAGGGGTGATCTTATAGAGGTCTATAAAATAATGAGGGGCATAGATAAGGTAGATAGTCAACATCTTTTCCCAAAGGTAGGGGAGTCTAGAACTAGAGGGCATAGGTTTAAGGTGAGAGGGGAGAGATTCAGAAGGGCCCAGAGAGGCAATTTCTTCACTCAGAGGGTAGTGAGTGTCTGGAATGTGCTGCCAGAGGTAGTAGTAGAGGCGGGTCCAATTGTGTCTTTTAAAAAGCATTTAGATAGTTACATGGGTAAGATGGGTATAGAGGGTTATGGGCCAAGTGCGGGCAACTGGGACTAGCTTAATGGTAAAAACTGGGCGGCATGGACTGGTTGGGCCGAAGGGCCTGTTTCCATGCTGTAAACTTCTATGATTCTATGATTCTATGATTTATGTACAGGGGGGAGAGGGGTATGGAGGGTTACCTTTCTCGACTGTGCTTTGTACTTAACCCTGTTGGGTTCTTTTTTCATTTTGTTATTGATATTTTATGAAAACCTTTAAAAAAAATTATTTAAAAAAAAAAGAAATGTTTTTGTCTTATCACATGGCTTCAATTATGTCATTGTGTGGGTGGAGCTGGGCTGTGGCTCTGTGGATTTTACTTTCGCTTTGAGTTTTGACTGGTTTTCTGAACTGTACAGGTTGAAAGAAGTGTCTCCCTATCTTCATTTTAAAAGCTGTTTCCAGACTGCTTGATAACTTAAAAGAGATAATTGCTTTCTGGAAGGAATACAAACCTGTTGTTTGAAAAGGGGAACAGAGTATCAATAACAAGCCTTATACCAGTAAGAAGGCCGTGTGCTGGGCCACACCTTTGAAAAGGGGTTTCTGGTTTCACTTGGATTTTGTTATTGAATTGGAACAGTTAAGGGGGGAATTCATTAAGGGTTATACATAGATTACTGTAGCTGTGTGGGGTCTTTACGCTTGTAGTTGATAAAAGTTCTTACTTTGTGTGTTTACACAAATGTTAACTAAATTCGTAGAATAAAGCTCGGTTTTTGATTAAAAGCACCTAAGAAACCTGTTGAAGCAAAGGCTCTTGTGCTCATCCTAGCCAAATTCAATTGGCAGTTATAGGTCAGGTGAACTCCCTAATATACTTTTGTCATGTGAGAGTACCTTAAAGAAATGGGTGTTTAAGAAATGTACCTTTAAGAAATGGGTGTTTATCAGTGATGTCAGAGTGTGGGTGGAGCTGGGCTGCCTGTCAGCTTTTTACTTTCGTTTTAGGCTGTTTGCTGCAGGGTGTGTTTAGTTTAATTTTCAGAGCTGGATAGCTGCAGTCACAGCCAGAAGGTGTATGAGTCTCTCTCTCTGTATTCTAAAGACTGTAAATCGATCCTTTGGTGATTTAAAACGAATAACTGCTCTCAGTAGTGACTTTAACCTGATGTGCTTCTGTTTAAAGGTTTTTTTTAAAGTCTTCTGGATGTTAAAAGGACATCTTAAGGATTACTTAGTGTTGTAATCTTTGGGGGTTGTATTTGAATTGATGGTTGCTAAGATGTTCACTGTATGTTTTAAAAAGGTTAACTTGAGTTCATAGAATAAACATTGTTTTGCTTTAAAAAATGTTTCTATTTCTGCTCTACCACACCTGTAGAGTGGGCCATGTGCTCCCCATACCACAATCTATTAAGAGTTGTGGGTCAGGTGAACTCCATGATACACTTTGGGGTTCTCTAAACTTTGCCCCATAACACTTTGGAGTTTTCTAAACCCTGGCCCATCACACTTCTTCCAGATGGTTAATGGATATTGTGAAAAGTTGTGGTCCCAGCACCAACTGACACAGGTGGAGCATGGTCTCCCTGGTTAGCCAAAGTCTTTGGCAGCACGCATGGACCGGCAGGTCCTTGAAGGACAGGCGCCTATGGTATAAACGCGGCCTGATGCAGCGCCTCCTTCACACCTCTTCCTCGGTTTGTTGGACACCAGCTCTCTAGCCTCCCCAGCTAGCCCCTGCTCTTCCAGAGCAGGCTCTTCTTGTGCAGGGTCCTCCCCTCGCAGGCCCTGTGCCTCCAGATCTGCAAAGGTTGCTGCAGCCAAGTGAGCATTACTGGCTATACTTCAAAATTCATTCTCTTCAGGGAGGAAAAGGGAAGACATGTTAACAAGATGAGTATTCCCTTGCCCATCCAAATCGAACAGGCTACATGGTGATCCAGGATTGCACTTCAGCTCTGCCCTCCACATGTCCTCCCCACAAACTAACCCACACCCATCAGCCATTCCCCCAGATATGTTGCCTTCCACCCTTGTCCCCAGCAGTGAGTGGCATTTATCCTCACCACCCGTCCCTGTCAACAGGGGTACCAGTTACTGCCGCAACCCATGGCAGCAATGGGCTCTGCAGCCCATGTCCTACCTCCTCAGTAAGGTCTACTGTGGTGTCCTCATTGGGTGGGCCGTATGTTATCCCGACAGTAGGGCGGCAGCTGGTTGTGCGGTGGAGAAGGGCACCGTGTGCCACCAATTGCCTCCATGCTTAGAGGCATTTGTGTGAGCAGGTCTTACAGGTGGGCTTGAGTCCGGGGAGGATGTGTCTGCTGGGAGTGTGGTGATATCCATCACTGTAAGTACACAAAGGGTTATTGTACGTACACTACACCTAGCTAGACACTAGAGGGAGCACCAGAGACATGACACACAGACAGTCAACCAATAGGTCAGTAAGATGGGACATGACCAATGGGCATTCAAGATACACACAGAGGTAACACTGCCACAGGATGGCATTACACCAACCCATATAAAAGGACACATCACACATGCTCAGGCTCTTTCCAGTGGAGACTCTCAGTGAGTACAGACACAGGGTTGATTGAACATCACACCCACCACGTGGATTGTAGCAGGCTGGTTAGTCAGTCTGAGTAGCAATAGCAGGATTAACAGTAGCGTCGCATCCGAGTAGGAGAATCGTTAATAGTTTAATAAATGTGTTAAAGCTATCTCCAAGTCTGAACCTTCCTTTGTCAGAGTGCACATCAAGGAAGCAGCTTATGCTGCGTCAAGAGCATAACAAAACAGCGAGTGTAGCTGCAGTTTGATGTGGATCCTGGGTGTGACACACAGGTTGTGACAACCTGTCCGGTGGCAGGATGGATGGGAGCAGGGATGCAGTGAGCAGGCAGGGCTTGGAGATGCTTATGGTTCGGAGGAGTGGGCCAGCTGATAGTGTGACCGATGAGGGGCAGTGTGCCAGGGAATGTGCCAAAGGCATGTGTCCTGTGTTTAGGGGTGAGCTCTGCTACTCCCCTGCTTCCCCTGCAGTGGGGCAGAGCGTCCGATGAGGGCACAGAGGAGTGGCAGCACCTGGTGTGTCACTGATCGAGCTTGGCCACGTCCATCCTGGTGATGGGTCAGCTGGGGTCTGAGGCTTTCCAGAGGGTTGGCCTGGGAGGGCTCCCAAATGACCAGAGGCTCTGTGAACATTTACAGGACACAGTGAGCAGTCAGCAGAGTGAGCAGCCAGGGGCCTGTAACTTGTACCAAATGGGTGCGTTTCAAACAAATCCTGCAGCAATGGGGGCCTGAGCCAGGCCACGCTGATCCTGAGGGAGACACCCTGAATCCACAGAGCTGTCACCAAGTCTCTCCCTGACCTTCTCTCCCCCGCTCAGCAGCCACGGTGTCCAGTCCCAGCTTGTAAATACCTGTAGTAAACCGCCCTGCGTGACCTCTGCCTGAGAAGAGTGGAGCATCGCGGAGGCCTGGAGCATACCGGGTCCAACTCGCTAATGACATGCAAATGAATGTAAATGCCAGTTTTGCATTCCGCAACGCCGTGGTTCGTAAACCTCGTTATCACCACCAGCGAGGGACCGGTGCATGGCGTTCGGTTTGGCGCTGGGTGCAAATCTCGATTTTGGCTGGCGCCCGATGCTCCGCCCAATCGCAATTCGTGTTTCGGGCGTTGAGGGGTGTAGAATTTTGCCCATTATCTCATAGCGGAGCTCCGAGAAAAGTGGGCCGATTCTCGGTTGCTGAGGCTAAGTGAGGACGATCCGTGGCGTTTTACGCGGAAAAAAATTGGCAGCGCCCCCTCACCAATGCTATAACCGGTGTGTGGCTAGCAGCCATGCCGCGTAAAACCCCCGGCCTCCACAAAATAAACGGCCGGAGAATGGCTGGGTCCGTGGCCGCGCATGGGCACGGTGACGACCTGCACCGTGCGAGGACCCGACCTGCCAGATAGTGCCGCCCTGGTCACCCCCTCGCCATCCCCTGGCCATCCCCCACCAGCCCACACAGAAGCCCCCCCGGCCAGCAGCACGGCACCCGCCTGACTGTGGCGGTTCTGGGCACAGCCCACAGCCGCCAAGCCGGGTTCTCACAAGGCTGAGACCAGACGTGAACATCGCTGTCGTGAATGCAGCCCATTGCAGGTGGAGCATCGGGGGGAGGGACTTCAGGTGACGCTCTGAGGCTGTCCCAATGGTGCACAGCGCGCGCTGCGATGATGCCGGTTCGGAGGGGGCGAAGCATACAAAACCTGTGACAAACAGGCACCGCCCCCGATATCGGCGTCAAAAGGAATTCTCTGCCCGATCGGCGAGAACAAAATCGGCATCGGGGAATGGAGAATCTCGCCCCCGGTGTTTTTAGGAAGCCTCTGGTTCTTCTCCTGAAAATTGCTCCAATATAATTTACCAGGCATGGACACATATTAACCCTTTACTGGCGTACAATTGGGTTATGAGTTTGATAAATTCAGAGAAAACAAATGAGAAAGGCTGGTTTAGTTCATTAAATATTTGAAGTGCTATTGAACCTGAATCTATTCAGTTCGGGCTGGTTAACAGTGATGTAGCTGGGCATTTGTGACATTCAGTCGGCAGAGTAACAGTTACTCTTTGCAGTTTCAAAAAAATATTCTCAGGGTGGGATTCACGAACAAAGCTGACAATTCATTGCTGATCCCGAGCGGCGCTGGCAAGGTGGGAGTGGGACAAAGCAGAATGAATGGAGGAGGCGGTATGCTGCCCCCTCGCCCCAACAGAGATTAACCCATTCACTGCCTCTCCCCAGCAGAGATTAACCCATTCACTGCCTCTCCCCAGCTGCAAGTAACCAATTCACTGCCCCTCTCCAACAGAGATTAACCCATTCACTGCCTCTCCCCAGCAGAGATTAACCCATTCACTGCCTCTCCCCAGCTGCAAGTAACCAATTCACTGCCCCTCTCCAACAGAGATTAACCCATTCACTGCCTCTCCCCAGCAGAGATTAACCCATTCACTGCCTCTCTCCAACAGAGATTAGCCCATTCACTGCCTCTCCCCAGCTGCAAGTAACCAATTCACTGCCCCTCTCCAACAGAGATTAACCCATTCACTGCCTCTCCCCAGCAGAGATTAGCCCATTCACTGCCTCTCCCCAGCAGAGATTAACCCATTCACTGCCTCTCCCCAGCTGCAAATAACCAATTCACTGCCCCTCTCCAACAGAGATTAACCCATTCACTGCCCACCTCATCAGAGAGTAACAGCACGGTAGCACAAGTGGATAGCATTGTGGCTTCACAGCGCCAGGATCCCAGGTTCGATTCCCCGCTGGGTCACTGTCTGTGAGGAATCTGCACGTTCTCCCCGTGTCTGCATGGGTTTCCTCCGGGTGCTCCGGTTTCCTCCCACAGTCCAAAGACGTGCAGGTAAGGTGGATTGGCCATGCTAAATTGCCCTTAGTGTCCAAAAAGGTTAGCTGGGGTTATTGGGTTACGGGGATAGGGTGGAAGTGAAGGCTTAATGTGGGTCGGTGCAGACTCAATGGGCCGAATGGCCTCCTTCTGGACTGTATGTTCTATGTTCTAACCCATTCACTGCTCACCCTAACAAAGATTAACCCATTCACTGCCTCCCCAGCAGAGATTAACCCATTCACTGCCTCTCCCCAATTCAGATTAACCCATTCACTGCCCCTCTCCAACAGAGATTAAACCATTCACTGCCTCTCCCCAGCAGAGATTAACCACTGACTGTCTCTCCCCAGCAGAGATGAACCCATTCACTGTCCCGCTTCAACAGAGATTAACCCATTCACTGCCTCTCCCCAGCAGAGATGAACCCATTCATTGCCTTGCCCCAGCAGAGATTAACCCAATCACTGCCCCTCACCAACAGAGATTAATCCATACTGCCCCTCTCCAACAGAGATTAACCCATTCACTGCCCACCCAATAAAGATTAACGCATTCACTGCCTCTCCCCAGTAGAGATTAACCCATTCACTGCCCCTCTCCAACAGAGATTAACCCATTCACTGCCCCTCACCAACAGGGATTAATCCATTCACTGCCCCTCTCGAGTTCCCGGTGCTTTGCGTAATGGTTTTCCTTTCTTTCCTCTGGCGGCACCTCCTTCCTGGCTCAGCCTGGCAGTGGGTCTATTTCAGATCTATGTGACCATATTATCTCTCATCAGATACTGCTCCATTAAGCGGTGTGAGGGCAAAATGGGAAAGCGAATTGAGCCCCATTCTTACTGATGGGATTTGGAGCGAGGTTAATGCCACATCATCATGTGTCTGGCTGAGCCTCAATTCAGTGTAAGGTCCTACTCAGGACCCACTTGAGTCGGGAAAAGATGAGTGTTCTTTCCCCCAAATGTTGAAGGTAAGTGTTCTTTTGGTCCTGTTAGCCATACGCACCTAGAATCATGGGCAGAAGGAGGCCATTCTGTCCATCGAGTCGACACTGACCCCCTGAAAGAGTCCCCTCCCTAGGCCTAAGCCCCCACCTTATCCCCGTAGCCCACCTAACCTTTGGACACTAAGTGGCAATTTAGCATGGTCAATTTACCTAACCTGCACATCTTTGGACGGTGGGTGGAAACTGGAGCACCCGGAGGAAACCCACGCACACACGGGGAGAACGTGCAGACTCCGCACAGACAGTGACCCAAGGCTGGTATTGAGCCTGGGTCCCAGGCGCTGTGAGGCAACAGTGCTCACCACTCTGCTGCCTTGCCACTCAGAAGTAGGCCATTTGCTTTGCTGGAGGAACATTAGGCCCAATACACCAGGAGAATTTCACATTGCCCTGGGATCCATAAGAAGTAGATGACAGCTCAGTTTATTTTTTTAATGTTTATTTTAAAAAGTCATAATAATCACCATAAACTAGAACAAAAGAATACAAAAGAAAACAAAGTCACAATCAAGTACAACGGTAAAACAGAAACACACAACTTAAATACTCAGTCGAACCTAAACCCACTCACAACTGACGGTGACTAACTCCTTAAAAAAGGAAATAAATGGATGCCATCTTGGATAGAACCTATCCACCAACCCCCTGATGGTGAATTTGACCTTTTCCAAACACAGGAATGACATCAAGCCACCCGACCAAGCAGAGACACTGGGTGGAGCGGGAGACTGCAAAGCAAGCAATATTCGCCTCCGGGCTAACAGTGAGGCAAAGGGACAACATCTGCCTCTACCTCAGACTGAATCACCGGCAAATCTGACACAACAAATATGGCTCCCAGCAGATACGGATCTAAATCCACACGGTATACCTCCGACATGGTATTAAAGAATGAAGCCCTGGTTTAGCACAGTGGGCTAAAGAGCTGGCTTGGAATGCAGAACAATGCGAGCAGTGCGGGTTCAATTCCCGGACCGGCCTCCCCGAACAGGCGCCGGAATGTGGCGACTAGGTGCTTTTCACAGTAACTTCATTGAAACCTACATGTGACAATACGTGATTATTATTATTATTTTATTATTATTAATTCCCGCCTGGGTGACTGTGTGGAGTTTGCACTTTCTCCCCGTGTCTGTGTGGGTTTCCTCCGGGTGCTCCGATTTCCTCCCACAGTCCAAAGACTCGATGGGTCGAGTGGCCTCCTTCTGCACCGCAGGGATTTTATGTACTATAATTGCTCCATGAATCAACAACCTAATTACCCGATCAGTCACCCAGTTGCAGTTTGTGGGATCTTTAGTGTTTTAGTTGGTGTTTCCATTCTCCTACTAGAGTGATCACATTTAAATAATTCATCAGCTGCAAATACAAATGCAAATAAAAAATACTCACCTTCATGAAATGTGCTTTATTAGAGAGGGAAATTATGAAAAGTATTCAAGAATTCTATGAATATCCTTTGGCCTGTTGCCAGACAGCCATGGGCTATCGCAGCGGTACAAAGTACTGACTGTTTCCTCAATGTGACTGCAGTACCAGCTGCCTCCAGCTGATAGCGCCACTGAGCATTCACCATTATTGTTGCAATGGTGCCATCTTCTGGGGAATTAGATGCATTTGTGAAGAAAATTATAGTTTTAAATTTTTTTTGCATGATCATTGTCATATTGACCCTTACTAGGATGCAAACCTGAGCGGTTGAGTAAGGGTGTGACTAATTTAATTATCAACGATAGAATGCAAAGGTCAAAACTTTGGTAAAGAAGGTTTGAAGGCAAGTGGTTCGAAGTGGATGAGCAGAGCTTAGATGATCTAAAAGAACAAAGAACAAAGAAAATTACAGCACAGGAACAGGCCCTTCGGCCCTCCCAGCCTGCAACGATCCAGATCCTTTATCTAAACCTGAAGTCTGAGAGAAGCAGCATGAATGGAAATTTGCATTAAGATAAGGGGAGTGACTTGAAGCTAACTATTGTTCCTATTCAAAAGGAACTTATACAATTGGGAGATCGTAAATGAATGAGACAATACAGTGAGTTTACTTTATAAAGTGTTATGGGTCAGGCTTTAGAGAATCCCAAAGTGTATCATGGAGTTCACCTGACCCACAACTTTTAATAGATTGTGGTATGGGGAGCACACGACTCACTCTACAGGTGTGGTACAGCAGAAAATGGACCAGTGGTTTTTAAAACAAAACAATGTGTATTCCATGAACTCAAGTTAACCTTTTTAAAACAAACAGTGAATATCTTAGCAACCAGTAAATCAAATACACCCCCCAAAGAATACAACACTAAGTAATCTGTATGCTGTCCTTTTAACATCCAAAAGACTTAACAAACCTTCAAACAGGAGCACATTAGGGTTTACATTCAAGACTGAAAACATTTATAATTCTTCTAAATTCACCAAATGATCCATAGATAGTCTTTGGATGGCAGAGATCAACGGCAGTGCAGCCCACTTTTAACTTCAGATTCAGCTCACTGAAAAACACAGACACACCAAAGCTTTCTCAAACTGAAACTAAAAAGCAGAAGTGGAGCTCAGCTCCACCCACACTCTGACATCACTCCAGTAACATGAGCAGCTCCATTTCTTAAAGGTACATTTCTTAAATACCCATTTCTTAAAGGGTACTCTCACATGACAAAAGTAATAAAAACAATTGATCAATTCTGGGAAGATGAACTTCTCAAGGATTGTCGAAACAATAAAATGGCAAATGAAAAGAAAAATAAATAAAATGAGACTGAAGGCTGTTGTGACTGGGAGATCTCAAACAGGCCTGTGAAGATCACTCTACTCCACCCTCAGAGAGGGGGATTTGTGTAAGATTTCCCCTCAGAGCAGCAAGGCGTTGTGTGGGAATGTTACTGGAATTTGGTATAGATTAAAAATCTATGAGGACTGTTGCCATCAAAAGGGTGATGAGCTCTGAGTTTATTTAAGCCAAAACCTTTAGGAAATGTTTGTAAAGTACTGCTAACTGTGTAAAGGTGTTCTTGTGTTAATGTCTGGTTTTATGTATACAATCATCACAATTAGCCTGAGAGTTACTTATCTTGACTTCAGATAACTCCTCATAATACACAAATTGCAAAATTGTTGTGGCAGCTAAGTCAAGTTTCCCTTTTGGTATTTGAGCAGCTTTGCACTGAGCATGGGCTGTGTCACAGCACATTACAATATCCACTACACAGCATCACCAGCAACTGACAATTAGTGGTACTGCAGCCATGACTCCCATTTTCTTGGTTCTTTGGTAGTTTTTGAACTTAATGAAAGATTTTTTTTAAAAAATGTTTTTATTCTCCATTTTCACATTTTCCTTCAAAATTTACACCCCACCCACAGACAGTAAATGATAACAAATACAAAATCAATCCCCTTAACAATAACAACGATCCCATCCTCCCTCCACCCCAAACAACGGCCCACCTGTCAATATATGTATCCAATAAAATAACCCCTCCCAGTGTGGAAACAAAAAACAAAGGAGAAAAAGAAAAAGGAGTCCGGGACCGCCCATGGTCACCATTAACCTATAGAATCCACTCCCCCTCCCGCTACACTCAATGCCATCCAACCTCTGAAAGAGTGAAAGAGTACCGTACATGATACCCAAGAGTTGTAAACACCCGCCCCTCTCCAACTCCTCCCATCCACTGCCTCTTGTAAAACTCCTCCCCCAACCTTGGTTCCTTCCCCCCAACTTTCCACCCCAGCTAGACCACTCGGACCCTGTTCTGCCAGGCTCTGATGGCCGCAGCCCCTCCCCCCACCTCACTCCCGTTCACTGGTCGGCTTAAACCGGCCAGCGTGGAGGCCCCCGCCCGGGTCCCTTTCCCCCTTGCCCAGCCCTAGGAAAGCCCAGAAATCTCCTTTTAGCACACAAACCCCGTATAACCATTTACACCCCAAAGAGCCTTCGCTTCGAGTGAAAGTCCCATCACTTCCCTTGTCCAAATATATACAACATTGGCTCCTTTAGCCCATACACCCGCATGCAATGAAACAAAAAAGAAGAAAATACAGTCATGAGGTTACATCGGCACATGGCCATTTCTCAATTCTGCCACAGTCCTTCTGCCTTCGCAAACTCCTCCGCTGCTTCCGCCGTTCCAAAATAAAAGTCCTTGAGCTTGTAAGTCACCCTCAGCTTCGCTGGATATACAATGCCGCACTGCACCTTGCCAATGTACAGTGCCCTCTTCACCCGGTTGAAGGCAGCCCGCCTCCTCGCCACCTCTACCGTAAAGTATACCAGCTCCAGCCCACTGCACCACCCGCTTCTGCTTGGCCCAGCACAGGACCTTCTCCTTCACACTGTACCTACGGAAGCACCACTACCCCTGGCGGCTCACTCGCCTTTGGCGCAGGCCTCCACGACCGATGAGCCCGATCCTGTTCATATCGGGAGGAATCCTCCCCCTCCCCCAATAGTTTCGCCAGCATCCTAGCAAAATACTCAGTCGGTCTTGGTGCTTCAACTCCTTCAGGCAGACCCACAATCCTCAAATTCTGGAGATCACAGACATCATAGAAACCCTTTAGTGTTTTAGTTGATTAATAAACAGTTTTGTTAATTTGCAAAACCGTATGTTCACTGATCACTTCAACTACAAAGACCTCACTATCCATACATACAGAGAACATTGCATGCAGCTTAAATCAAGCAGCAAGATCTGGAGGTACACAGTTTTTGGTGTAACTCTTCATCCCTTGCATCGGCTAAGCGATTCCCTCATTAATACTGACGTGCAACATGAACTTAACATTAGTTTGCAGGAGTGTATGGGGCACTGGACCGTTAATTGAGGAGGTCACTCCCCACGCTCCCAAGCTCCCTGTTACAGTCACCTCCACGCGGAGCTTTTGAAGCCGTGTGTGTTTTAAAAAAATATATATTTTATTGAAATTTTTTTTCCAAAACAACAATTTTTCCTCTTACAAAACAAACGCAGAAAGTAACAACACAGAAATTTTTAACCATACACAAGTAACAAACCCCCCTTGTCTATTGACCTAAACTAAACTAAACCCCTCCCCGCTCCCCCCCCCCCCCTGGGTTGCTGCTGCTGGTCATCTGTCTTCCCTCTAACGTTCCCCTAGGTAGTCGAGAAATGGCTGCCACCGCCTGGTGAACCCTTGAGCCGATCCTCTCAGGGCAAACTTTATCTGCTCCAGTTTAATGAACCCCGCCATATCGTTTACCCAGGCCTCCAGTCCGGGGCGTTTTGCCTCCTTACACATGAGTAGGATCCTGCGCCGGGCTACTAGGGACGCAAAGGCCACAACGTCGGCCTCTTTCGCCTCCTGCACTCCCGGCTCTTCCGCAACTCCAAATAGAGCTAACCCCCAGCCTGGTTTGACCCGGGCCTTCACCACCTGCGAAATCACTCCCGTCACTCCCTTCCAATACCCTTCCAGTGCCGGGCATGCCCAAAACATATGTGCGTGGTTTGCCGGGCTCCCGCCACACCTCCCACATTTGTCCTCCACTCCAAAGAACCTGCTCAATCTTGCTCCCGTTATGTGTGCTCTATGTAGCACCTTAAATTGAATCAGGCTAAGCCTGGCGCATGAGGAAGAGGAATTTACCCTGCTTAGGGCATCAGCCCACATACCCTCCTCTATCTCCTCCCCTAATTCTTCTTCCCACTTTCCTTTTAGTTCGCCCACCGACTCCTCCCCCTCTTCCCTCATCTCTCGATAAATCTCTGACACCTTGCCCTCTCCGACCCACACCCCTGAAAGCACCCTGTCCTGTATCCCCTGTGTCGGGAGCAACGGAAATTCCCTCACCTGTTGTCTAGTAAACGCCCTCACCTGCATATATCTCAAGAAATTACCCCGGGGCAACTTATACTTTTCCTCCAATGCTCCCAAGCTCGCAAAAGGCCCATCTATAAATAAATCTCCCACCCTCCTAATTCCCAACTGGTACCAGCTCTGAAATCCTCCATCCATTCTTCCTGGGGCGAACCTATGGTTGTTCCTGATAGGGGACCCCACCAGGGCTCCCCGCACCCCTCTCTGTTGCCTCCACTGTCCCTGATATTCAGTGTTGCCGCCACCACCGGGTTCGTGGTAAACTTTTTAGGTGAGAACGGTAGCGGCGCCGTCACCAGTGCCTCTAAACTCGTCCCTTTACAGGACTTTTTCTCCAGTCTTTTCCACGCCGTTCCCTCACCCTCCATCATCCATCTACGTATCATTGCCACATTGGCGGCCCAATAGTAATCGCCCAAGTTTGGTAGTGCCAATCCTCCTCTGTCCCTACTACGCTGAAGGAACCCCCTCCTTACTCTCGGGACTTTCCCTGCCCACACGAAGCTCGTGATGCTCCTGTCTATTTTATTAAAGAAGGTCTTGGTGATTAATATAGGGAGACATTGAAATACAAATAAGAACCTCGGGAGGACCATCATCTTAATTGCTTGCACCCTGCCCGCCAGCGATAGAGGCTGCATGTCCCACCTCTTGAAGTCCTCCTCCATTTGTCCTACCAGCCGTGTCAGATTAAGTCTGTGCAAGGTTCCCCAGCTCCTAGCGATCTGAATCCCCAGGTATCGGAAGTTTCTTTCCACTTTCCTTAGCGGCAAGCCTTCTATCTCTCTACTCTGGTCCCCTGGATGTATCACAAATAATTCACTCTTCCCCATGTTTAGCCTATACCCCGAGAATTCCCCGAACCCCCTCAAAATTCGCATAACCTCTATCATCCCCCCCGCTGGGTCCGACACGTATAACAATAGGTCATCCGCGTATAACGAGACTCGGTGTTCTTCTCCCCCTCTAATCACCCCTCTCCATTTCCTGGAGTCTCTCAACGCCATGGCCAGAGGTTCAATTGCCAACGCGAACAACAATGGAGACAGCGGGCATCCCTGTCTTGTTCCCCTTATAGTCGGAAATACTCCGATCTATGTCGACCTGTAACTACGCTTGCCGTTGGAGCCCCATAAAGAAGTCTAACCCAGCTAATAGACCCGTTCCCAAACCCAAACCTCCTTAACACTTCCCATAAATACTCCCACTCCACCCTATCAAATGCCTTCTCTGCATCCATTGCCGCCACTATCTCTGCCTCCCCCTCCACTGGGGGCATCATTATCACCCCTAATAGTCGTCGCACGTTAACATTCAGTTGTCTCCCTTTTACGAACCCTGTCTGGTCTTCGTGCACCACCCCCGGGACACGTCCTCTATCCTCGATGCCAGTACCTTTGCCAGCAATTTGGCATCCACGTTCAATAGTGAAATAGGTCTATAGGACCCGCACTGCAACGGATCTTTGTCCCTCTTCAAAATTAGCGATATCGTCGCCTCCGACATCGTCGGGGGTAGAGTCCCCCCTTCCCTGGCCTCATTGAACATCCTCGCCATCAACGGGGCCAACAAGTCCACATATTTTCTGTAATATTCCACCGGGAACCCGTCTGGCCCCGGGGCCTTCCCTGCTTGCATGCTTCCCAGTCCCTTAATGACCTCGTCCACCTCAATCGGTGTCCCCAGGCCTACCACCTCCTGCTCCTCCACTTTCGGGAACCTCAATTGGTCCAGGAACTGCCGCATCCCCTCCTCTCCCTCTGGGGGTTGAGACCTATACAGTTCCTCATAAAAGGTCTTGAACACCTCATTTATCTTTCCTGCCCTTCGCACCGTGTCTCCCCTTTCGTCTCTAATTCCTCCTATCTCCCTCGCTGCTGCCCTCTTTCGCAATTGATGAGCCAACAGGCGACTAGCCTTTTCCCCATATTCATACCTCCTCCCCTGTGCCTTCCTCCACAGTACCTCCGCCTTTCTGGTGGTCAGAAGGTCAAACTCCGTCTGGAGCCGTCTCCTCTCCCTGTACAATTCCTCCTCCGGGGTCTCTGCAAATTCCCTGTCCACCCTTAAAATCTCCCCCAGTAATCTTTCCCTTTCCTTGGCCTCTGTTTTCCTTTTGTGGGCCCCAATAGAGATCAGCTCTCCTCTGACCACCGCTTTTAGTGCTTCCCAAACCACTCCCACAGGGACCTCGCCGTCGTCATTGACCTCCAGGTATCTCTCAATACACCCCCGCACTCTTGCACACACTCCCTCATCCGCCATCAGTCCCACATCTAATCGCCAGAGTGTTCTCTGCTCCCTGCCCTCTCCTAATTCCAGGTCCACCCAATGTGGGGCATGATCCGAAACCGCTATGGCTGAGTACTCAGCTTCTTCCACCCTAGAGATCAACGACCTTCCCAAAACAAAAAAATCTATCCGGGAGTACACTTTATGGAAGAAGGAGAACTCCCTAGCCCTAGGTCTAAGAAATCGCCATGGATCCACTCCCCCATTTGGTCCATAAACCCCTTAAGTACCTTGGCCGCTGCCGGCCTCCTTCCGGTCCTTGAGCTGGATCTATCTAGCCCCGGGTCTAGCACCGTATTAAAGTCCCCTCCTAGAATCAAGTTTCCTACCTCCAGGTCCGGTATACGCCCCAGCATCCGTCTCATAAATCCCGCATCGTCCCAATTTGGGGCATACACATTAACCAACACGACCTCCATTCCCTCCAGCCTACCACTCACCATTACATATCTACCTCCGCTATCTGCTACGATGTTCTTTGCTTCAAATGCTACCCGTTTCCCCACCAAAACGGCCACCCCTCTGTTTTTTGCGTCCAGTCCTGAGTGGAACACCTGTCCCACCCATCCTTTCCTTAGCCTAACTTGGTCCGCCACCTTTAGGTGCGTCTCTTGGAGCATAACCACGTCTGCCCTTAGTCCTTTCAAATGCGCGAGCACTCGGGCCCTTTTTAAATCGGTCCGTTCAGGCCTCTCATGTTCCCCTCACTAGGGGGCTACCTGCCCCCCTCCCGTGTCGACTAGCCATTACCTTCTCTAGGCCAGTCCCATATCCCGCCTCCTCGCTCCCGCTCGCTCCCCCAGCGTCGCACACCATCCCCGCCCACCCACTCTTTAGCCATTTCCTTTTGGATTTCCGCAGCAGCAACCCAGTTGTCCCCCTCCTCCCCCCCACCCCCCCGCTAGATCCCTATCTAGCTTGATTGCTCCCCCCATGTCACTTCCGTAAGTCAGCTGACTTCAACTGACCCCGGCTGCTCCTGCTCACTCCTCGACCCCCCCCCCGTGTGGGGGAACTCCCATCCGCCTTGCGCCTGTCTTCCCGCCTTATTCTTTCTGGCGCGGGAACATCCGTTTACCTGACCCGCCTCTTATGGCGCAGCTCCCTTTCCCCTCCCCCTCCCCTTCCCCATTCTCCGACTGTGTCCCGTCTTTCCCCCATCACCGGCACCCACATTTCCCCAATGTCTCCCCCCTTCCCAGTTTGCTTCTCAATTAACTTCACCCATAACATTAACAAAATCAATAACAATAACATTTCCAGCAGCATCAGTCCCTCAGTTCCCATCCAATTTCTCTTCTTTGATGAAGGACCATGCTTCCTCCGCCGTCTCGAAATAATGGTGTCTCTCCTGATACGTGACCCATAGTCTTGCCGGCTGCAGCATCCCAAACTTCACCTTCCTTTTATGCAACACCTCTTTGGCTCGGTTGAAGCTCGCCCTCCTTCTCGCCACCTCCGCACTCCAATCCTGGTATATCTGTACCACAGCGTTCTCCCATCTGCTACTCCGCACCTTTTTAGCCCATCTCAGGACCTCTTCTCTGTCCTTAAGGCGGTAAAATCGCACGATTATCGCCCTCGGTGGTTCTCCCGCTTTTGGTCTTCTCGACGGAATCCGATTTGCCCACTCCACCTCCATGGGGCCCGTAGGGGTCTCAGCACCCATCAGTGAGCTCAGCATCGTACTTGCGTACGCTCCACAGTCCACTCCTTCCACACCCTCAGGGAGACCAAGTATCCGAAGGTTCTTCCTTCGCGCTCCGTTTTCTAGGGCCTCGATCCTTTCAGTGCACTTTTTATGAAGTGCCTCGTGCGTCTGAGTCTTAACCGCCAGGCCCAGGATCTCGTCCTCAATATCTGTCACCTTCTGCTCCACCACGCAAAGCTCTGTCTCCTGGGTCTTTAATGTCTCCTTGAGCCCCTCAATTGCCTGTAGCATCGGGGTCAGCACCTCCCTCTTCAGCAGCTCCACGCACCGTCTCACGATTTCATCCTGCTCAGGCCCCCATGTCGCCTGCGCTTTCTCCGCCGCCATCTTGAACTTCTCTCCCTCTGACCTTTTGGTCGATGATTCCTCACGCTGCAGCCGCCGCCGCCGGTTTTTTCCTCCTTCGTTTGGGGGGGACTCCCTTCTCCCACACCGGGCTGGGTCGACAGAAAATTCCCCGTTGGGGCTCTTAAAAGAGCCCGAAGGTCCGTCGGAGCTGGAGCCGCCGAAACGTGCGGCTAGCTCGGCATCACCGCAACCGGAAGCTTATCTCGAAGCCGTGTGTGTTGAGTGTCGCTCTCTGTCCCTGTTGCTTTGTGACTGGCTGCTGTGCGCTCTTCATGATCCCTTTAACCTTCGGCCGACTGACTGCAAATTCTGTCTCTCTTTTGCCTTGCTACAATTTCCCAACTCATTCTGAAAATTCCAAAGAATAGAACAGAGGGAGACTGGTCTGAGAGAGCCCCATGGATTCCCATATTCACATGAACTCGGGATGGACAAATCCACCAGTTATACAATCACCATGACGGACACTAGCTTTTTATTCCAAAGACGCACATACGTACTCCAGCAGAGTCACCATACAGTGACCAGACAATTGACCCTGTCTAACCTTTCCCCCTCCTTTTCTCAGTGTTGCTAAAACTAAGGGCCAAATGTCACCATTATCCCAGTTGGGCTTTCAGTGAACTTCAGCTTAACTAAAACAATCTTTCCCCACTGCCACCTTATCATTTGGCCCTTTCCAAATTATATTGGTCATCTCCCATCCCAGCCCATCTCTCCTCCACTCCTGGAGGTATCTCGCCCATGCAGTCAGTAAGTATGAGGCAGCTATTTCCAAGATGATCAACTATGAAGGGAAGCAAAGGCAAAGTCTCAACCCATGCCTGTCAAGTGAATACACACTCATACAATTAGTTTTATTTTTATTCAAATAATAATGTAACTGCCATCCTTAACAGAGTTACACCACCATCTTTTCTTGCACTTCCAGAATGTCAAGCACGCTTGGTCACCTTGTAGCCACCTCTCTGTAATAGCTATCAGGTTGTACATATTTATTTCTCTTTGAGTTGGTGATTCACCCGTTTTGTTACAAATGCTATGGGCAGTCAGATACAGAGCCTTCAGTTGTCCTTATCTGCTATCGTACACTAAGTTTGTACATTTTGCCCCTTCCTGCCACGCTCTGAATATCATTATTCTTATTGCTACCTTGCTCCATTGCCTTGTCATTTCCCTTTAGTTTCAGACATCTTCTCCCATTTGACCTTTTTAGTTCAAAGCCTTCTCTATCGCCCTATTACTTGACTTGCCAGAACACTGGTCCCGATTACAGTTCAGGTGAAAACCATCCCAACAGTACAGCTCCCTCTTTTCCCAGTACTGCTGCCAGTGTCCCATGAATGGATACCCATTTCTCCCAAGCCAATCTTTGAGCCACACATGTAACTCCCTCATCTTATTTACCCGACACCAAGAATAACAGAGAATTGGATAATTATCCAAAGAGACAAAATTAGCAGTGTTATGGGGAAAAAGCAGGGGAGTGGGACCACGCGAGTTACCCTAGCAGAAGTCTGGCGTGGTCATGGTGGGCTTAATGACCTCCCTCTGTGCTGGAAAGCTTGCATTTAATACCCATCCCTAATTGCCCCTGAGAAGGTGGCGATGCGCCATCTTCTTGAGAATAATTAAGTCATTTTCTGGCCTATTTCAGAAGCCAATTAAGATCCGCACACATTGCTGTGGGTCTGGAGTCACACATATGCCAAACCAGGGAAGGAAGTGTTGCTAACTTTTGGTTGGTTCAATTTGCTCTGTTTTATAACCTTCACTCTAGAGTCGCCAGGTATCTTTATGATACCGCCACGAGGTTCAAGTTCAAGTACTGATCAATAACTCAACACACCAATTAGTAAGATTCAAATCAAAACATATTTATTATACACAGTAAATCACTACTCATGCATAAACTCTACTTTCTAGACTATTCTCTATCACTAAAAGGCCTATACTTAGCTTCGGAACTGGCCCACCAGGTCAGGGGAACAAATGGCCTTTCGTTCGGGTTCTGAAACTGCAGGATTCAAAAGCTGGTATGGACTGGTAGCTAGGAGCGCCTATCTCGTAGCGAGCGTTGACTTGAGACTTACTTGGTTGATGCGGCAGCTTGGACAGTTCACTTTCAAGGGTTGATTCGCTGCTGAGTGACCCTGCCAAGAAGACCGATTTGAACTTGGGGCTCTACTTTATAGTCCCCAGGGGCTTCCCACCCTTCGGGGCGGACCCCGTACCTGGTTCCGAGTGATTGGACTGCGTTTCGATCACTTGGATCGATTTCTCCAATACTGGAGTTGCTCCCTGATCGCTGGGCGGTCCCCGAGTGTCCGTTGGCCTTCCTTTGTCTTGGCTCTCGCTGGCGCAGAGGAGTCTGGCTTGGCCTTGTTCACCTGAAGTGTATCAATTGTGCCTGGGAATCGCTCATTACTATGCAGATGGCTGCTGGTTTCAGTGCCGTCTGGTTTATGCAAGTTCCAATACACAGGATTTCGGCACTTGCTCGTTTTTGCCTGTGTTGGCTGAATTTCCCTTTAGTCTTTGCGGTTCTCCATTTTAAGTCGGGAAGTGGCCAACCCAGGTGGCTACAGATGGCACATTTCCTTCCCGAAGGAACATGGGTAAACAAGATGCATTTTTTAAATGACAGTGCTCACTATCACCGAGACAAGCTTTTTTCCCCCCAGATTTTAAACACACACGCACACACACTCCACTGGCCTCACTTGGCAGTGAACAGAGGGAGAATGCTGTCTAATCTTCCCCAAACCATCACCTAGTGTTGTTGAAGCTAACATCCCAAATGACACCGGGTCACGGAGCACAGAGCCAAGGTCAGAATTGAGATCTTCTGGGCTGATGTTCCCCAGTTCTGGGAATAACTTACTTCCAAACCACTCCTAGATTTTCTGACAGTTACTTGCTCTGGATGTGTGACATCCTGGAGCTCCACTGAACCTTGAATGATTTCACCACTCTGCCATAATCCTCAAGGAGGGCGTTATTACCCAACTTGAGTGAGTGGGCATATGCATGGCAGACGCAGTATAATGTGGATAAACGCGAGGTTATCTGCTTTGGTAGTAAAAATAGGAAGGCATGTTATTATTGGAACGTCTATAAATTGAGAGGTGGATACTTAGTAAGACCTTGGTGTCCTCATGTTTTAGTCACTGAAAATAAGCTTGCAGGTACAGCAGGCAGTAAAGAAGGCAAATGGTATGTTGGCCTTCATAGTGAGAGGAATAGTAAAGTAATCTTAATTTATTGTCACAAGTAGGCTTACATTAACACTGCGATGAAGTTACTGTTAAAAGCCCCTAGTCGCCACATTCGAGCGGCTGTTTGGGCACACAGAGGGAGAATTCACAATGCCCAAATTTCCTAACAGCACGTCTTTCGGGACTTGTGGGAGGAAACCAGAGCACCTGGAGGAAACCCACACAGACACGGGGAGAACGTGCAGACTCCACACAGACAGCGACCCAAGTCGGGAATCGAACCTGGGACCCTAGTTCTCCCCACTGTGCTACCCATAAATGTTTTACTGCATTGGTGAGGCCACACCTGGGAGTATTGTGAGCAGTTTTGGTGTCCTTATCTGAGGAAGAATGTTCTTGCTATGGAGGGAGTGCAGCGAAGGTTTACCAGGCTGATTCCTGGGATGGCGGGACTGTCATATGAGGAGAAACTAAGTCGGTTAGGATTATATTAATTGGAGTTTAGAAGAGTGAGATGGGATCCCATAGAAATTTATACAATTCTAACAGGATTAGACAGGGTAGATTCAGAAAGAATGTTCTCGATGATGGGGGAGTCCAGAACTAGGGCTCATAGTTTGAGGGTAAGGGGTAAACCTTTTAGGACTGAGGTGAGGAGAAATTTCTTCACCCAGAGAGTGGTGAATCTGTGGAATTCGCGACCACAGAAAGTAGTTCAGGCCAAAACATTGTGCAATTTCAAGAAGGAATTAGATATAGCTCTTGGGGCTAAAGGAATCAAGGGAATGGGAGAAGGCGGGTTCAGGTTATTGAACTTGAGGATCAACCGTGATCATAATGAATGGCACAGCAGGCTCGAAGGGCCGAATGGCCTGCACCTGCTTCTATTTTCTATGTTTGTTTCTATGTATGATACTTCTTCTCTGGCCCCATCTCCCTGAATCAACCAGGATGTTCGACATACCGTGCAGCAGGATTTCCAAGGACTGAAGATGAGCCCCAGTGAGGAGACTGCCCTATACACTGACAGGATTCTCTTCTCCACTTCATCCATTCTCTTTAGGATATCTGGCAGTTCATCAACATGAGCACCAATGATCTGGGCCGGGGAGCCGAGACCGTTGGCACAATGGCAGCCGTCATCTCAGTGCCGACGGCATTGCTGAAGCGTAGGCCTGCTCACCAGTGAAAACGCCACTGCGAACTGGGCCCCGCCCTAGCCACCTCAATCAAACAAAGACTTTCTTGGCCTAACGCGGCTCCCCATCGCCAAAACCTTCCCAAGACCATTGCACCGGACAGACACACCAGGATCAAATAATTATGGGTTGTGCATAGGGATGAAAAAAAGGACCCCCGATCCCTTATTTAAAGGAAAGTGACTGTAATAACCCTCATGAGACCCACGGGGACATCCCAATTGATTTCCCTGTGGGACCGGTGCAATATGAGCTTCCCCGCTAGTGGGCAGAGGTCCATCTGCTGGGGCTCGTGGCAATCGCTTTGCAAGACCCAGCCCTGCCTGGCGGTAATCCCGTTTGGAATCTGTTAGCCCCGGTGTGGCCTTTACTTTTTAAAACAAAAATGTTATTGAAGTATTTGCTAAATTTTTGTAACAATAACAAAAAGCAATAATAATAACATAAACATCAACATGGTAGAATAAACATTTCCCAGCCAACCCCTTCTGTACATCCCTCAACCATATTGCACCTACCCCCCCCCTTCAGAATGCTGCTTCTGCCGACATTTTAATTTTACCCGAGAAAGTCGACGAACGGCTGCCGCCTCCGAGAGAACCCCAGCATTGACCCTCTCAGGCAAACTTTATTTTCTCCAGCCTGAGAAACCCAATCATGTTACTGACCCAAGGGCAGCACGGTGGCGCAGTGGGTTAACCCTGTTGCCTCATGGCGCCAATGTCCCAGGTTCGATCCCGGCACTGGGTCACTGTCCGTGTGGAGTTTGCACATTCTCCCCATGTTTGCGTGGGTTTTGCCCCCACAACCCAAAGATGTGCAGGTTAGGTGGATTGGCCACGCTAAAGTGCCCCTTAATTGGAAAAAAAAAATGAATTGGGTACACTAAATTTATTTAAAAAATTTTTTTTAAATGTTACTGACCCAAGTCTCCACACTCGGGGGATTCGAGTCTCTCCACATTAAAAGGATCCATCTCTGGGCTACCAGGGAGGCAAAGGCCAGAACGTCGGCCTCTTTCACCCCCTGAACTCCCGGATCTTCTGACACTCCAAAGATCGCTACCTCCGGACTCGGCACCACACGCGTGTCCAGCACCCTGGACATTGCTTTAGCAAAACCCTGCCAAAATCCTCTAAGCTTCGGGCATGCCCAAAACATGTGGACATGGTTTGCTGGGCTCCCCGCACACCTCGCACATCTATCTTCTACCCTGAAAAACTTGCTCATCCTCGCCGCTTTCATGTGTGCCCGGTGTACCACTTTAAACTGTATTAGACTGAGCCTGGCACATGATGATGAGGAATTAACCTGCTTAGGGTGTCTGCCCACAGACCCGCCTCTAACTCTCCACCTAACCCCTCCTCCAACTTTCCTTCAGTTCCTCCACCGGGGTTTCCTCCGCCTCCAACAACTCCTGTTAGACATCGCCCACACAAAGCCCAAAATAATCTTATTCAACCGCTTGAAAAAGGCCTTAGGGATGAAGATGGGGAGGCACTGAAAAACAAACAGAAATCTGGGGAGCACCGTCATTTTCACGGTCTGTACCCTCCCTGCCAACCTTAGCGGGAGCATATCCCATCTTTTAAAGTGCCCTTCCATTTGCTCTACCAGCCGGGTTAGATAAAGCTTGTGTAGTGCCTCCCATTTCCGAGCCACCTGTATTCCCAGGTAGTGAAAGCTCCTCTCTACCATCCTAAGCGGCAGCTCCTTCAGTCTCCTCTCCTACCCCCTTGCATGGATCACGAACAATTCACTTTTTCCCATGTTCAATTTATACCCCGAAAACCTGCCAAATTCCCCCAAGATCTGCAAAACCTCCCCCATCCCCTCCACCGGGTCCGAAATGGACAAGAGCAGATGGTCCGCGTAAAGCAAAACCTGATGCTCCACCCCCCACCGAACCAGCCCCTGTCAAATTTCTTTATGCTCTCAGCGCCATGGCCAACGGCTCTATAGCCAGAGCAAACAGCAATGGGGAGAGGGGGCACCCCTGCCATTCCCTGTGTAGCTTAAAATACCCCGACCTCAGCCGGTTCATGCACACTGCTGGAGCAATCGCACCCAGTCAATAAAGCCCTCACCAAACCCAAACCTTCCCAGCGTCTCCCACAGATACTCCCACTCCACCCGATCAAAAGCCTTCTCCGCATCCATCGCAACCACCACCTCCGCTTCCTCTTCTTCTGAGGGCATCATGATTACATTTAAAAGCCTCTGGATGTAGCATTGAGCTGTCTACCCTTAACAAATCCAGTTTGGTCCACCCCTATCACCCCCGGGTCACAGTCTTCTATCCTAGTGACCAAAATCTTAGCCAGCAGCTTGGCATCTACGTTCAAAAGTAAAATCAGCCTATATGACCCACATTGCTTCGGATCCTTCTCTCGTTTAAGAATGAGTGAAATCGAGGCCTGCAACATTTTTTGGGGGAGGATTCCCCTCTCTCTAGCCTCGTTAAATGTCCTCACCAGCAGTGGGCACAACATCTCTGAGAACTTCCTATAAAATTCCACCGGGTAACCGTCCGGCCCCGGAGCCTTGCCCGACTGCATGCACTCCAGTCCTTTAACAACTTCCTCTGCCTCAATCTGGGCCCCCAGCCCCTCCACCAGGTCCTCCTCCACCCTCGGAAACCTCAACTGATCTAGGAATTGCTGCATCCCTTCTGCTCCAGCCGGGGGTTCCGGCTCATATAACTTGCTATAAAATTAATTAAAAACTTTGTTCACCCCCCCCCCCCCCCCCGGGTCCAAGACCATGTTACCGCCCCAGCCCCCATCTCCCTGGCCGCCTCTCTCTTCCTAAGCTGGTGCGCCAGCATCCTGCTCGCCTTTTCCCCGTACTTGTAAACCGCCCCCCCTTACCCTCCTCAACTGCTCCACCGCACTCCCCGTGGTCAACAACTCAAACTCCGCCTGTAGATTCCGACGCACCCTCAGGAGCCCAGAGCCCGGGGCCTCCGCATATCCCCTATCCACTCGAAGTATCTCCTCCACTAATCACTCCCTCTCCGCTCATTCCTTCTTTTCTCTATGGGACTGAATCAAAATTAGTTATCCTCTTACAACTGCCTTCAGAGCCTCCCAAACCATCGCTGCTGATACCTCTCCCATGTCATTTGTTTCCAGGTAATTCTGGATGGACTTATTCACCCGCCGCAGACCGCTTCGTCCGCTAACAACCCCACACCTAGTCTCCACAACGGGCGCTGCCCTCTCTCCTCACTCAACCGCAAATCCACCCAATGCGGGGCATGATCAGAGACTGCAATTGCTGAATATTCCGTCCCTGCCACCTTCGGAATTAGCGCCCTGCTCAGAACAAAGAAATCAATACAGGAGTAAACTTTATGGACATGAGAAAAAAAACGAAAACTCCTTCGCCCTCGGCCGCTCAAATCTCCACGGGGCTACACCCCCCTACCTGCTCCATAAAACCCCTCAATTTCTTTGCCGCGGCAGGCCTCTTCCCAGTCCTGGATTTTGACCGGTCCAGTTCGGGATCAATGACCGTGTTAAAGTCCCCCCCGATGATCAGGCTGTGAGACTCCAAGTCCGGGCTCCTGCCTAACACCCGCCTCATAAATCTCACATCGTCCCAGTTCGGAGCATATACGTTCACAAGCACCACTCGTACACCCTCCAACTTCCCACTCACCATTATATATCTACCTCCCTTATCTGCCACAATTCTTCCAGCCTCAAACGCCACTCGCTTACTGATCAATATTGCTACCCTCCTGGTCTTTGAGTCCAGCTCAGAGTGAAACACCTGACTAACCTAACCCTTTCTCAATCTCGTCTGGTCTATAATCTTTAGATGTGTCTCCTGAAGCATTGCCACGTCTGCCTTCAGCCCCTTTAAATGCGTGAAAACGTGAGCCCTTTTGACCGGCCCATTCAAACCTTTCACATTCCACGTAATCATAATCAGCCTGGACGGGGGAGCTGCCACCCCCCACCCCCACCACTCCCCCATGCCCCCTGCCGACTAGCCATAACCTTTTTTTGGCCAATCCTGAGCCCACGCCCCCCGCTTCCCGAGCACCCCCATGAGTAGCAGCCATTCCCGACTTCCCATTTGTTCCCCAATAATAGTTCCTCCCCTGTCAGCAAAGCAGCCTCTCTCTTCCCCCCCCCGCCCCCAAACAGCACCCAAAACCTAATCCCCTAGGTCAAGCACCGACTTAGCACTTACTCACCCCCCACCGAGCTTCCGAGAGTCAGCTGACCCATGCTGACCATGGTAACTTCCGCCCCTGGTGCCAAACAGTTTGACGCCCTATTGTTCAAACCCCTCTCCCTACCTGAATAAACCATTTAACAGCATTGCATTCCCCAATAAGTAAACAACCTCAAGTAGAAGGAAATTAACATAAACCAATGAAGAAACAATCGCTTGAAACCAGACCCGACCACGCACAGAATAGCACCAAATTCAGGGCACCCTTCCCCCCCCGCATCAAATCCCTGCAAAACAAAGCACCCTCAAACTACATACCCCAGCCCAATAATTAACCCCAAACTACATACAATCTTGTTTGAAACAATACAAAAATTACGAACCACCGCCACATAACCTCTTCGAGACTTAAGTGTCCTTTAAGGCGTTTCTAAAATGCCTGTCTTCATGCGTAACCCACAACCGCGCTGGATACAGCAACCCGAATTTCACCCCCTTCTTGAAGAGGATCGCCTTCACCCGATTGAACTCAGCACGTCTCTTGGCCAGCTCCGCTCCCAGGTCCTGATAGATGCGCACCTCGCTGTTCTCCCATCTGCTGCTCCGCTCTTTCTTGGCCCACCGCAAGACGAGTTCTTTGTCTGAGAAATGGTGGAAACGCATCACCATGGCCTTCGGCGGGTCATTCACCTTAGGCTTCCTTGCGAGGGCTCTGTGCGCTCCATCCACTTCCAGGGGCCGAGAGAACGCCCCAGCCCCCATCAGCGTCTCCAGCTTGCCCGCCACATATGCTCCCGCATTCGACCCCTCAATTCCTTCAGGGAGGCCAACAATTCTTAAGTTCTGCCTCCTGGACCTGTCCTCCAGGTCCTCCAGCTTCTCCTGCATTCTCTTGTGGCGATTGTCTAATACCTCCACCTTGTGCTCCAGCACGGTTAGATAGTCCTCCTGGCTGGATAACTTCAGCTCAATTTCTTGTATCGCTTTCCCTTGGGCCGCCCGATTCAATAGCATTTGATCAACCGATGCCTTGATCGGGTCCAACGTTTCCTTTTTCAGCTCAGCGAAACAGTCCTTAAAGAACTTCATCTGTTTCTCCTTAGACCACTGAGCCACCGCTCCCTGGTCCTGACCCTCCGCTATGCTGCGCCGCGATACCAGCTCCGACTGCTTCACTCTATCAGGGCTGAGTCTTTTCACACGGCCACTTCTAGTCTAATTAGCCATACATCGGAGAGGGAATCCTTCTTAATATTGTCCACTTCACCGATCTATCCCATAAAGTCCGAGAAAAATCGGGAAAATAGGTCCGAAAATCGTTCCAGGCAGGAGCTATCGAATGTGTGACTTACTCCTCCATGGCAGCCACCGGAAGTCGTGGCCTTTACTTCTGTTGTCGAATCAAACTTCTTTTGGATTTACCTTTTCGGGCCTCCTGAGCTTTTATACTGTCGACGAGGAAATGGATATGCTGGACGCACTGGGACTCCCCAGCACAAGCACAAGGTCGGTGAGACTTTAAAAATGCCGGAAATCTAGAGGCCTTTGATGCAGGGTAGGGAGACTGGGCCCAGTATACCGAACGATGCAGTATTTCTTCCAGTCAGATGGCATTGCTTGAAATAACCAGCAAAAGGTAATACTCCTGACCTCCCGCGGGACCCCGGCTTTCAGCGTAATTAAGAGCCTCACCTACGCGGTGGCCCCAGACTCAAAAACCTTTAGCGAACTCCTAGAACCTGTTGCGAATCATTATGACCCCAAGCCGTTGGTAATCATACTGCTGTAACATGGCCAGGCGAACCTCTGGGGAATCGGTTACACAGTTCTTTTTTTTTAATAAACATTTTATTGAGGTATTTATGGTTTTATAACAGTAACAGAAGAAACAGTGTACATACAATTACAAACATAAAGCAAAAGACCATCCTCTAACTCTCCACCTAACTCCTCTTCGCATTTGTGTTTCAGCTCCTCTCTCACAGGTCCCACCTTTTCTAGCCTCCTAATCTACACTAAACGACCCCCACAAACTTACTAACCATGCCTCCTAAATTCTCATCCAAATCATTAATATAAATCACAAATAACAGTGGACCCAGCACCGATCCCTGAGGCACACCACTGGTCACAGGCCTCCAGTTTGAAAAACAACCCTCTACAACCACCCTCTGTCTTCTGTCGTCCAGCCAATTTTGAATCCAATTGGCAACCTCCCCCTGGATCCCGTGAGCTTTAACCTTCTGCAACAACCTACCATGTGGTACCTTGTCAAAGGCTTTGCTAAAGTCCACGTAGACAACGTCTACTGCACTGCCCTCATCTACCTTCTTGGTCACCCCCTCAAAAAACTCAATCAAATTTGTGAGACATGATTTTCCACGCACAAAGCCATGCTGACTGCCCCGAATCAGTCCTTGCCTCTCTAAATGCTTGTAGATCCTGTCTCTCAGAATACCTTCTAGCAACTTACCTACTACAGACGTTAGGCTCACCGGTCTGTAGTTCCCAGGCTTTTCCCTGCTGCCCTTCTTAAACAAGGGCACAACATTCGCCACTCTCCAATCTTCAGGCACCTCACCTGTGGCTGCCGATGATTCAAATATCTCTGTTAGGGGACCCGCAATTTCCTCCCTAGCCTCCCTCAACATCCTGGGATACATTTCATCAGGTCCCGGGGATTTATCTACCTTGATGCGCTTTAAGACTTCCAGCACCTCCTCCTCTGTAATATGCACACTTCTCAAGACATCACTATTTATTTCCCTTAGTTTCCTAACATCCATGCCTTTCTCCACCGTGAATACCGATGAGAAATATTCATTCAGGATCTCACCCAACTCTTGTGGCTCTGCACATAGATGTCCTTGTTGATCCTTAAGAGGCCCTACTCTGTCCCTAGTTACTCTTTTTCCCTTTATGTACCTGTAGCAACTCTTTGGATTCTCCTTTGCATTATTTGCCAAAGCAATTTCATGTCCCCTTTTTGCCCTCCTGATTTCCCTCTTAACTCTATTTCGACAATCTCTACACTCTTCAAGGGATCCACTTGATCCCAGTTGTTTATGTACGTCATATGCCTCCTTCTTTTCTTTGACCAGAGTCTCAATATCTCGAGTCATCCAGGGTTCCCTACTTCTACCAGCCTTGCCCTTCACTCTAAAGGGAATGTGCTTACCCTGAACCCTGGTTAACACATTTTTAAAAGCCTCCCATTTACCAGCAGTCCCTTTGCCTGCCAACAGTCTCCCCCAATCGACCTCTGAAAGTTCCGGTCTGATACCATCAAAATTAGCCTTGCCCCAATTAAGAATTTTAACTCTTGGGCCAGACCTATCATTCTCCATAGCTATCTTAAACCTAATGGAGTTATGGTCACTTGTCCCAAAGTGATCCCTCACTAACACTTCTGTCACTTGCCCTTCCTTATTTCCCAAGACGAGGTCAGGTTTTGCCCCCTCTCTAGTCGGTCCATCCACATACTAAATGAGAAATTCCTCCCGAATACACTCAACAAATTTCCCTCCATCCAAGCCCCTAATGCTATGGCTGTCCCAGTCAATGTCGGGAAAGTTAAAGTCCCCTATTATTACCACCCTATTATTCTTGCAGCTATCTGTAATCTCCTTACATATTTACTCCTCAATTTCCCACTGACTATTTGGGGGCCTGTAGTACAGTCCTATCAAGGTGATCTCTCCCTTCTCATTTTTCAGTTCCACCCATATAGACTCAGTGGGCGAACCCTCGGATATATCCCCTCTAAGTACTGCTGTGATGTTCTCCCTAATCAAAAACGCCACTCCCCCTCCTCTCTTACCTCCTGTTCTATCCTTTCTATAGCATCTGTACCCCGGAACATTGAGCTGCCAGTCCTGCCCCTCCCTTAGCCATGTTTCAGTCATAGCTATAATATCCCAGTCCCATGTGCCCATCCATGCCCTGAGTTCATCCGCTTTGCCCGTCAGGCCCTTGCATTGAAATAAATGCAGTTTAATGTAGACTTTCCTTGCTCTCTGCCCTGCTTTCTCTGGTCATGATTTCCACACTCTCCCTTCCTACCTTTTGTTTCCGTCCCCACTGACTTCCTACATCGGTTCCCATCCCCCTGCCACATTAGTTTAAACTCTCCCCAACTGCACTAGCAAACACCACCCCCCCCCCCACCCCCCCCCGAGAACATTGGTTCCGGTCCCACCCAGATGCAGACCGTCCGATTTGTACAGGTCCCACCTCCCCCAGAACCGGTTCCAATGTCCCAGGAATTTGAAACCCTCCCTCTTGCACCATCTCTCAAGCCACGTATTCATCCTAGCTATCCTGTCATTCCTACTCTGACTATCATGTGGCACTGGTAGCAATCCTGAGATTACTACCTTTGAGGTCCCACTTTTTAGTTTAACTCCTAACTCCCTAAATTCAGCTTGTAGGACCTCATCCCGTTTTTTACCTATATCGTTGGTGCCTATATGCACCACGACAGCTGGCTGTTCACCCTCCCCCTCCAGAATGCCCTGCAGCCGCTCCGAGACATCCTTGACCCTTGCACCAGGGAGGCAACATACCAACCTGGATTCTCGTTTGCGTCCGCAGAAACGCCTGTCTATTCCCCTTACAATTGAATCCCCTATCAATATAGCTCTGCCACTCTTTTTCCCGCCCTTCTGTGCAGCAGAGCCAGCCACGGTGCCATGAACCTGGCTGCTGCCACCTTCCCCTGGTGAGCCATTTCCCCCAACAGTTTCCAAAACGGTAAATCTGTTTTGGAGGGAGATGACCGCAGGGGATCCCTGCACTGCCTTCCTACTCTTCCTCTGTCTGTTGGTCACCCATTCCCTATCTGCCTCAGTAATTTTAATCTGCGGTGTGATGAACTCACTGAATGTGCTATCCACAACTTCCTCAGCATCGCGGATGCTCCAAAGTGAATCCATCCACAGCTCCAGAGCCGTCAAGCGGTCTAACAGGAGCTGCAGTTGGACACACTTCTTGCAGATGAAGGAGTCAGGGACACCAGAAGGGTCCCTGACTTGCCACATCTCACAAGAGGAGCATGACACGGGTCTGAGCTCTCCTGCCATGACTTAAACCTGAAGTTAAATTTGAACTACACTACACAGCTAAGATAAAGTCAAAGAGAGAAATCACTGACCAGTCACAAGCCAATCACTTACCTGCTGGCTGTGATGTAATTGCTCCCGAGACTCCCTCACAGGTCTGCTTCTCTGCACCTCCTTAAGATGAGCACCAAATTCCCTTAACTAGTTAATTAATTTACTTAATTAATTGAGGTTTTTTTTCTGGAAACTCAACCCCAAACACCAAACTCCAAAAAAACACAGCCCTCACTCACCTCTTACCCGAACTCAGTCTTACCCAAACTCAGATACACTCTGTTTGCTTCCAGCACTCTGTTTCTAAAGGCACTTCAACCACACCTTTTGTATCCTTCCTGATTTACAGTCAGCCAAGAGGCCTGCTCCCGACACTGATCTCCCGAAACTAACAGCTGACCTGCAAGGTAAGGAGGTTTTTAAACAGTACTTACCTCTCCCAGGCCGCAAACCTTTAACTCTCTGCTCTGACTCGCAGCTCCCGCACTTTTTAAATCTCCCGCGCTGTTTTCAATTTCCCGGCTCTCTCTCTCTCCCGCTCCCAGCTGACCTGCAAGGTAAGGAGGTTGTTAAACAGTACTTACCTCTCCCAGGCCGCAAACTTTTAAACTCTCCGCTCTGACTCGCAGCTCCCGTGCTTTTTAAATCTCCCGCGCTGTTTGCAATGTCCCGGCTCTCTCTCTCCAGCTCCCAGCTGACCTGCTGGCTGTGATGTAATTGCTCCCGAGACTCCCTCACAGGTCTGCTTCTCTGCACCTCCTTAAGATGAGCACCAAATTCCCTTAACTAGTTAATTAATTTACTTAATTAATTGGGATTTTTTTTTCTGGAAACTCAACCCCAAATACCAAACTCCAAAAAAACACAGTCCTCACTCACCTCTTACCCGAACTCAGCCTTACCCAAACTCAGATACACTCTGTTTGCTTCCAGCACTCGGTTAATTTTCCCTAAAGAAGTCGACGAACGGTCGCCACCTCCGGGCGAACCCTAACAGTGACCCTCTCAAGGCGAACTTGATTTTCTCCAGACAGAGAAAGCTAGCCATGTCCGATAGCCAAGTCTCCGACTTCGGGGGCTTTGAGTCCCTCCAAGCTAATAATATCCGTCTCCGGGCTACCAGAGAGGCAAAGGCCAGAACGTCTGCCTCTTTCTCCTCCTGGAATCCCGGATCTTCCGACACTCTGAAAATCGCCACCTCTGGACTCGGTACCACCCTTGTTTTCAATACTTTGGACATGACGTCCGCAAACCGCTGCCAGAATCCCCTAAGCTTCGGGCATGCCCAGAACATGTGAACATGGTTCATTGGCCCACACACACACCTATTTTCTACCCCAAAGAACCTGCTCACCCGGGCCACTGTCATGTGAGCCCGGTGAATGACCTTAAATTGTATCAGGCTGAGCCTGGCACACGTTGTGGATGCTTTGACTACTCAATGCATCCGCCCAGAGACCATCCTCTAACTCTCCACCGAACTCCTCTTCCCATTTGTGTTTTAGCTCCTCGGTCTGTGTTTCCTCTGGCCCCATAAGTTCCTTATGAATGTCCGAAACCCTCCCTTCTCCCACTCACACTCTGGAAACTACCCTATCCTGTAACCCCCTTGATGGTAGGAGCGGGAATGTTGCGACCTGCCTGTGTAGGAAGTCTAATGCCTAAATTAATTCCCTCCCGTCAGTTCACATTTCACCTCCAGTTCCCTCAAGCTGGTAAAGCTCTGTTCTATAAACATATCGCCCATCCTCTCGATCCCTGCTCTCTGCCACCCCCGGAACCCTCCATCTAACCTCCCCGGGGTAAACCGGTGATTATTGCAAATTGGGGACCAGACCGATGCTCCCTCTGCTCCCACATGTCCCCTCCATTGCCCCCAGACTCTCAGGGCCGCGACCACCATGGGGCTGGTGGAGTAGCGTGCCGACGGGAACGGCAGAGGTGCCATTACCAACGCTCCCAAACTAGTGCCCTTACAAGATGCCGCCTCGATTCGCTCCCACACCAACCACCCCCCCTCCCCCCCTCCACCAACCACTTCCTGATCATGGCTATATTCGCCGTCCAGTAATAATTACTAAAGTTCGGGAGTGCCAGCCTGCCCTCCCCCCAGCTACCCTCCAGCACCCCCTTTTTAACTCGCGGGCTCTTACCCGCCCATACAAAGCCAGAGATCACGTTGTTGAACCGTTTAAAAAAGGACCAAGGAATAAAGATGGGGAGACACGGAAACACAAACCGGAATCTTGGGAGAACCGTCATTTTCACTGTCTGTAACCTCCCAGCCAGTGACAGCAGGAGCGTGTCCCACCTCCGAAAATCCTCCTTCATTTGGTCTACTAGTCGGGCCAGATTTAGTTTGTGCAGCCGTTCCCATTACCGCGCTACCTGGATGCCTAGATACCGAAAGCTTCCCCCTACCACTCTAAAGGGCAGCTTCCCCAATTGCCTCTCCTGTCCCCTTGCCTGGATCACAAACATCTCGCTTCCCCCCGCCCCCCCATGTTCAATTTGTGGCCCGAAAACCGGCCAAAATTGCCGAGAATCCCCATAATTTCTTCCCTTCCAATGGGTCCGACACATATTAGAGCAGATCGTCCGCGTATAGCGAGACTTTGTGTTCTACCCTCCTGGACCAGTCCCTTCCTGCCCTTTGAGGCTCTCAAGGCAATTGCCAGCGGTTCTATGGCCAGTGCGAACTTCAGCGGGGAAAGGGGGCATCCCTGCCTCGTCCCCCGGTGCAGCCTAAAATAGCCCAATGTCAGCCTGTTCATCCGAACACTTGCCACGGGCACCTGATACAGCAGCCTGACCCAGTCAATGAAGCCCCGCCCAAATCCAAACTGCCCCAGTACCCCCCACAGATAGTCCCATTCCACCCGGTCAAATGTCGTCTCTACCACTGCGACCAGTACCTCTATGTCCCTACACTCTGGGGCCATCATGATAACATTCGGGGGCAGCACGGTAGCCTTGTGGATAGCACAATTGCTTCACAGCTCCAGGGTCCCAGGTTCGATTCCGGCTTGGGTCACTGTCTGTGCGGAGTCTGCACATCCTCCCCGTGTGTGCGTGGGTTTCCTCCGGGTGCTCCGGTTTCCTCCCACAGTCCAAAGATGTGCAGGTTAGGTGGATTGGCCATGATAAATTGCCCTTAGTGTCCAAAATTGCCCTTAGTGTTGGGTGGGGTTACTGGGTTATGGGGCTAAGGGTGGTGGTGTTGACCTTGGGTAGGGTGCTCTTTCCAAGAGCCGGTGCAGACTTGATGGGCCGAATGGCCTCCTTCTGCACTGTAAATTCTATGAAATCTATGAAATCTATTCAACAGCCTTCTTGCGTTGGCCGCCAAATGCCTCCCCTGAACAAATCCCGCCTGGTCCTCCCCAATCACATCCGGGACGCAGTCCTCAATCCTTGAGGACAAGATCTTAGCCAACAATTTGGCGTCTACAGTTAGTAGGGAAATCGGTCTGTAGGACCCGCATAACTCCGGGTCCTTATCCCACTTCAGGACCAATGAGATAGTGGCCTGTGACATCGTCGGGGGAAGCCCCCCCCCTCTCCCTTGCCTCATTAAATGTCCTCATCAGCAGCTACCCCAGCATCCCAGAGAACTTTTTGTAAAACTCCACGGGGTACCCGTCCGGTCCCGGGTCTTTACCCGACTGCATGGCCTTCAGTCCATCTGCTATCTCTTCCAACCAGATTGGGGCCCCCAGCCCTTCTACCAAGTCTTCCTCAACCTTCGGGAACTTCAGGACCCCTAAGAATTGCCTCATCCTCTCCGGCCCAGCTGGGGGTTCCGACTCATACAGCCTGCTGTAGAATTTCTCAAATGTCTTATTGACCCCAGCTGAATCTCCGACCAGGTTCCCATCTCTCACTCTTACTTTCCCAATCTCCCTGGCCACTTCCTGCTTTCTAAGCTGCTGCGCAAGCATTCTACTGGCCTTCCCCCCCATATTCATAGATCGCCCCCCTTGCCTTCCTCAGCTGCTCCACCGCCTTCCCTGTAGTTAACAAGCCAAATTCCACCTGTAGCCTCCGTTGTTCCCTTAGAAGCCGTCTCTGGGATCTCCGCATACCTCCTGTCGTCCTGTAGTATTTCCTTTATCAGTCGGTGCATCTCTGCTCTGTCTGCCTTCTCCCTGTGGGCCCGTATCGAGATCAGCTCCCCTCCAATCACCACCTTCAGCGCCTCCCAGACCACCACAGCCGGAACCTCCCCCGTATCGTTGACTTCCAGATAGTTCTGGATACATTTTGTCAGCTGCCCACACACCTCCTCATGAGCTAAAAGTCCCATGTCCAGCCTCCAGTGCGGGTGCTGGCTACTCTCCTTGCTCACCTGTAGGTCAACCCAGTGCGGGGCATGATCCACGATCGCTGAGTAATCAGTGTCCACTACCCCCGTCAGTATAGCCCTGTTCAGGATTAAAAAAATAAATCCGGGAGTACACTTTATGCATGGGCGAGTAGAAGGAAAACTCCTTCACTCTCGGCCACCCAAATCTCCATGGGTCTACCACCCCCCCCCCCCCCCCCCCCCCCCCCCCCCATCTGCTCCATAAACCCCTTTAGCTCCTTTGCCATTTCTGGCACCCTGCCTGTCCTTCAGCTAGACCGGTCTAGCCCTGGATTAATGACTGTTGAAGTCCCCCCCATAACCAGCTTATGCGAATTCCAGGTCCGGGATCTTCCCCAACATTCTCCTTATGAACTCCACATCATTCCAATTCGGGCGTATACATTCAGGAGTACCACTGGTAGCCCCTCCAGCTTTCCGCTGACCATAATGTACCGACCCCCCCGCGTCCGCAACTATTCTTCCCGCTTCGAATGACACTCGCTGATTAATCAAGATCACGACCCCTCTAGTCTTAGTGTCCAGCCCCGAGTGGAAAACCTGCCCGACCCATCCCTTCCTTAATCTGACCTGGTCAGTTACTCCAAGGTGCGTCTCCTGCAACATTGCCACGTCCGTCTTCAAACCCCTCAAATGCACGAACACGCGTGCCCTCTTAACCGGCCCATTTAGCCCTCTTACATTCCTTGTGATCAGCCTGGTTGCGGGGGGCTTCTCGCCCCTCGATCAGCCATCACCTTTCTTGGGGCAGTCTCCAGCCCGCGTCCCACGCAGCCGCAGGCCCGCCCCCGGGCAGCCTCCGTCCCCGTTCTCCCTATTGTCCCACAGCAAAAGTTCCCCCCGCCCCTAGTAACAGCACTATACACACAGCCCCCTCGAACAAGCATACCATCTCCTCACCCCCCACTGCGCTTCCATGAGCTAGTCTGACCAGCTAGCTTGGTGGACCCCGCCCATGGCACCAGACATTTTCCCACCTATTGTTCCCCCTTCCCCCCCCCCCCCGGCTCGTACACACATATGCAAACGTAAACAATCCCAACCCAATTTCCCAGAGGAAAAACACAAAGAAAATCAAAAAGATCCAACATCTAACATTCACACCTCCATCCCCCATCAGTGCAAATGAAAATTTTAACTCAAGCAGCTTGTCTGCAGACCCCAGCTCAATACAAAAGGCATTACAAGTAACATCCAAAGACAAAAACTTTTCTTTTAAAAATAAAACTGCAAAGAAGAGAAAAAAGCCCACATGACCACTGCAGCAAAGTTCAGTCCAAACACCTTAGTCCGGTACCAGCCCTTTCCTTCTCGCGAAGTCCATCGCTTCCTCGGGCGACTCGAAGTAGAAATGTTCCTCGTCGTGCGTAACCCAAAGACGGGCCGGGTACAGTAGTCCAAACTTTACCTTCTTCTTAAAAAGTGTTGATTTTATCTGGTTGAACCCCGCTCTTCTCCTGGCCACGTCTGTGCTCAGATCCTGATATATAAGCAGGACACTGTTCTCCCATTTGCAGCTCCGCGTCTGCCTGGCCCACCGTAGAATGCACTCCTTGTCAAGGTACCTGTGGAATCTCACCACCATTGCTCTCGGGGGGTGGGGGGTCACCCACACGCAGCTTCCTCACTAGCGCTCTGTGCGCCCTGTCCACCTCCAGGCGTCGGGTGAACGTCCCCTCCCCCAGTAGCTGCTCATTTAAAAAAAATTTAAAATAAAAAAAATTTAGCGTACCCAATTCATTTTTTCCAATTAAGGGGCAATTTAGCGTGGCCAATCCACCTAGCCTGCACATCTTTGGGTTGTGGGGGCAAAGCCCACGCAAACGCGGGGAGAATGTGCAAACTCCACACAGACAGTGACGCAGAGCCGGGATCGAACCTGGGACCTCGGCGCTGTGAGGCTGCAGGGCTAACCCGCTGCGCCACCGCGCTGCCCTAGCTTCTCAAACACAGCCGCTATGTATGCCGCTGCCTCCGTTCCTTCAGATCCCTCCGGGAGACCCACTATTCTCATGTTCTGCCGGCGGGACCTGTTCTCTAGGTCCTCCACCTTCTCCTAGAGCCTTTTCTGTTGGTCTCTCAACATTCCCACCTCCAACTCCACTGCAGCTTGTTGCTCCTCCTGCTCAGTAAGTGCCTTCTCCACTTTCTGGATCGCCCGGTCTTGAGCATCCAGTGTGAGTTCCAGTCACACAATCGACTCCTTAATCGGGTCCAAGCAGTCCTGTTTCTGCTTTGCGAAGCCCTCCGGTATAAACTGCATCAACTGCTCTGTCGACCGCTGGGTCGTCGAGCCAGAACTCCGGTCATCCGCCATGCTTTCTCCCGTTGCAGCCTCAGCCCAAGCCTTCTCCGTTCGCCTGTTTCTTCCTTTGCGAGCACTCCTGGTCCGCTTCTCCATGCACGGATGTAGGATTCCTCGTCACAGTTGTATCCAACATCAGTTTTCCATTTCAGATCCGCCAAAAAATCGGGGGAAAAGTTCCAACCCAAGCGGGAGCCACCAAATGTGCGAATCAACTCCTTCATAGCCGCCACCGGAAGTGAGTCCGGTTACATAGTTCTTGACACGCCTTTGCAAGTTAGCCGAGCATTGTGACTTTGGCCCATCCCTCCCTAAGATATTGAGAGACCAGTTGGTGTGAGGCATAAATAATATGACGATTCTTTGGATCTAAAATGGGCAGTAGAGTTGTTGTTCTCCCACGAGAACGCGGAAAAGGCGGTTCAGGAACTCCAGGGTTTCATGGATTACGACATGCACAGCGTTGGCCAGTACCCATTCAGACGAGCGCCGCCCCCCCACCTTATGCGACATAGTTTCCTACAAAACAGTGTCGTTGTCAGACCTGCTGGCCACAGCCCAACGGGATATCTCCCGAGGATAGTTAAGATTACCCACATCTGTGCTGCACTTGCAGTTGCAAGGACCGTGGCTGTCGAGGCTACCAGAATCGCCAAGGAGCGCTTCACCCTGGCCAGGTGAGACAAGTACCCCGCCCGAGGAAGATGACTTCATGCAGTTAAATTGCATCAGGGCCCCAAAGTAGCCTCCATAAGAATAAACCTCCAAGTTAATGCTCACCCCGTGCATATAGAAATTGATACAGGAGCTGTGATTTCAATTATTGGGCAATGGACATTCCATAAACTCCGTCTGGGGATCCAGCACCTGAAGGATACTGAGGCCCGGCTGGCAACATACACCATAGAACCATTGACCATCATTGGGACCACGGTTACCCATGGACAGCAGTTGGTCTGGCTACTACTGGTAGTGGTGCAGGGACCAGGACCCAGCCACCTTGGCTGTGACTGGTTACAACAACTCGCTTGCACTGGCAACAAATCTTCCGGATGGGTACTTGTGGTTTGTACGAAATCCTCGGAAAGTGCCTGGAGGTTTTCCAGGATGGCCTGGGAAAGATAAAAGGGGCTACAACTAAAATCTATGTCAACCCAGAGGCCCAGCCCAAATATTTTAGGGACCATCCAGTCCCATAAGCCCTGCTTGCGAAGGTGGATGACAAGCTGAGCCGCCTGCTGCACCTAGGCATCATACACCGCACTCAGTTCACAGAGTGGACGGACCAGCGGTCCCGGTGCTGAAGCCAGTAAAGTCCGTTCGCCAGTGTGGCGACTATAAAATGACCATTAACAAGGCCTCCCACCTGGACAGGTATCCCATGCGTAGAGGACCAGTACACGTAGGTAGCTGGGGACCACTCCTTCACGAAACTGGAGATGAGCCACATGTACCTCCAGCCAGTTAGGTGCGGCGTCTGAAAATACGTCAACGTTAACACACGGGGTCTGTATGAGTACACCCGGCTTCCATTCAGGGTGTCATCAGCATGTGCAATTTACCAGCGGGTAATGGAAAACATCCTCCAAGGGTTCTCCAGGGTGGCTGTCTACCTGGATGATGTACTTTTCACAAGAGCCACCGAGAAGGAACACCTGGGCAACTTAAAAAAGATCCACTGACGGTTTTCCGATGTGGATGTTCGCCTGAAAAGGGGCAAGTGTGTCTTCCAGGCGAAAGACGTCATATATTGAGATACCGCATCACTAAGGACGGATTGCATCTGATGGAGGAAAACGTCCAGGTCATCAAGGGCGCACCGACACCTGAGAATGCGACAGATCGGAGCTCATTCCTGGGACTTGTCAACTATTACCGGAAGTTTATCCTGAACCTGGCTACCTTGTTGGTGCCTCTTCACACGCTCCTAAAAAAACCCCGGCAATGGACATGGAAAGCACCACAACTGGAAGCATTTGCCAGAGTAAAGCGACAGCTGTTTATCTTCAAAATTACGATCCGTTGAAGCCGCTCATCCTCATGTGCGACACCTCTCCCTATGGCACATTGGGGCAGTGTTGTCCCATCGGTGGGATGATGGGACAGAAAGGCCAATAGCCTACGCCTCCAGAACTCTCACGAGATCCATGGGGACATCCCAATTGATATCCTTGTTGGACTCGTGGAATACAAGCTCCCCCACTAGTGGGCAGAGGCCCATCAGCTGGGGCTTGTGAAATTGCTTTGTAAAAACCAGCCTGATTGGGACCGGCTAAAAACTGGGACTTTGGAGCTGTAAGCCCCGTAGTGGCCTTTACGTTTGTTGTCAAATTGAACCTCGGGCCATCTGAGCTTTTATAGTGACCTATAGTTCTAGTGCAGACTCGATGGGCCGAATGGCCTCCTTTTGCACTGTAAATTCTATATTCTATGGTTAGCCCACAAGAGGAAACATCCTCTCCACATTCACCCTCTCAATCCTCAAGACTCTCATGTTTCAGTCAAGTTGCCTCTTACTCTGAAACCCCAGTGGATACGAGCTTAGTCTCTCCAACCTTTCCTCAAAAGACAACCTGCCCATTCCTGATATTAGGAACATTAGTTTAGTAAATCTTCTCTGAACTGTTTCCAATGCACTTAGATCCTTCCTTATACAAGGAGGCCAATACCCTACACACTACTCCAGATGGGGTGTCTGGAATGAAAACGCTTAAGATATTGCCGCTAGAAATAGTATATCTGTCAATTCTGGGGTCTTGTATATTCCTGGGATTCCCAAATCTGGATAGATGTATTCTTTTTTTCATCATCTTCCTTGACCAATCAAACAATCTGGTTATCCATCTTTAATATGCACAGTTAATTAATATTCATGCTTGTATTAATAACTGGGAAACAAAAGTGTTCATTGAGAATGAAAAAAAATGGCACTGTGATATTTCTCTCCAGTTTTTTCACAGTAACATCCAGATTAATCTTTAATACCTGAATAGTCAAAAACAATCTTGGAGGGTTGACAACTTTGCTTATCCCCAATCTCTATACTTCACTGTTGGAGGCTGGGTCTTCACCTGTCTGACCCCTAAACCTCTCTGCCTCCTTCTTTGAGATACTTTTCAAAAAGCTACTTTTGTTCAAGCTGTGAGACACCTATCCTAATATTTCTTTCTGTCCTCTTGTCAATTTTTGCCCGATTAAACTCTGTCAAGCACCTTGTGACATTTTACTCGTGTTTCCCAAACCGTTCCTGGTGTGACCAAATGTTAATGCCTCAAACTTGGTGTGACCTCAGAGTAAACATTTGTGAGGTAAGAGTTGTTTAGGGCACGGGGACGGTGGGGTGGCTGGCCTTCAGTTGCTGATTGTAATCCCAGTTGCCAATAAAAAACAGCTGTATAGTAATCTTCAATAAATATTTCTAAAAAGGTTACAGCACAAATGAGGGGAGAAAAGAAAAGGTGAAGGAAAAATAACTGAAGGAGGTGTGGAGGGGGTAAAGCAGAGGAGAATAATATAACTGGAGAGGGAGAAAGGAAGACAGAAGAAAAAAAAAGAGAAAAGGTTAAACGAGGGGCCCTGGGATGGCTGAAAATCGACAAGCTCCTCCTGTGCTCTGGCTCCTGAGGTTCACTGGAGGCCACTGACAGCTCCGAGCTGAAATGTTTTCTTCTAGGGGCCAAGTTAGGTAAATCAGAATTTCAAACCCCTCAGCTGCCTTCTCTCCCAACCTATCAATTGTAGCTCCTTCCTGGTTCTGGTGTTGAAGCCCCACTCTAGAGATGCAAACATCTTAATCCAGTGCTTTATTGAGGGGGTTAGAAGAGTCGTCTATCTCATGGCACATCAAACTGAGATCCATTCTGCACATTCTAGGGGTTCAGGTAGTTGGAAGAGGAGCAGGGAGCTTTCCCGATGGCCAGACCAATATTCTACCCTTAACTGACAGCATCAAAAATAGATTAACTGCTCATTCATCTTATTGCTGTTTGCGTGATCGGTCTTTGCACAAAATGGCTACACAATGAACTCAGGGACATGTGATTACAACATAGTACTGTGAGACACGTTTTAAGCACACACGCTTTATTTTTTTTTCAGTATATCCAGATTATAAACTTTCATCTGTAAGAAACCGTCACTCTCTTTAACTCATGGACTCTCAAAGGTGACAGTGTTCAACGGGCACCTTTAGTACAGTTGTGGAGGGTCGGCGAGGCCAGTGGTGAATGATACCACCATGCTGCGTGCCGCATGCACGGTGACCAAGATAAGTAAAGCAATACTAAATAATTCAGCAAAATCTCACAATGTTTGACTACTGATATAAATAACATGACAAACACGATAGTTAAGTAAGGAGAACAGCACAGAACACAGGAATCTGAACAAGCACTTTCGCTACAATACTTTTTACAACTCATAGCTCTGTAAGAATTTTTCATTAGGGCCATTTGTCTCCATACCAAACTTTTGATGCATACTCAGTCTAGTGCTGTCACCTCTTGTCCACTCCCATGTGACCAAGACCATACAGCTACGCTCGTGGTGAAACAAGAACCCCTCTTTATCCCCACCCTACACCCTCGGTAGGATTGTCCTTGCACATCTGTGCCATTGCCCAATGGGATTTGGGCACACCTTATGATAATGGGGCCAGTGCAATTTGAAGGTCAATGCGATCTTGGGGAATTGTTGGCATTATGAAGGGCAAGACTATAATCTGTGGTGAGCCTCTAAATGGGTGTTCTATAACTGTGTTTACAGTTTCACTATAAATCTGTCCCTGCAGTGTCAAACTTGACCGTCAGTTATCCTGTTAGATCCTCCACTTGATAAGTTTCTTCTGGCTATTGGAACAACTGAATAATTGTCTATCCGTATGCTCCATTTTGTATTTGTTTGTACCTGTGATGATGTGAGAGTCTGCGCACAAACACAAATAAGTGATGGAGCCTAGATGTCCCTAGATTAATACTTGGATTGGCTATGGATGGTTGCAGTATACCGAAGGTCAAGGGGCAAGGAGAGTCTCCACTTGCAGTCTGAAAGCTTGCTGTGCTCCCAACTATATGTTTGGGCAGACACCCATTTGCCACCTGCAACTCACTGAAAATGCAACTGTGAACTTCCATGTGGTCGAGACAGATACTTACCTAAGACCAGGGCGACAGCAAAATCCAAGATATTACCTGAAACTGAGTTGTAGAGAGAGAGAAAAAACACTGGGTAATGGGGACAGAGGCAACCTAATTAGTCTATAAAAACAATATCTAAAATGGAGAATATGTTAAGACACATTGTAAAAAAAGAAGAAAACGAAGCAAGTGCATTATAGATTTCCTATAACGGTTCATCCTGTGACATCAAAAGGGCTAATTGTATACACCCAGGTTGGCCAACCAGATACACCAACATTTGCTCCTGTTGAGTGATTGGATAATTTGGAGTATCCAATTGGAGCGCTGGATTGCGCTGGATTGTGTCGTTTTGCGGTCAGGATAACACATACAGTGAGTTACCGAGTATAGTGAATTACTGGGTTGCTAGGTGCAGCAAGTCACCATGTATAATGGGTTCCATCATACATTCATCATCTGGATAGATTCCATTTTTAATATTTTGTATTTTCAAGTCACTTCACTTCCTGTGGCCTCAAATCCAATCAGCTTGTGCCATGAAGACCATCCTCCACTTTCCAGAAACTCCCAGCATCACCAGCCCGACATTAACCTGAAACAAAAATAATAAAATAGGATTAATTCCTGACAGTTTATAAATTCCACATCCCTCCCCGCCCTACCAACTCAGTTTGTTTCCCTCCTCTCCTGACAGTGCTGACTCTCTGGGATGCAGATCCCCATTTCTCTTGAAGGTTGTCTCACTAGGGTATAGGTCCCTATGGTAAGCATTGCCTGTCCCCGTTGTTTCATCCAGTGACTGGTTGGCAGGCTACACAAACACAGAGGACATCACAGCCGAGCTCCATCCTGTGCTCACCTGACACCTACACACAAATGTACCTTCATGCGGTGACCTGCTAGGACAGTGGTCAGGAATGGGAACTCTGTTTTGTTTTTCTTCCTCTCAGTCCTAGGGCCAGATACTAGGTCAAGCTAACTTCTCCACAACAATCATTATAATATAGATACTATCAATCCAATAGGAAATTCATGAGAAAGCCCTTTACCCAGAGATTGATAAGAACATAGAACTCACTACCACATGGAGTAGTCGAGTCAAATAGATTATTATTATAGATACATTTAAGAGGGTGAAATGAATAGAAGGTTATGGGACTAGGTGTCCCCTCTGCAGCATAAACTTGGCCTGTGTTTTTCAATTCTTGCAGAGGGTAGTTAAGAGTCAACCACATTACTGTGGGTCTGGAGTCACATGGAGATTGGGTAAGCATGGCAAATTTCCTTCCCTAAAGGACATTAGTGAAGCAGATGGGTTTTTACAACAATCGCAACAGCAGTCATCGTCACCATTACTGAGACTTATTGAATTCAGATTCTACCAGCTGCCATGGTGGGATTTGAACCCATGTCCCCAGAGCTTTGGGTTTGTTTATTGTCACATGTACTGAAGTTCAGTGAAAAGTATTTTTCTGTGAGCAAAAATACATAATAGGGTAACACAAGATACACAATGTAAATACACAGACACCGGCATCGGATGAAGCATACATGAGTGTAGTATTAATCAGGTCAGTCCATAAGAGGGTCATTTAGGAGCCTGGTAACAGCGGGGAAGAAGCTGTTTTTGAATCTGTTCATGCATATTCTCAGACTTTTGTGTCTCCTGCCCGATGGAAGAAGTTGGAAGGGTGAGTAAGCCGGGTGGGAGGGGTCTTTGATTATGCAGCCCGCTTTCCCAAGGCAGCGGGAGGTGCAGATAAGAGTCAATGGATGGGAGACAGGTTCGTGTTACTAGTCCAATGACATTACCACGATGTCACTGTCTTTGTGTGCTGTGTCAACTGAACATAAATGAATGCATTTCAAGCACTTGGGGGCTTTCCCAAGAACTGAGATCAGCTTTATAAATACAGGTCATTCTTTTTCTTAGAAAATATTTTATTGAGGCATTTATAATTTGAACACTTAAACAGAAAAATCCAACAAAGACAAAAAACCCACAATAACATAGCCCCCCCCATACACAGACCCCAACCAACAAGGTCCATATAAACACTCCGCCTCACGGCCCTCCCTTCATTGGTTTTCCTACCCTTATTTGTCACTTCTATGCTTCCCCCCTTTTACCCCCCTCCTTGCTGACAGACTAATTTTTCTTAAAGAAGTCGATGAACGGCTGCCACCTCCGGGCGAACCCCTGTAACGAACCGCTTAAGGCGAATTTGATTTTCTCCAACCTGAGAAACCCCACCATGTCGCTTACCCATACCCCCGACTTCGGGGGCTCCGAGTCCCTCCATCCCAGCAGAATCCGTCTCCGGGCCACCAGGGAAGCAAAGGCCAAAATGTCGGCCTCTCTCCCCACTGGGCTCCCGGATATCGCCACCTCTGGACTCAGAGTCACCCTCCCTAGCAGGACCTCAGACATGACGTCCGCAAATCCCTGCCAAAAGCCCCTCCACCTTGGACACGCCCAGAACATGTGCACATGATTCGCAGGACCTCCCCCACAGCTCTCGCACCTCTCCTCCACCTTCTCAATAAATCTGCTCATCCGGCCACTGTCATTTGAGCCCTGTGGACCACCTTGAACTGGATCAGGCTGAGCCTGGCACACGACGAGGACGCGTTCACTCTCTGCAGGGCCTCCTCCCATAGCCCAACCTCCAACTCCCCTCCCAACTCTTCGTCCCACTTCCTCTTCACCTCTCCTATTGGAACTCCTTCCCACTCCATCAGCTCCTTTTATACCTCCGAGACCTTCCCCTCCCCAACTCCTGTTTTGACATCACCTTGTCCTGTAGCCCCCTTTGTGGGAGGTGCGGAAAGCTTGAGACCTGCCTCCGAACAAAATCCCGTACTTACAGGTACCGGAACCCCTTCCCACCTGGCAACTCAAACTCCTCCCAATACAAGTCATTCTTAACCAATTAAGTTCCCACTCACAAACTTTAGATGATTTTCAGCATTTAAACAACTTATAAAGAGGTCAGTGTATGACATATGTACCTAGGATTTAGACAGCAGCTTGGTTCTGAACGCCACCATCATCCGTTTACGGAAAGTTGCAAACTCATTATCCGCCTCTTCCATTTCTGCAGTAATGGGAACTCCTAGCCCAGCTCTGTCTGTCGATGTCACACCCCTATAGAGGAGAGAGATTTACGTTGAAAGATGTACAGGTATATCACAGGATTTAATTAGTATATTGCTACCAATGCATGAGAAAAAAAAAACATTGGAGCTAATATAGATTAAGGTTGTGTGATGCTGAATATATTCCTTTATGTTGCTTCCACCTCTACCATCTCCGAGACAAACCTATCCCCACCAGTCCTGTAGCCCAGTGTTACACAGTGACAGACCCGTCCTCACAGTCTTGTATCCCAGCTTTGACAAAGGGTCACCTGGACTCGAAATGTTAGCTCTTTTCTCTCCCTACAGATGCTGCCAGACCTGCTGAGATTTTCCAACATTTTCTTTTTGGTTCCTGTATCCCAGTGTTATACAGTGACAGACCCATCCTCACCAGTACTATACCCTAGTGTTATAGTGACAGACCCATTCCCACTAGTACTGTACCCATGTTATACAGTGACAGACCTGTCACCACGTGTACTGTACCCCAACGTTATTCGGTGACAGACCTGTCCCCACCAGTACTGTACCCAACATTATTCAGTGATTGGTCTGTTCCTATCAGTGCTCCAATTCATTTTTTCTAATTAAGGGGCAATTTAGCATGCCCAATACACCTACCCTACACATCTTTGGGTTGGGGGGGGGGGGGGGGGGGGGGGGGGGGGGGGGGGGGGGGGGGAGAGAAACCCACGCAAACACAGAGAGAATGTGCAAACTCCACACGGACAGTGACCCAGAGCCAGGATCGAATCTGGAACCTCGGTGCCGTGAGGCAGCAGTGCTCAGCACTGCGCCACCATGCTGCCCACAAAGATCTTTATTAAGAAGACGTTAACCATCCCCGTGTTTGCGTGGGTTTTGCCCCCACAACCCAAAGATAAGCAGGATAGGTGGATTGGCCTGGCTAAATTGCCCCTTAATTGGAAAAAAATTGGGTAATCTAAAAAGACATTAACAGGGCAGCACAGTGGTTCGCACTGCTGCCTCACGGCACCGAGGTCCCAGGTTCGATCCTGGCTCTGGGTCACTGTCCGTGTGGAGTTTGCACATTCTCCCCGTGTTTGTGTGGGTTTCGCCCCCACAATCCAAAGATGTGCAGTGTAGGTGGATAGGCCGCACTAAATTGCCCCTTAATTGGAATGAATTGGGTACTCTAAATTTTTTTAAAAAGACGTTAACAGGCTGCGATGTCACAGTCCGTTTGCCCACGCAAACTGCCGATGGTGTCATCTTGATGTCATATGATCAATCTCTTAAAGTGCCCATGTCCTACTGCAAGGCTGCTTGTGAGGAAACACTAGAAATACCATGAATATACAATATATCCCAGTGTTATACAGTGACAGACTGGTACTGACCAGTACTGTACCCTCATGTAACAGTGAGACCTGTCCCCACTAATACAATATACCAGTGTTATACATGATAGACCTGACCCCACCAGTACTGTAATACAGCCAGTGTTATACATATAACCAAGTGTTGTACGCAGTGTTATACAGTTGAAATTGCAGTGTGATTTTGCAGCTCCAGTGTACGTTGTATGTCTGCCATCATGCATTACTGAGGTGCAAGGTTCTAGTTTCCTATTTCACAGTGAGGCACTGAATGACAACGCATACTATGATCTCATTAACAAGAGAGATGATTGTGCTGGGGTCCTTATGGCTCACAGAGAAACAAAGATGCACCCCAGGAGTTTTGGCCATGTTTGAAACTAGGACCAAAGTCTCCGACCTGTTTCATACCTGTTGACAGGGTCTCTGATGCCCTGTTTTCCTAAGCCCAGCCCATCTCCATCCTTCCAGCCCATTCTTTGCAGCATCTTGTACCCAACATTGTCCACCGCCAGCTTGTTTTTAGTGTAATTTATATCCTCATTTCTCTGAAAGGGAAACATTTGATCAGAATAAACATTTATATCCTCAACAATGGACCAATTTCACCAGTGTCAGCAGCTTTCAGTGGAGTAAAGAAACGATTTGTTTCAGACCCGAGTCTGATAAGTCAGAAGATTCCTGGTTTGGTCTCTGGACAATGTTGAGTTCGCCAATATCTTAATCCTTTCATGAGATGTGGTTGACAAGGCCACCATTTGTTGCCCATCTCTAATTAAACGGAGTGTCTTGCTAGGCCAGTTCTGAGGACAGTTAAGAGCCAACCACATCGCTGTGGGTCTGGAGTTACATGTAGGCCAGACCAAGTAAAGATGGCAGATTTCCTTCCTGAAGGACATTAATGAACCAGGTGGTTTTACAACAACGTAACTTCGGGTTTTATTAATTTAATTTAAAATTCAACAGCGGCCAGGGTGGGATTTGAATGCATGTACCCAGAGCATCCCGTGTGCTTTCCTAGCCTGGCAGGGTCAAATGGCTTGTGCTCTCCTCACCACCATCCAGTGACTCTAATTAGAGGGTTCATGGGCAAGGGCAAGAGCAGGCTCAGTTCTGATGCTTAGGACTTAAGTATGAAGGGTGGTCAGTTGGGTGACCTACTGAAGGGTGCCTGACCCCTGAGGAATTGCACCCAGAAGACCAAGTGCCTTTCAAAGAAGGGAAGACTTGGATTTTTATATGGCCGTTTCACATTCTCAGGACATCACAAAGGGCTTTCCAGCCACTGAAGTACTTTTTGAAGTGTAGTCACTGTTGTAACATAGGGAAATGTGGCATCAGATTTGGACAAAGCATAGTCCCACAAATAGTAATATAATGACCAGATTATCTGTTATTAGTGATGTTGGTTGAGGGATACATATTGGCCAGGACACCCAGGAAAACTCCCCGTATACAACACCGCAAGTGTTACTTTGGATTATGGGCTCAAGCTTCTGGAATGGGAACCCACAACCTTCTGACTCAAATCCCGCAAGCAGCTATTAGATCAATGATTAGTTTTAGTGTTGTTGATTGAGGATTAATATTAGTTTCAGAACACCAGGGAGAATCCCTCTGCTCTTTTTTTCAAATAATGGCTGTGGGATTGTTTCCATCCACTTGAGGAGACAGATTTAATGTCTTGGTTTAATGTCTCAACTGAAAAACTGCACCTCCAACAGTGCAGCACTGGGAGACTCAACCTGAATTATGGGGCTCAAATCTCTTGAATGCGACTGGAACCTGTGGTCTTCAGAGATGAGAACATGCTGCATATTGAGATAGTGCTGATGTTTTTGGGAGTTTTGAAGAAAATGGGCATATAAACAAAACTATTTGCCTGCACTTACCAAGCATGCACTCAAATATCCACCCTAGCAGCAATGTATGGAATGAACTCCCAGAGAAAATAACTATTAATATATGAATTGATGTCTTAAAATAAAACAGCAGAATAAATATCTGGTTGGGAACAGGACTGATAATTAGGAAGATAAGTAGCAATAGGGATGACCTGAATGCTGGGTTGTACACGATGGTTCCTAATCTTACCATTTTTTTCTTCGGTTTGTATGTTGGCTTGTCATAGCCGATTCTCTTCAGCTCGCGGACTGAAATGACAGCACACATTTATTAGTGATTTTCGCCTGTGATTTTAGAAACAAACGAAAGGACAGAGACAGCAATTCAGCCAGAATGGCAAGTCACGCTTGTGTATTATTATTTTATTTTTTGGATAATGTTTCACTGAGGTTGCAGATAGAAGTTATTTTAAAAAGTGACTTTTAAGTTTGGGCTGGCTTCAAAAGGGATAATTTTCTCAGGACAGTCTATTAAAGGAATACAGGTTAGACCTGGTTAAATATACTAATCAGAAGTTGTTTGTTACAAAGATGCCATAATAACTGTTAACAGGTTATCAGTAAACATCTCTTGACAATGTGTTGGAAACCCTTTAACCTCAGTCTGTCTGTGAAGATACACAGCCTTTTGGGGCAGAGAGAGCCTTCTGAGGCAGAGGGAGAGAGACTTTCTAAACAGGACATTGCACAGGGAGTAAGACAGCAAAAGGTTGCAAAGGATAACAGCAGGTTCTGCTCTTGAATGTAGGACAGAATGCATAGAGGCTATTCTATTAAAGCAATTAATCCACTGCGGGGCAGATATCACCAGGCATTCATTACTTTTAGAACGTTCCATGAAAATAAGTTTTGCAAACTATCTTAAGTGAATCTGGTTGTATCTGTTGCCCTAAACGGTCACCAAACTGTGTTATGAAGCCTTTTAACTGTTCAAACCAAGCTTCACTTCATTTAGTGTGAAACTCATATCTTTGGAGAGATTGAAGAACAAGCATACGAAGGGCAGAAGGTGTGGTCCAGATCACAGGGAGGTTTCCTGGTTAAACCTCTGGGTTGCATAGTAGCCAAGTATATCTAGCGTTTGGTCAGTCAACTTCAATAAAAGACACCGCGATTGTCGCTGCCGAACTTGCAACAGATCAATGACAGGCCCAAATGGGTAGCATTGAAGTGCCAATGCGATTTGGTGAATAAGCTTTTGAGGGGCCTTCATTCAAACCCTGAATACATTTGGATCAGCTTTAGGTGTGACAAGTTTGACTTGGGTAGCATTGATGCATCTGGGCCAGAAGGTGGTTGTTTCAAACCTCAATTCCAGGACTAGCCTTCATATCTCGGGCTGGCACTTCAGTGCAGCACTAAAGAGATTTAGAGTCCAAGACATGAGCAATGAATGGACCTGTCAGCAATTTTCACAGAATATTTCATTTTCTTACATGAAAGGCTGTGGATCTGAGCTGGGAACTAATAATTTTTTTAAAAATAGATCAATTACAAGATACAAACCAATATTTCAACTGAAGCTTGATTTCTATAATTCTCTAATATCTACCTGTGATGGACAGTGGCCCTCTATTGGGTAAGATAGTAAGAAGTAGGTGGGATAACCATCGTGTTTAGCAACCTTTATCCGTACATGTTTAGTGAAATGGAAACAGTTTGGCTTCACTTTGTCAATGCATACCCGGTGATGAAGTTGCCTTTGGGCAGAGCCTTTTGGGTGGCAGCATGCCCACTTTCAGAGTCAGTCCCTTCCGTCTCCTGGGAAGAACGGAACGTGTTGAGGATGCCGACTCCGGTGCAGGATCTGTGGAAGTATTGGATTTCTCCACCATCTCACTGTAATCCTTCACCTTCTCCTTGTAGTATTTGTAATAGGAACTGTTTTCATCGTAGAGAAACCTGCAAAGATGCAAACAAAGGGAACCACTGTGATCACCGCTCCTCTCGAAAACAGATCAGCACCTCTACTTATGAGCAGGAGGATGGCAAAATGTTGCAGCCAATGGGCACTCACATGCCTATTGTGGGAGGACAGAAACACAGTAAGATCCCACAAATAGCAAGGTGATAATGTCCAGTTAATTTATTTTAGTGATACAGGCTGAGGGATAAATATTGATCACAATACAGGGAAGCATCCCTATGCTCTCCTTCTAAAGATTGGCCGTGGGATCTTTACTGGCCTCATCAAAAGGGGCCACGGTTTAGTGCTTCACCCAAAAGTTGACATCTATAACGATGGAAACTCCTTCAAACTACAGCTTACAATGGAATACTTGGTCATTTATCACGTTGCTGTTTTTGGGATCTTGCTGTATCAATAGTTGTTGCATCATTTCATACATTACAACAGTAACTATATTTCAAGAATACTTTGTTGGCTGTAAAGTGCTTTGGAACATCCTGAGGTTGTGAATGCAAATTATTTATATATAGTTTTTTCAAACAGAGTTGCCTCTCCGAAATCTGTTTTGGGGAGTCACATCCAAATCGTTCACTCCGACTCTGATCCAAAATGAATCTATATTTGTAAACCGTTTTTCACAACTTCGGGATGCCCCCAAGTGATTCTGGATTAAAAAAATAAGAGAACAAACCCGTTACGAATAAATTAAAAAACATTTTTTATTATAAATATTTTTATTCGCCTCCTTTTTTACATTTTCTCCCAGATTTGCACCCACCAACAATAAACAATAATCAGTAAAAAACATAATGTCAATCCCCATATCAATAACAACGATCCCATCCTCCCACCAAAATTAGCCCGTATGATAACATAAACAAAAGACAAAAAGGAATCAGGAATCACCCATAGTCACCATTAACACACACAGTCCCCCTCCCCTCAACCCCCCCCCCCCCCAACTAATGTTCAATGTTATCCAGTTCTTGAAAGTGCATGATGAATAATGCCCATGAATTGTAGAACCCCTCCATTCTTCCCCTCAGTTCAAACTTAACCTTCTCAAGAGTCAAGAATTCCAGCAGGTCCACCCACCACGCCAGGGCACAGGGTGGAGAGGCTGCTCTCCATCCCATCAGGATCCGCCTTCCGGCGATCAACGAGGCGAAGGCTACATCTGCCTCCGCACCCGTTTCCAACCCCGGGTTGTCCGACACCGCTACGAAGAATTAATTGGTCAGTCGTTAGATCTGCTGTACGATTGGAACACACAAAATTCAGTGTCCCTTGCCACCACCTCATCCTCCCAGGCAGTGTATATGACCTGGGAAAAGTAAACATTAACTTTGGGATTAACTGATCCAAGGCACTCTTGGGCCAGACAGTGCAAGGGTACCTACCTCTTACTGCTAGAAAAGAACCCCGTTTCATACCCTCATATTCCTGACATGCCAGCAAGCAGCCAGTCTCTGTACTCTTACCAGAAGGTTGGATTATCGCGATTGTTTTCAATGGCAATCTCTTCCAGTTCTGGGCCACACTCAGCCACAAACTTGGCCAGTTTCTCTGCAGTGGTTCTCGTTTTTGCATCACCAAGAGGATCACCTGCAAGAAAAACAAGTTAAGTTGCAGAAAGCACAAATCACTCAGAGACAGTAACTTGCTGTTGATTCTCACTGTACCTCCTCACCTAATTCACCACCACACACTATACACTTGCACTCAGGCAGGCCAACTGTCTCCCAGGCCATGGCCGACTTTACCCCAAATCAGAAATAGACAAGCACATTAATGCAAATTCTGCAACGATGGACAGACGGCAGAGAGTAAATCAGTCTTGGTCATGAAATACCGTTCAGTTCAGTACTGTGCTGGCACTCACTGTCTAAGCTAATAAATTAAGAGTGGCCACAGGGTGAGATCACAGATGTCATTTAGCTTTTGAGGACCCATACCCCAGGATGAATGAGCACCTTCTGGAGACAATTGTAAAAAAAATGGCCCACAGTTGTGTCATGCCAGCATTAGAAGTCAGGGTTTTTATTTATAATTTATTCCTCAAAATTATTATTAAACAAGGATAGTAAAGATTTATTAAGCAATACAGCATATATGCAGCAGTGCTCAAGTCTACACTTATAAGGCAGTATTTGCAATATTACCTTGCTGATTAAATTTGGGGACTAAGCTGCTACAATTCTGAGCTCAGTATCTTAGAAAATTACAAATCTAAATACTATTACAGGCAGGCAATTCTCTTTACTCCCTCTACGTGACAATTCACACAACTCTGTATCATATCACTATATAATTGTTAAAATACAACTTCATATAATGAGAATGGAACTGACTTATTCCTAATCAATAATTTTGCCTTTTATTACTAATGAGTTCTTATATTTTTACAGCAGTACGACGTTTTTACTTTACCTTTACAAATAGTTTCACTCAGCACGCAGTAATTATAATTCTGTTGTTGATTTGGTACCAAGACAATATCCTGCCTCTACAGAAACCTTAAACTTGTTCTCCATTGTTTGCCCTGCAATTATAATCAACTGATTAAATAGATTAATCAGAATGCAATAAGACTTTTTAATTAGGTTTAAATCGGTGACTAAGCTGACACGTGTTGCAGGTCAGCCTTGGCTCAATAGGTCAGTGGGAATTTAACCTGGCTTGTTGAACAGTCAAAACCTAATGGCCAACAGCTAAAACCTGAATCTATATAATACTTTTAACATGCCCTTTGGCCCATCAAATCTGTACCAACATATGCAAAACACCTACCTACCTAATCCCATTTGCCAGCACTTAGCCCATATCCTTGAATGTTTTGATATGCCAAGTGCACATCCAGGTACTCTTTAAAGGATGCAAGGTTACCCATCTCTACCATCCTCTCAGGCAATGCATCCTAGACCGTCACCACCCTCTGGGTAAAAAGGTTTTTCTCACATCTGCCCTAAACCCCCCTGCCCCTCACCTTGAACTTGTGTCCACTAATGGCTGACCCTTCAATCAAGGGAAACAGCTGCTCCCTATCCACCCTGTCCATGCCCCTCATAATCTTGTACATCTCGATCAGTTCGCCCCTCAATCTTCTCTGCTCCAACAAAAACCCAAGCCTATCCAACCTCTCTTCAGAACTTAAATGTTCCACCCCAGGCAACATCCTGGTGAATCTCCTCTGCATCCTCTCCAGTGTAATCACATCCTTCTTCTAATGTGATCAGAATTTCACATAGTACTCCAGCTGTAGCCTCACCAAAGTTCTATACAACTCCAACATGACCTCCCTGCTTTTGTAATCTCTGGGTCCCATATGCCTTTTTCACCACCCTACTAACCTGCCCTCCTGCCTTCAGAGATCTATGGACAAACACGCCAAGGTCACTTTATTCCTCAGAACAGTTATGTTGTCCCTACCTTTTTCTGTAGCTGGACAAGTTTTTGAACTCTCAACTTGCATCAGGAACTCATTTTGGAGTGCACTTGGCGTATTGTCCGTGGATGTTTTACATCCTGACTCTTGGTTCTCTGCAGCACCGGGTTTGCTTGACTGGCAGGTGTTTTCTCTAGAGTACTGTGCCACTTTATACTTGTAATACCTGTATTCGTTGCTTCTTGTGTCAAGCAAAAACCTTTAAAATAATTTTTTTTTTCAAACAAACGTTAGTCGATAAGTCTCCCTTTTCTATGTTCCTCACTGTTTCCTGGGCCAGGCATTATCTATAGTCAAGAGAGTGGGCATCTATCAGCCAATGCCGGCACAGAGGACATAGCTAACATCATTAATTCATCCACCCCTTCTGAAGCTGCTAATAATTCTCACTGTGGTACATCTCCTGAGCACCCACAGCCCTTCAGTACTTGATTCAGGTGGCTTTTATTGTGACTTTCGTTAGTATATTCAATCATGAAAATGGGCTATAAGACTGCATTTCTAAAATAAATTTAGAGTACCCAATTCATTTTTTTCAATTAAGGGGCAATTTAGAGTGGCCAATCCACCTGTCCTTCACAGCTTTGGGTTGTGGGGTCGAAACCCACGCAAACACGGGGAGAATGTGCAAACTCCACACGGACAGTGACCCAGAACCGGGATCGAACCTGGGACCTCGGCGCCGTGAGGCAGCAGTGCTATCCACTGCGCCACCGTGCTGCCTTTAAGACTGCATTTTTAATACATGATCTCTATTTGACAGCATAGGGTATGCTATGGGAGGATTTAAACTAGTATGACAGTGGGGTGGGAACCAGAATGGGTTTAATAACTGAAGGGGAAATAGAGAACCAAAATAAGAGAACAACATTACCCTCAGGCAGAGCAAAAAAGTGTGAGAAGGCAGGTGGTCAATGCAGGATTGAGGGTGTTGTACCTAAATGCGAGCAGTATGCGGAAGAAGGTAAATGAGCTTGTTGCACACATTGAAATTGGCCGGTACGATGTTCTGGGCATCACAGAGACATGGCTGCAAGGGGATCAGGGCTGGGATCTAAATATCCAAGGATATGTGTCCTATTGAAAGGACAGGCAGATGGGCAAAGGGGGCAGGCATTGTTAGTAAGGAATGAAGTTAAATTGATAGCAAGGAGTGATATAGGATCAGAATCTCCGTGGGTAGAGTTGAGGAATCGCAAAGGTAAAAAGACCCTGGTGGGAGTTATGTACAGGCCCCCTAGCAGTAGTCAGGAAATAGGGCAGAAAATAAATGAAGAAATAGAAAAGGCATGTAAAAAAGGCAATATTGCAATAATCAAGGGGGACTTCAATGTGCAGTTGGTAGTGGATCCCAAGAAAAGGAATTTGTGGAAAGTCTAAGAGATAGTATTTTGGAGCAGATTGTGACAGAGCCTACTAGGGAACAGGCAATTCTGGATTTGGTGATGTGTAATGAGGCAGACTTGATTAGGGAACTTAAGGTAAAGGAACCCTTAGGGAGCAGTGACCACAATATGATAGAATTTACCCTGCAGTTTGAGAGAGAGAAGCTGCAATCAGATGTAACAGTATTACAATTAAATAAGGATAATACAAAGGCAAGAGGGAGGAGCTGGCTAGAGTTGATTGGAAAAGGAGCCTAGCAGGGAAGACAGTGGAACAGCAATGGCAGGAGTTTTAGGGGTTATTTGGGAGAAACAACAGAAATTCATCCGAAGGAGGAGGTAACATGCTAAAGGGAGGACAAGGCATCGATGGCTGACGAGGGAAGTCAAGGACAGCATAAAAGCATATAAAGTGGCGAGGATTAGTGGTAAGCCAGAGGATTGGGAAGCCTTTACAAGCGAGCAGAGGACAACGAAAAAAGCAATAAAGGGGGAGAAGATGAAATATGAGTGCAAGCTAGCAGGTAATATAAAGGAAGATAAGGCCAGCAGAGTGGCGCAGTGGTTAGCATTGCTGCCTCATGGCGCGAGATCCCAGGTTCGATCCCGGCTCTGGGTCACTGTCCGTGTGGAGTTTGCACATTCTCCCCGCGTTTGTGTGGGTTTTGCCCCTACAACCCAAAGATGTGCAGGGTAGATGGATTGGCCACGCTAAATTGCCCCTTAATTGGAAAAAAATGAATTGGGTGCTCTAAATTTATGAAAAAAATAAATAAAGGAAGATAGGAAGAGATTTTTTCAACATATAAAAGGTAAGAGAAAGGCAAAAATAGACATTGGACCACTGAAAAATGTGGCTGGAGAAGTAATAATAGGAAACAAAGAAATGCCAGAGGAACTAAATAGTTACTTTGCATTAGTCTTCACAGTGGAAGACACCGGTGGGATGTAGAGCTCCAGGAGAATTAGGGGCCAGAGGTGAGTGCAGTGACCATCACTAAGGAGAAAGTTCTGGGGAAACTAAAAGGTCTGAAGGTGGATAAATCACCTGGACTGGATGGACTACACCCCAGGGTTCTAAAAGAGATAGCGGAGGCATTGGTGGTGATCTTTCAGGAATCACTGGAGGCAGGAAGGGTCCCAGAGGACTGGAAAGTGGCTAATGTAAAACCGCTGTTGAAGAAGGGAGGGAGGCAGAAGATGGGAAATTATAGGCCGGTTAGCCTGACTTCGGTGATTGGTAAGATTTTAGAGTCCATTATTAAAGATGAAATAGCGGAGTACTTGGAAGTGTGTGATAAAACAAGACTGAGTTAGCATGGCTTCGTCAAGGGGAGGTCATGTCTGACAAGTCTATCAGAGTTCTTTGAAGAAGTAACAAGGAAGTTAGACAAAGGAGAACCAATGTACGTGATTTATTTAGATTTTCAGAAGGCCTTTGACAAGGTGCCGCATCGGAGACTGTTAAATAAGTTAAGAGCCTGGTGTTAAGGGTAAGATTCTGGCATGGATAGAGGATTGGCTGACTGGCAGAAAGCAGAGAGTGGGGATAAAGGGGTCATTTTCAGGATGGCAGCCTGTGACTAGTGGTGTGCCTCAGGGGTCGGTGTTGGGACCACAACTTTTCACAATATACATTAATAATTTGGAAGAAGGAACTGAAGGTACTGTTGTTAAGTTTGCAGATGATACAAAGATCTGTAGAAGTTCAGGTAGTATTGAGGAAGCAGGCAGGCTGCAGAAGGACTTGGACAGGGTAGGAGAGTGGGCAAAGAAGTGGCAGATGGAATACAATGTGGAAAAGTGTGAAGTTATGCACTTTGGAAGGAGAAATGGATGCATGGACTATTTTCAAAATGGGGAAATGCTTAGGAAATCAGAAGCACAAAGGGACGTGGGAGTCCTTGTTCACGATTCTCTAATGCAGGCTCAGTCGGCAGTTAGGAAGGCAAATTAAATGTTAGCATTCATGTCAAGAGGGCTAGAACACAAGACCACGGATGTACTTTTGAGGCTGTATAAGGTTCTGGTCCAAGCCCATTTAGAGTATTGTGAGCAGTTTTGCCCTGTATCTAAGGAAGGATGTGCTGGCCTTGGAAAGGGTCCAGAGGAGGTTCACAAGAATGATCCCTGGAATGAAGAGCTTGTCGTATGAGGAACGGTTGAGCACTCTGGGTCTGCACTTGTTGGAGTTTAGAAGGATGAGGGGGGACCTTATTGAAACTTACAGGATACTGCGAAGCCTGGATAGAGTGGACGTGGAGAGGATGTTTCCACTTGTAGGAAAAACTAGAAGCAGAGGACACAATCTCAGACTAAAGGGACGAACCTTTAAAACAGAGATGAGGAGGAATTTCTTCAGCCAGAGGGTGACGAATCTGTGGAACTCTTTGCTGCAGAAGGCTGCGAAGGCCAAATCACTGAGCGTTTTTAAGACAGAGATCGAAAATTTTTGTTTAATAAGGGGATCAGGGGTTATGGGGAGTAGGCAGGAGAATGGGGATGAGAAACATATCAGCCATGATTGAATGGTAGAGCAGACTCGATGGGCCAAGTCGCCTAATTCTTCTCCTATGTCTTATGGTCTTATGAGTAGCCTGGCTCAAAGAGGGACCTAACCTGACAAGATCACTTATTTTAAACGGGTTATAATGTTTCTATTTTAAAAGGGGGACAATGTTTTGGACAAATTAGCTTCTCTGACCTTGTCCCTTTAACGTGATTCGCTTGTCTCAGAGTTTTGAAACTTTGGAATTCTCTAGCCATGGGGTCTGTGGATGCCAAGTTGCATTTATTCAGGATTAACATTAATAGATTTTTGGGCACCAAGAGGATGAACGCGTGTGGGGGACAGGGCAGGAAAGTGAAGTGAATGTTAAAGTTCAGCCATGATCTTACTGAATGACAGAAGCAGACTCAAGGGGGCATTTAGCTTCCACATCCTGCTATTTCTTATGTTCTATAAACGAAACACAGAATGCTAGAAATACCCAGCCTCTGTGTAGAGAAAAAGAGTTAACGTTAACAATTACCATTAGAACTGTTGTGATGGAAGATCACAATCTGAAATGTTAATTATTTTTCTCTCCATAGGTGATGCTTCACCTGCTGAATATTTCCCGCATATTGTGTTTATATTTCTGATTTCCAAAGTCTGTGGTATTTTATAGTTGCCCTTACCGATAATTGGCATCGTCCTTCTTGAACTGGATGACTGCTTTCTCTGCTGTTTCACCCTTCTCTGCTACAAACATAGCGAGTTTATCGATAATGGTCTTGACCTCGGTGTCTCCTGGGGGGTGGACGCTCTCAACAACTGTTGCATCTATCTCTGCAATGCTCCTGCCACTGCCATCAGTGGATGCTGAGCCTTTCTCGGTCTTCCATCTATTGCTGCTGTCTGATGCCGAGGAACCTTTCTCTGTCTGCTTGCTGGCTTTGGCATCTGCCAAAGAGGAAACTTAAAAAAACACAACAGTTCAAGCCATCTCCGTGGAAGGTGGTGAGCTAGCAGGAATTCTTAGTGGAATCTCACACAATAGAAATTTGAAGGGAAATGTTCCAGCTTTCCTGGTGATCGGAGCCAAATTGAAACAGCAACCTTGCTCCTTGCCAAGGCACTTGGGATTCTGCTACCAAAAAGAAAAGGTGCGAGACCCACTCCCAGACCACTGAAAAGCATCAATGTAGCCAACTGCTGGAGGCACTGGGTACCAGCCAGGCCAGCAACTGGACAAAGGAGGGCCGCAGCCTCAATTCATTGACATCAATGGCTTCACTGTGTTGTCTGATATTAAAGTCATATTTAACATTTCAATTATGGCACATTCAAAATATCACCAATCGAGACTTGATAAAACTACAATGTATTCTAATCACAAATTTAATTCAAGCTATCCATCTGTTGTAAAATATTACAAACTATCAGAGATTAATTTTGAGTACTTACTTCTTGAGGGCTTGATTGCAGCATCATTCTTTGATTGTTCCTCTGCTTTTGTTGTGAATTTACTGGAACAAGAACCCTGGCTATGTAACGGGGGGAGGTAGATTTGCTCCACTCGGTTCTTCAGCTCATTTATGTATTTGTTCCCAAACAGCTGATTGCTTTCCAGATTCATGAAATAATCGTATTTTGGAGCCACTGAGTTCAGCCCGGTGTTCTGCAACAAATTTTTCCTTCTTTCTTCGCTGACAAAAGCAAAGATTTGCCCAATGAACACCATTGATTGGCGGCAAGCTATGATTGCCTGCTCTAGCTCACTGGCATGTTTGTCAGGGATCTGTGAGCTTTGAGCCTTAGAGCTCAGCTCATGATTGTTGCTTACTGCAAGAAGTGGGCCTATGCATTCCAGCAGCTTGCTCTGTATCTCTTGCAAAAAAGATTCTCCTTTATGCACAATATCATCCAACTCTAACCTACTCGTAATGACACTCTTCCTTATCAACAGAGACACAAAAGCATTATCTATCACAGGGTACGTGAGACCTAAATGTGCCGCTACTGTCGAATCACAGATATCCTGATGCTGCTTTGCCATCAAGCACTGGAAGGCCGTTGCTACCTTAGAATAGGTATCCGTGTTGGGATCAAAATTCGGTTTTATGGAATGGTCAACAGCAACGCTATGAAAACCAGCCCATTTTATTATTTGCTGTCCCAGTTCCATTTGACTACCTAGAGCAGATATATTCCCCAATGAATGCAAATGAGTAGAAGAGTCTGTGGAAACATTTTTGTAGGTGGTCACTGGCATGCTGGACACAGAAGACCCCACTAAACCAGCAGGGGCTGTTCCTAGAAGACCAGGGGCTGTCCCTAGAAGGCCAGGGGCTGTCCCTAGGAGGCCAGGGGCAGCCCCTAGAAGACCAGGGGCAGCCCCTAGAAGGCCAGGTGCTGTCCCGAGAAGGCCAGGAGCTCTGCCTAGAAGGCCCTGTCGTCCTTGAACCTTTGGACGCTTAAGCAAAGGCCCTCGTACATTTTTAGGAGGCACTTTAGGAAAAGAATGACCCCTTCTGGAAGTTTCGGTGTATTTATGAGTAGAACTGTGTTGGTTCAAGCGAGGGTTATAATCCTCAGCTGCATGGAACCCGTCTGTAGGTGTAGTGGTCTGGTAACTGGAAGAATCCATTTGAGAGCATTCCCTGGATGGATCTCTCCAGGATGTGTGTGAGGAATCATTCTTACTAGCTGCCAAACGCCGAGCATTATCAATAACATTACTCAATAACTTGTATAGCTCTGCATCAGGTGCCTTAACAGGGCTCCTAGATCTAGGATTAGATCCTTGATCCCTGGTCTCATGACCAGGGCTCCAGCATCGTCTGTGAGATTCTGAGTGTCCTGTATTATCAACAGGGTTTTGGGATCTATTGTATAAACTTTGACCATCTCTGCCATTGGGACTTTGGGATCTCCTATAGAATTGGTAACCTCTGGAGTCATTAGCTGAACTCCGAGACTGCCAATTATTTGGGCTTGTTTGCCTTCTGTATGATCCTGACCGATCTCTGGACTCAATCGGGCTCACTGATCTTCTGTAGATTCCAGATCCTCTCCTAATAGGACTGCCATTGGAATTTGCTGGTCTTCGAAACAACCCTGGATTCCCACTAGATTCAGCAGGGCTCCTTAATTCGTTATACTGTGAATGGTGATCATCCCTCTCATGGTGCTCCAAGAAATTCTTTCTTGCTGAAGCAGAATAGGAAGCATCATCATAATATCGTCTGTTATCTTCAGACGGCATTTCTGCCTTATTGGATACATTCCTCCATCTCTCCGATCTGTGAGATGGAGATTCATAGTCATCATAGGGAAGGCCATCGTATTGTGCATTTTCTTCATAAGATTCCCTGGGATATCGCCTGGGTGCATAGTTGAGCATTTCTTCAATGATAGAGGGGGAAGAAAGGAAGAAAAAAAGTGTTTAGCTTTTCTGTTATTAAAATTGAAACAATGTTTTTAAAAAGTTGTAATCTATATCTCATGTAAAAGCTAAGGTATTAGAGATCACTTGGGCATGCTGATAACGCCACAAAGATCAGAAAGACATGATGGGTTTTTAACCACAAATGCACCTGACTAACTGCTTTTGGGAAATCCGACATAATCCAAGAGATGCAAGTAAGAAAAACAGGAAACATTTGTCCTATCAACCGGGATATGCATTGTCCTCCTCAAGATACTAAACAATGAGAGAGCCTCACATCTTTTGTCCACTAGGCTTGAGAATGCATGGTGAATGGAGATATGAAATGCTTTGACATGAACCCATTTGCTCAAGTAGAGGAAAACAGCTTGAAAAAAGCCAATTTTAGACCAAGTACTCTGGATCATACTGGCCAAGATATGCTGGCCACTTGTAATCCACTCACCTAGAACCAAATTCAGCAGCGCAGATTCCATAGCTAGTTTTTTCCTCCTTTGTGAGCCACAAAAGACAGAATTGTGTAGGTTTATATGTGGAGGTGCAAGTTTATGTAGCTGCATTTCCAACACATTGATGTGCCTTAATTTATCCTTTGGCTAAAAGCTGAGTGTAGCTGACTGTAAAGAGCTCCCATCCAAACTAGCCTTTACACATAAACCAAGGATAGAGTTTTTGAATGGTTCATGAGCTTGCAAAATATTCCAAAACTTGTCATCCTCAATGAATGTCTCTGGTCTTCTTACAGTCTCCGCTGACTCCACAAGAAAAGTCAGATAATGGTTTCAATGTGCCATGGAAATAAAACAAAATGTGCAAGGCAAGTTCAAAACATAAAATTCCAGTAGAAAACATCCTATGTGGACTGGCACCAATGTTGGGAAAAAGGTGCATTTCTTTGACACCTATCACTTCAGCAACCCATCTGGTTGACACCAAGACAAAAACGTGAATTTACGTTTTCACCATTTGGAAATCCCATTTTCGAATGGCAGCGCAAATGAATGCTGGTGAGTCTGCTTTGAAAATAATCTCCAATGTAGTCCTTTGAAAAAATATACTGGTGGTGTGTAGGTAGAAAGTTCCGTGAGAATATGAGGAGAAGTGAATTTATTCGGCTCAGAGATGACTTTGATAGATGAGTTGTGCTTTGCATATATTATTAAAGAAAAACTCACATTTCTACAGCATCTATTACGACTTCAGGGCGTACCATGGAGTTTTCCAGCCAATGAAATATTTTTGAGGAACAGTCATTATAATCTGGGTAACGTGGCAGTCAATTTGTGTACAGTATCAACGGTACACACAGACATCCATGATATCGTGAGTATGTCTACATGGAGATCTTTATTATAACAACTGTTCGTCTCCCCCATTTGTGTGCAATCTCAATGGTTGCTCTCACAATTACAAAATCTTCTTTGGTATTTTTCCAAGGAAGTTATGTGCACTTTAGAACATTTCTAGGATGAACCCTTGCAATATCACCAGCTTTACAGGGTGTCATTGACTCCGACGCTGCCAGTTCTCCTGCTACAATAGCTGGGCAACCTTCTTATATATGGAATAATTGGACACACAGAATGAGAACAACCAAGTTCAGCCTCCCAATGGAAGAAAACCAGAGGCTTGAAGAATAATGCATGATGTAGGAGCAGGAAAATAATAGAGGAATGAATGGTCAATGGGATTAAAACTTGGTACCACATAGAAAAAGCGGTATTTGATAAGCGTCACTGTCCTCAAGGACAAAGGAAGAATTAATTACCGACACCAAGTCCAACTCTTAAATGTAGTCTGTTTGAATCAGAACAGAAAAACAATCATTGCACAGCATGAAGGAAAGTGCACTATTATGCAAAGATGACTGATGGAAAACCACTGCCCCCTGCTCCATCTGTAAAGATGTTCGAGAGGAAGTAGGGGAGACACAAGAATGTGCAAAGAAATCCATGTGAAATAAAATCAAACGAAGCTGCCACAGGACTGCCCTCCACAGCTGAAGAAAGGGAAGATGTGCTCTGGCCAAAACCTCCCTCTAGGCCAAAGAGGAAAGAGACATTACCAGTATCAGGACTGAAGTTGAAGACGAAGATTTGCAAATTCAAAATAAGCATCTTAACATGCAAGATATTAAAAAGCATCAAGGTCACCTCCAGATGTGGGGGCTTCTCAGTTCCCTTCGGTTCATTAAAAGTGGGCTTCATTTCAACATCCTCCTCACAAAACCCTAGTTACGGATATCAGAATAGGATGTCCCAAGTTTCGGTTAGGCCTCCTGATGTCAGAGAGTCAGTGAGGTTGTCTTCCTCACCAGCCACCCCACACTTCACTGCTCCACTTTACACTTACTTACCTGTTAAGATCAAAGCGCAGTTAGTCAGGTTCTGTGGTGAACCAGAAAATGCAAACAGCAGTATTTGTACTTCGCTTTCAAGGCAAATACTATTATCACTTTCTACTCAAGATTTAGTAAGAATAAGCCATTCTATAGATAAAGTCTAAAGCCTGGAACATTATTAAACTAGGAATGGGAAAGAAGAACAGCATTCAAGACATAAAACTTCACATTTAAAAGTATGTTTTTTGGAAGATCATTTGGTGCACATCTTTTAGCGATCGGGAACTGCAGGTCATGCTCAACTAGATATCATAGAATAGTACAACACAAGAAATAGGCCATTTAGCCCATCAAGTTTGTGTCGGCTCCTTTAAAGAGTAATCCTGTTATTATTGAATCTGTTTCCATCACCTGTAGCACTATCCAAACCACTTGCTGCATAAAAAGGAATGTCTTCATGCAGCACAGTGGCTAGCACTACTGTCTCATGGTACCAAGGACCCGGGTTCGATCCCGGCCCTGGGTCACTGTCCGTGTGGAGTTTGCACATTCTCCCAGTGTCTGTGTGGGTCTCACCCCCACAACCCAAAAAGATGTGCAGGCTAAGTGGATTGGTCACGCTAAATTGCCCCTTAATTGGCAAAAAAGAATTGGGTACTCCAAATTTTATAAGTATTATAAATTTATTTTAAAAAAGGAATTTCCTCATAAAACCTCTGGCTTTTTCGCCAATCATCTTAAAATCTGGCCCCTTTGGTTTTCAACCCCTCACGCGTTGGAGACACTCTGTATTTACTCGACTAACCATTCATGATTTTAAACACTTCTATCAAATCTCCTCTTAGCCTTTGCTGATATTAGGAGAAGTACCCGGACTTTGCACAAATCTGCAATCATTTCTTCCCTTAGATGTAAAAAGGGAGAAGGGAAATCTTAGGTTGCTTTCCATTTAAGGTTTTGTCTCCAGTCAAAAAAACTATTCTAAGAGAAATTGTTTTAAAAAAGAAATTGGAATCTTTAACATGCAGCCCACCAGGCCATGTAGTCTCCTTATTTGTAGACTGTTCCCTGGGGGCATCAACATTAAAGTGCCTGATGTAGTTGGAGGGATAATCAATTTGGACTAGTTCAGATGAAAGATAATAGAAACGTAGAAAATAGGTGCAGGAGTAGGCCATTCGGCCCTTCGAGCCTGTACCACCATTCAATATGATCATGGCTGATCATACAAATTCAGTGTCCTGCTCCTGCTTTCTCTCCATACACCTTGATCCCTTTAGCTGCAAGGGTCACACCCAGCTCCTTCTTGAATATATCCAACGAACGGGCCCCATCAGCTTTCTGTGGTAGAGAATTTCACAAGTTCACAACTCTCTAAGAGAAGAAGTTCTTCCTCATCTCAGTCCTGAATGGATTACCCCTTATTCTTAGGCTGTGACTCCTAGTTCTGGACATCCCCAACATCGGGAACATTCTTCCCGCATCTAGCGTGTCCAGTCCCATCAGGATTTTGTATGTTTCTATGAGGTCCCCTCTCATTCTTCTAGACTCCAGTGAGTACAAGCCCAGTTGATCCAGTCTTTCTTCATATGTCAGTCCTGCTATTAGTCTGGTGAACCTTCGCTGGACACCCTCAACAGGAAGAATGTTTCTGAACCAGCAGATATGAGACAATATTTTTCCTTTCAATTCCATCACTGTACACACAACCCTGCAACAAACACATATCTTGTGATGCCCAAATCCAATGAAAGAATATAAAAAACTGTGTTCTCAGATGAAAATGCATCACAGGCATCAACAATTTCACTAATATATTGGATAGATCACTCTCCATCTGAATGCAGACACAAAAAGAGTACCATATTGCCCCGTGTTACTACAACCACTAAAATTGAAATATCTGTGGGCCTCAGATAGATTTAATTTATTGAACAAAAGCACTAATTATAGAGATTTGATTCATAATCAAACCAATGTGATATACACAATTCCATCTTCCTCCTTTTTAATTAACATTACTTAAAAGCACAGGAGGTTACTTCCTATCCAGCTACTATTGCTATTTAAAATCAGAAGAAACCAGTCTGGATCACTGACCCAGTAGGATGTTCCACAGGGACAAACAAGGTCAGTGTGTTGTTTAGTGACAATATTTAGTTAACATTAATTAAAAGCACAGGAGGCCATTTCCTATTCAGCTACTGTTGCTATTTAAAATCAGAAGGAATCAGTCTGGCTCACTGATCCAGTCGGATGTTCCACAGGGACAAACAAGGTCAGTGTGTTGTTTAGTGACAGTTTTTAAAAACTATTACAAAGCAAGTATAGCACAGAAACAAGTCATTCAGCTCAAGCGGTCCATGCCAGCATGAACCTCCACTCATCCCTCTTAATCTCACCCTATTCACCAAATCCTTCTGATCCTTTTCCCCATTTGTATTTATCCAGCTTCCCCTTAAACACAATAAAGTTATCCACTCAACTACTCTTTGTGGTAGCATATGCAAAAACAGCCTAAATTGTCAAGTTGTGTCCATTCGAACTATAAAAGTTATTCAGCAGCAACAGTTATTGGATCTGTCCTTCCAAACTTGGGTGTGCCTGGAGAAGCAATTTACAACTGTACAAATACACAATGAAGAACAGATCAGCAGTATCAACAACACTTAAAAGTCTGCCATTTCTATCAGTGTTCCGAAGGCTTACAATTCATACAGTACATTTGAACATGGGAAATTCTGCACATCGGACTGGCAATGGAAGATGATCACTGGGCATTGGGTATAATTTAAAGAGCTTAAAATAGGTAATGCACACCATACAATGGTTCCAAAAGAAATACACCTGTTGACAATATGGTTTCCAATTTGAAAAATGACCCTCTGGGGCTGGATATTATTAACAGCAGTAGATGATAGAAACTATTTTAGCAGAATGAACCTTTCACTGCAGTAGTGAATGTGCAGTTTGACAGCAGAGACCACAGTGGATTTTTATTTACATTGAATATAACTCAAACCCATTTATTAACAGAAGTCAATAAGTGCACCAATAAGATGGTTGTTAAACAGAGCCACAGGAAGGCTCAAACTTAAAAAGAACAAACGTCTACATGCGCACAACAAATTTTGTCAAGAAACGACAGAACATTTTCTCTCCACACAACAGATTTGTCAGCATGAGAAAACAAGTGAGGACTCTCGTTTTTTGCCTCAGCCAAAGGTTAATCAGTCAGATGCTGATATTTTTGTGTTCTCAGGACTTTCTGCATTTATTTTCATGATTGTTTTAATCGGACCAAGGGCTGGGATCTCCTTCAATGTCAGAATGCCTTTGGAAGGGAAATGGGGGGGTCAGATCTTTTACCCATTTTCCAATGAGGGCCAGTTACCCCTCATTACCAGGTGGCAATTACCAGGTATGAATTCCCTCCTCAGCCAGGGCCTTGTTGCATCAGGGGGTCTGGGACAGAGCATCGGATTTGCCATCAAAACAGCACATCATTGCCCTGGGATGGAGTTATCAGCCCCTTTTGCCGATACAGAGCTTTGTTACTCCCAATCACTCCAGGCGGGGCGTCAGCACCCCCCCCCCCCCCCTCCTCCCCTCCCCAGCAGGGACCAGCTGCCCTGGGATTAGTGTCACCAGTTCTCCAGGATTAATCCGGAGTCTCCAGAAAGTGAAGTTTAAACTCCTGTAGCCTGCTGTGACAAACATTAGAGGTTTTAAAAAAATGGTGTTCATTCATATTCCGTGAACACTTTTGTTTTAGAAATATGAAAATGGGGGTGGGGTGGGGGGCTTCGAGGCTGCTGGAGGAGGCGGGAGGACATGGAACGAAACCTCCAGGAATACATCCCAGCTATTGCCGGGATTTTTTTTGGGGGGGGGGTCAGATCTTTCCCCCCCAAGACGAGGCCTTGTTGCCCGAAGGTGGGGATCAGGCCTGTCCCCTCCCCACCCCGGTTGCCCCTAGTTACCGGTTACAGGCCCCGCTTCATTATGAGCCGCTGGAGAGCGGGGGTTTTCCAGTCCCCCTCCCCTCTTCAAAGCTCTGGCAGGGCCCAGGTACGATCCCCCGTCTCTTTCCCCACCTCCCTCCCGCCCCCGCATCTCCTCTCCTTCCCCACTTTAGCCCCACAAACCTGGACAAAACCTCTCCTCCATTGCTGCCGTCATGTCACTTCCCTTCCCCACCGGAAGTCACCCGCACCTTCTGGGGGAAAAACAGTTCTTCAAATTCTTTATTTCAACGGATAAGCACATATTTCTCATGCAGATATGCGTGGGCAAATACATTTGGAACGATAGGTTAGTTCGGTGTATTTTGTAGGCTGGACACACGTTTGTAGTTTTTGTCCGCATCCCGCTAATGAGGCCAACGGGGCCGGAGACTACAACCCCCAGAGGGCCCGGCGCACAGAGCCAAGACATCCGGTGGTGTGACGGTTATCCCTGGCTAGTCGGAAGTGACGGCACTAGGATATGAAGCCATGGCCATGGAGGGTGAGGCAGGTTGGTGTTGGGATTTGCGGGGGGGCTGAGGAAGGAGTTTAATGGGGGTAGACTAGGGGAAGCAGCCGCTAGAATTGAGGGGAAAACCTCCACGAACCAAATGCACTTTCCATCTGATGGCTAAACTAACAATAACGAGGGAAGGACAGGGGTTAACACTACCTGAGGGTTATTGCCTCCCAACAAGAGCTGAGAATTCAGATTAGCCCCAGTTGGAGAATTTTCCATCATTGACTCTCCTCTTCCCACTTACCTCAAAGTGTTCACCCGTCCCTCTTCTTACTATGTCCCAAGACATCGATGGGGAATTAATTATTGTTTGTGGAGTTACTTCTCACTTGTTTTAATTGGTTATCGTCTGTCATTGTTTAACCAAAGTTTTTATTCTTGGTTAATGTGGCATACGTTTTGCTCTTGCAACCTTGTCCAGATTTCAGGAGTTGTTGCCCTAAGAATATGTCACCGTTGATGTGCAAGCACTCTGGGTTTTTGTGTGTCCAAGTGCAATTGCTGTCTTTTGTTTACTTTGAAGATCCCACCATTACTCTCACCCCATTGTTTGCAGATTTGGATGTCCGAGATGCACACATCAGGATTTTACAAAAATAAGTTTGTTGTTTACATGTTGGCACGGTTTATAGATTCTGTTTATGGCATTTGCTGCAGTGCAGAATGATACATTGATTCAGTTGATGTAGTGTTCTGATGAAGAGTTACATGCCTGGAATCAATATCTTGTTTTTATTCTTTGCAGCTACTGACTGGTCTGTTACGTAGCCTCAGCTCTTTCTGATTTTGTTCATTTCTAATGTGGTGGCAAGGATCAGGGTATTTTCTAGGTAGTGACCATATGAGAGAAGGGCTGTATTGATCTGGCCAGTTCCTGAGAGTCCGATCACACTTGGTAATACTGATGAACTTCCATTTAAAAACTGTACAGATGCTTTTATGGTTGTGGAGCAGCCAGAGAGCAGTGTTTGAGGGATTGGCTTTCCCTTTTAGCAATGTATTATTGAGGGTTCTGATAGTACTGGAGTACTGTGTGCAATTCTGGTCGTTACATTATAGGAAGGATGTGATTGCACAGGAGGGCGTGCAGAGACTATTCACCAGGATGTTGCCTGGGATGAAACATTTAAGTTATGAAGAGAGGTTGGGTTGTTTTCGTTGGAGCTGGAGGGGGTAACCCAATCGTGGTGTACAAGATTGAGGGGCATAGACAGGGTGGGTAAGGTGCAGCTTAGTTGAAGGGACAGTTACGAGGGGACACAAGTTCAAGGTGAGGGGCAGGAGGTTCAAGGGGGATTTGAGGGAAAACCTTTTTACCCAGAGTGTGGGAATAGTGTGGAATGCACTGCCTGGGAGGGTGGTAGAGGTGGGTTGCCTCACATCTTCTAAAAAGTACCTGGATGAGCACTTGGCACATCATAACATTCAGGGCTATGGGCCAAGTGCTGGCAAATGGGATTAGGTAGGCAGGTCAGATGTTTTTCATGCGCCAGTGCAGACTCGATGGACTGAAGGACCTCTTCTGTGCTGTATTAGTCTATGATTCTTTGATAGTGCAAAAATATCCATCATTTGTTTGTACCTCTTAGAAACCTATAAAAAGTATGAACTGAGCTCTGAAGAAGAGTCCTAGGGTTACAACTCTATAGGAACGGGACAAATATTCTCACTGATTGTTTGCTAGTGCGGGAGGCTAATATGGCAGAGAGATGGGTATTTGAGCAAGGAGTTAGAGGAGAAGGAGACTGGAACGCCCTTCCTGCATCTACACTGTCTAGTTCTGTTAGAGTTTTATAGGTTTCTATGAGATCCCCCCTCGTTCTTCTGAACTCCAGCAAGTTTAATCCTAATTGATTGAATCTGTTTTTATGCTCCCCCACAAGCTTACTCTCATACTTTATTTTCCCCTTCTTACTCAATCTTTTGGTCCTCCTTTGCTGAATTCTAAACTGCTCCCAACCCGGAGGTCTGCTGTTTTTTCTGGCCAATTTGTATGCCTCTTCTTTGGATCTAATATTATAAGAACATAAGAATTAGGAACAGGAGTAGGCCATCTGGCCCCTCGAGCCTGCTCCGCCATTTAATGAGATCATGGCTGATCTTTGTGGACTCAGCTCCACTCTCCGGCCCATACACCATATCCCCGAATCCCTTTATTCTTTAGAAAGGCATCTATCTTTTTCTTAAAAACGTTTAAAGAAGGAGCCTCAACTGCTTCACTGGGCAAGGAATTCCAGAGATTCACAACCCTTTGGGTGAAGAAGTTCCTCCTACACTCCGTCCTAAATCTACCTCCCCTTATTTTGAGGCTATGCCCCCTAGTTCTGCTTTCCCCGACCAGTGGAAACAACCTGCCCGCATCTATCCTATCTATTCCCTTCATAATTTTATATGTCTCAATAAGATCCCCCCGCATCCTTCTAAACTCCAATGAGTATAGTCCCAGTCTACTCAACCTCTCGTCATAATCTAATCCCCTCAACACTGGGATCAACCTAGTGAATCTCCTCTGCACTCCCTCCAGTGCCAATATGTCCTTTCTCAGGTAAGGAGACCAAAACTGAACACAATACTCCAGATGCGGCCTCACCAATACCTTATATAATTGCAGCATAACCTCACTAGTCTTGAACTCCATCCCTCTAGCAATGAAAGACAAAACTCGATTAGCCTTCTTAATCACCTGTTGCACCTGCACACCAACGTTTTGCGACTTGTGCACCAGCACACCCAGGTCCCTCTGCACAGCAGCATGTTTTAACATCTTATCGTTTAAATAATAATCCATTCTGCTGTTATTCCTCCCAAAATGGATAGCCTCACACTTGGCAACATTGAATTCCATCTGCCAGACCCTAGCCCATTCACCTAACCTATCCAAATCCTTCTGCAGACTTCCGGTATCCTCTGCACTTTTTGCTTTACCGCTCATCTTAGTGTCGTCTGCAAACTTTGACACATTGCACTTGGTCCCCAACTCCAAATCGTCTATGTAAATTGTGAACAACTGCGGGCCCAACACTGATCCTTGAGGGACCCCACTAGTTACAGGTTGCCAACCAGAGAAACACCCATTTATCCCCACTCTCTGCTTCCTGTTAGTTAACCAATCCTCTACCCATGCTACCACTTTACCCTCAATGCCATGCATCTTTAGTTTATGCAGCAACCTTTTGTGTGGCACCTTGTCAAAAGCTTTCTGGAAATCCAGATATACCACATCCATTGGCTCCCCGTTATCTACTGCACTGATAACGGCCTCAAAAAATTCTACCAAATTAGTCAGACACGACCTACCCTTTGTGAACCCATGCTGCGTCTGCCCAATGGGACAATTTCCCTCCAGGTGCCCCGCTATTTCCTCCTTAATGATAGATTCCAGCATTTTCCCTACAACCGAAGTTAAGCTTACCGGCCTATAATTACCCACTTTTTCTAATTTCCTTTGTAAGCCATGGTTTGGCCATCTTTCCAGTTTTATTTTTGCGCCTGACGGAATAAACAATTGTTGCAGTTTACCCATGCGCTCTTTGAATTTTTTGCCATTTCCTATCCACCGTCATCCTTTTAAGTAATGTTTCCCAATCCATTGTGGGCAATTTGCACATCATGCCATCGTAGTTTATTTCATTAAGATTCAGGACCCTAGTCTCAGAACCAACGCGTCATTCTCCATCTTGTTGAAGAATTTTATCATGTTATGGTCGCTCATTCCCAAGCGACCCCCCCCCCCCAAGCCAGATTGTCAATTTTTTTTTTCTCAGTACACAATACAGGGCAGCACGGTGGCACAGTAGTCGCACTGCTGCCTCACAGCTCCAGGTTCAGTTCTGACTTTGGGAGACTGTCTGTCTGGAGTTTGCACTTTTTCCCTGCGCCTGCGTGTGTTTCCTCCTGGTGCTCCGGTTTCCTCCCACACTCCAAAGAAGTGCAGCTTAGGTGGATTGACCATGCTAAATTGTCCCTTAGTATCCAAGGATGTGCAGGTTAGGTGAGGTCATGGGGATAGGGCAGGCGAGTGAACCTAGGCAGGGTGCTCTTTCAGAGGGTTGGTGCAGAGACAATGGACCAAATGGTCTCCTTCTACACTGTAGGAATCCTATGGTTGTATTCTAATATCCAGTCGAGGATGGTCTGTTCTCTCATTGGTTCCTCAATCCACCATATGTCCAGTCATTTCAATGCGCGAGACTTTGACAATTTTTTGCACAAAACTAATTGACGAGCAGAATTATCCTTTTTGTAAATGTTTCCTAGATTGATATGTTTTTGTGTTTTGATTTTTCTTTATTGTAGGTAGGGCTGGTGGGGCCACCAAGCCCAGTAGTGAGCGATCCTTCAGTCTGGAGCGTCTGGGTTCCTCCAACAGACCCAATAAATTGTATGTGAATCTAATGAAACAAGAGGAGCTGATAGCACAGAAGAAAAAGGAAATTGAAGCCAAAATGGAAAGAGCTAAAAAGGACAGCTTCACAAAGCTGCAAGTGACACCTGCTCAGTACGTGGTGATTATTACTTCTGACAAGTATGCCGTTCATTTCACTTTTAACTTGAGCTTATTGAGCTGAGGAATGCTATTACTATGGATGTAACATATTGAATTTCAGGCTCCCAAGTGTCAGCATCAATTGACACCACACCAGGTACAGCACAGGGTTAGATACAGAGTAAAGCTCCCTCTACAGTGTCCCCATCAAATATTCCCAGGACAGGTACTGCACGGGGTTAGATACAGAGTAAAGCTCCCTCTGCACTGTCCCCATCAAACATTTCCAGGACAGGTACAACACGGGGTTAGATACAGAGTCAAGCTCCCTCTACGCTATCCCCATCAAATATTCTCAGGCCAGGTGCAGCACAGGGTTAGATCCAGAGTAAAGCTCCCTCTACACTGTCCCATTAATACACCTTAGCCAAACAAGTTAATTGCATTGCATTTCACCAAGGTTAACAATTTCTGTTGTTCCACACTGTTCATCAACTGAGTATTGAATTAGGTGTTTTATTGTCCCTCCGTCACTCAAAACTAGGCTAAGTTGACCAAATTAATTTCACAAAGGATCCATCAGGTACATGGGGAGAAGACTATCAACTCATTGACTAAGTTTGAGTTTGAGCCCAAAGCCTCTGCTTAACCCACAGCACAAGCAGATTAACCTAATCTATCCCCCATTTGGGCATATGGGCGCACGTTTTAATACTTTTTCTAGTTGGGTTGAGTTGATTTTAGATGGACATTTTACTTGTTATGTGTGAAGTATATTTTCAGAGCTGTCTAGTTGAAATTGAAAATGGTTCTTTCTGGCACTGCTTTCGCTGATTTGTCAGGAATTCACCATCATTCTAATTATCCTACAGTGATATCGACCAAAAGAACACATCCAACAAGTTTGCCAATGACGGGAGTTTCCTGCAGCAGTTCTTGAAGATGCAGAAGGAGAAAGCAAGTACAGGTAAGGAGAGTATGGAGTCCAGGCAGACTTAACTTAATGTAGTGAAGTCAGCTATACAGAGCAGACCTCCGAAGGACCAGTAGTAGGGGTATACCCATTCATCTGAGTGCCATTGGTCAGGATCAAATGGGCTTCCTGCACCTGACTGCTGAATGTATGTTGTGCAGGTTTGGCCTCCAGTACAGTTTATCCCCACCCCACTTTCCATGCACTGACCTGGTCTCCGATACAATGATTGTCTGCTTGAATGAGGTGCTGGAGGGCAGCTAATAGCTCAGAAACTGTGCTCCACTCTGAATGCCAACAGATGAGGTATGCAGAAAACTGGGGGATTGAAAGCGTAGGAGTAGCCCATTCATCCCAAATGTAATCTTCAGTTTGTATTCAAGTTAAAAGTTATAATTGAATCTGCCTGTGATTGAAAATTCAAAAACTGAGATTGTTCGTTTTGAATCTTAAAACATAGAAAAATACAGCACAGAACAGGCTCTTCGGCCCACAATGTTGTGCCGAACCTTGTCCTAGATTAATCATAGATGGGACTTTAGGCTGCGGCGATGACCAGCTGAGTCGCACGTTTCGGCAGCTCCCGGTGAAACGGACTTTTGGGCTCTTGATAGGAGCCCCAATGGCAATTTTGACGGCTAAAAACACTGTGCGGTAAACCAGAAGGGAATCCCCCCTGGATACGGATGAAAAAAGGAGGAGAAAGTGGCCGGATTGCAGTGGATCCTTTAGAACAGCGGCAAGGAAGGCAAGCAAAAACCAAGATGGCGTCGGAAGGTGGCAGTTTAACATGGGGCCCTGAACAACAAGAGTTCTTGAAATGCTGTGTGGAAGAGCTCAAAAAGGAAATGAAGAAAGAGCTGTTGGCCCCGATACTACAGGCGATCGAAGGGCTAAAGGAGGAACAAAAGATCCAGGAGCGGGAGCTTCGGGTCATGAAGGCAAAGGCAGCCGAGAATGAGGACGACATACAGGGCCTGGTGGTGAAGACGGAGATGCATGAGGCACATCAGAAACGATGTGTGGAAAGGTTGGAGGCACTGGAGAACAACGCAAGGAGGAACAACCTGAGGATTCTTGGTCTTCCTGAAGGTGCGGAGGGAGCGGACGTCGGGGCATATGTGAGCACGATGCTGCACTCGTTAATGGGAGCGGAGGCCCCGGCGGGTCCGTTGGAGGTGGAGGGAGCATACCGAGTGATGGCGCGAGGACCGAGAGCAGGAGAAATTCCCAGAGCCATAGTGGTGAGATTCCTCCGTTTTAAGGATAGAGAAATGGTCCTTAGGTGGGCAAAGAAAACTCGGAGCAGTAAATGGGAGAACGCGGTGATCCGCGTTTATCAAGACTGGAGTGCGGAGGTGGCGAGAAGGAGGGCGAGCTTTAATCGGGCCAAGGCGGTGCTTCATAAAAAGAAGGTAAAATTTGGAATGCTGCAACCGGCAAGACTGTGGGTCACATACCGAGGGAGGCACCACTACTTTGAGACGGCGGATGAAGCGTGGACTTTTATTGTGGAAGAAAAACTGGAATGAGCGGGTTATTAAAAAGAACGTTTGAACAAAGTGGTGGGGCGAATGTGGAGGGCGAAGAGGGGGGTTAAAAAGGGGGGAAAGAGGAGTTTTATGTACTAATCCTGCGATGTGGTAACTTTTCTCTCTTCCACAGGTGGTGATGGGGGGAGGAGGGGAGGTGGAGGAGATGGGGCGTTGGCCATTGGGGGCGGGGCCAAGGGAGAAGCGCGGGCTTGGTTCCCGCGCTATGATAATCATGGCGGGAATAGAGAAGCAGGAAGGAGGGGGCGTCGCACGGTGCGAGCTGAGGTCACGGGGGGAAGCCGAGGTCGGCCAGAGTTTGCTGACTTCTGGGAGCAACATGGGGGGAGTAATTACGCTAGCGGGGGATCTAGTGGGGGGGGGGGGTGGGAGGGGGGAATTACTGGGTTGCTGCTGCTGGGGAGAGGGGGGAGCTGGTATGGGAGGGGATGGGCGGGGGGGCACCGCCTGGGGGAGATACAGCTGCGTGGGAACCGGGTGAGGAGCTGGAAAAAGGGGATGGCTAATCGACAAGGGTGGGTGGGGGGAGGGGGGGGGGGGGGGTAGGAAGCCCCCCCAACCCGGCTGATCACGTGGAACGTGAGAGGGCTGAACGGGCCGATAAAGAGGGCACGGGTACTCGCACACCTTAAGAAACTTAAGGCAGATGTGGTTATGTTACAGGAAACGCACCTGAAACTGATAGACCAGGTTAGGCTACGCAAAGGATGGGTGGGGCAGGTGTTCCATTCGGGGCTAGATGCGAAAAACAGGGGGGTGGCTATATTAGTGGGGAAGCGGGTAATGTTCGAGGCAAAGACTATAGTGGCGGATAACGGGGGCAGATACGTGATGGTGAGTGGCAAACTACAGGGGAAGACGGTGGTTTTGGTAAACGTATATGCCCCGAACTGGGATGATGCCAATTTTATGAGGCAGATGCTAGGACGCATTCCGGACCTAGAGATGGGAAAGCTGATAATGGGGGGAGATTTTAATACGGTGTTGGAACCAGGGCTGGATAGGTCGAAGTCCAGGACTGGAAGGAGGCCGGCAGCAGCCAAGGTACTTAAAGATTTTATGGAGCAGATGGGAGGTGTAGACCCGTGGAGATTTAGCAGACCTAGGAGTAAGGAGTTCTCGTTTTTCTCCTATGTCCATAAAGTCTACTCGCGAATAGACTTTTTTGTGCTGGGAAGGGCGTTGATCCCGAAGGTGAGGGGAACGGAGTATACGGCTATAGCCATTTCGGATCACGCTCCACACTTGGAGATAGGGGAGGAAACAGGAGGGCGCCCACCCTGGAGAATGGACATGGGACTAATGGCAGATGAGGGGGTGTGTCTAAGGGTGAAGGGGTGCATTGAAAAGTACTTGGAACTCAATGATAATGGGGAGGTCCAGGTGGGAGTGGTCTGGGAGGCGTTGAAGGCGGTGGTTAGAGGGGAGCTGATATCAATAAGGGCACATAAAGGGAAGCAGGAGAGTAAGGAACGGGAGCGGTTGCTGCAAGAACTTTTGAGGGTGGACAGACAATATGCGGAAGCACCGGAGGAGGGACTGTACAGGGAAAGGCAAAGGCTACATGTAGAATTTGACTTGCTGACTACGGGCACTGCAGAGGCACAATGGAGGAAGGCACAGGGTGTACAGTACGAATATGGGGAGAAGGCGAGCAGGTTGCTGGCACACCAATTGAGGAAAAGGGGAGCAGCGAGGGAAATAGGGGGAGTGAGGGATGAGGAAGGAGAGATGGAGCGGGGAGCGGAGAGAGTGAATGGAGTGTTCAAGACATTTTATAAAAAATTATATGAAGCTCAACCCCCGGGTGGGAGGGAGAGAATGATGGGCTTCTTGGATCGGCTGGAATTTCCCAAGGTGGAAGAGCAGGAAAGGGTGGGACTGGGAGCACAGATTGAGGTAGAAGAAGTGGTGAAAGGAATTAGGAGCATGCAGGCGGGAAAGGCCCCGGGACCGGATGGATTCCCAGTCGAATTCTATAGAAAATATGTGGACTTGCTCGCCCCGGTATTGACGAGGACCTTTAATGAGGCAAAGGAAAGGGGACAACTGCCCCCGACTATGTCTGAAGCAACGATATCGCTTCTCTTAAAGAAGGAAAAGGACCCGCTACAATGCGGATCCTATAGACCTATTTCCCTCCTAAATGTAGATGCCAAGATCCTGGCCGAGGTAATGGCAATGAGAATAGAGGAATGTGTCCCGGGGGTGGTCCACGAGGACCAAACTGGGTTTGTGAAGGGGAGACAGCTGAACACGAATATACTGAGGCTGTTAGGGGTAATGATGATGGCCCCACCAGAGGGGGAAACGGAGATAGTAGTGGCGATGGATGCCGAGAAAGCATTTGATAGAGTGGAGTGGGATTATTTGTGGGAGGTGTTGAGGAGATTTGGTTTTGGAGAGGGGTATGTTAGATGGGTGCAGCTGTTGTATAGGGCCCCGATGGCGAGCGTGGTCACGAATGGACGGGGATCTGCATATTTTCGGCTCCATAGAGGGACAAGGCAGGGATGCCCTCTGTCCCCATTATTGTTTGCACTGGCGATTGAGCCCCTGGCGATAGCGTTGAGGGGTTCCAAGAAGTGGAGGGGAGTACTTAGAGGAGGAGAAGAACACCGGGTATCTTTGTATGCGGACGATTTGCTACTATACGTGGCAGACCCGGCGGAGGGGATGCCAGAAATAATGCGGATACTTGGGGAGTTTGGGGATTTTTCAGGGTATGAATTGAACATGGGGAAAAGTGAGTTGTTTGTGGTGCATTCAGGGGAGCAGAGTAGAGAAATAGAGGACCTACCGTTGAGGAAGGTAACAAGGGACTTTCGTTACCTGGGGATCCAGATAGCCAAGAATTGGGGCACATTGCATAGGTTAAATTTAACGCGGTTGGTGGAACAAATGGAGGAGGATTTCAAGAGATGGGATATGGCATCCCTGTCACTGGCAGGGAGGGTACAGGCGGTTAAGATGGTGGTCCTCCCGAGATTCCTCTTTGTGTTTCAGTGCCTCCCGGTGGTGATCACGAAGGCTTTTTTTAAAAGGATTGAAAAGAGCATCATGGGTTTTGTGTGGGCCGGGAAGACCCCGAGAGTGAGGAAGGGATTCTTACAGCGTAGCAGGGATAGGGGGGGGCTGGCACTACCGAGCCTAAGTGAGTATTATTGGGCCGCTAATATTTCAATGGTGAGTAAGTGGATGGGAGAGGAGGAGGGAGCGGCGTGGAAGAGATTAGAGAGGGCGTCCTGTAGGGGGACTAGCCTACAGGCTATGGTGACAGCCCCATTGCCGTTCTCACCGAGGAACTACACCACAAGCCCGGTGGTGGTGGCTACACTGAAGATTTGGGGACAGTGGAGACGGCATAGGGGAAAGACTGGAGCCTTGGGGGGGGTCCCCGATAAGAAACAACCATAGGTTTGCCCCGGGGGGAATGGATGGGAGATATGGAATGTGGCAAAGAGCAGGAATAACGCAACTGAAAGATCTGTTTGTGGATGGGAAGTTCGCGAGTCTGGGAGCGCTGACTGAGAAATATGGGTTGCCCCAAGGGAATGCATTCAGGTATATGCAACTGAGGGCTTTTGCGAGGCAACAGGTGAGGGAATTCCCGCAGCTCCCGACACACGAGGTGCAGGACAGAGTGATCTCAAAGACATGGGTGGGGGATGGTAAGGTGTCAGATATATATAGGGAAATGAGGGACAAATGGGGAGACTATGGTAGATGAACTAAAAGGGAAATGGGAAGAAGAGCTGGGGGAGGAGATCGAGGAGGGGCTGTGGGCAGATGCCCTAAGCAGGGTAAACTCGTCGTCCTCGTGTGCCAGGCTAAGCCTGATTCAGTTTAAGGTATTACACAGGGCGCATATGACTGGAGCACGGCTCAGTAAATTTTTTGGGGTGGAGGATAGGTGTGCGAGGTGCTCGAGAAGCCCAGCGAATCATACCCATATGTTTTGGTCATGCCCGGCACTACAGGGGTTTTGGATGGGGGTGACAAAGGTGCTTTCAAAAGTAGTGGGGGTCTGGGTCGAACCAAGCTGGGGGTTGGCTATATTTGGGGTTGCACAAGAGCCGGGAGTGCAGGAGGCGAGAGAGGCCGATGTTTTGGCCTTTGCGTCCCTCGTAGCCCGGCGCAGGATATTGTTAATGTGGAAAGAAGCCAAGCCCCCGGGGGTGGATACCTGGATAAATGACATGGCAGGGTTTATAAAGCTAGAGCGGATTAAGTTCGTTCTAAGGGGGTCGGCTCAAGGGTTCACCAGGTGGTGGCAACCGTTCGTCGAATACCTCGCAGAAAGATAGATGGAATGGAAAAAAGAAGGCAGCAGCAGCAGCCCAGGATCGGAGGGAGGGGGGGGGGGAGGAGGAACCAGAAGGACTCTCAGGGTTGTTAATATATACTGTATAATATGTATCGGTCGTTGCTACAGATAATTATATATTGGACTGTTAAATTATATTTTTGGAGAGTGTTACTTGTGATAAGGCAGTTGCCAATTGGGGTTAGTTTTCATTTTTGTTATTTATTATTTATTCATTTTTTGTTTTGTTTATAAAATAGGTCATTGTTATTTGTGTTGTTATAATATTGTGTAAAGGATGCACAATGTACTGTGTTGGTTGACCAAAAATTTTCAATAAAATATTTATTAAAAAAAAAAAATTAATCATAGATTATCACAGAATTTACAGTGCAGAAGGAGGCCATTTGGCCCATCGAGTCTGCGCCGGCTCTTGGAAAGAGCACCCTACCCAAGGTCAACACCTCCACCCAACACTAAGGGCAATTTTGGACACTAAGGGCAATTTATCATGGCCAATCCACCTAACCTGCACATCTTTGGACTTCACACGTTTTTTTCTTCCTTTGAGAATCACGGGGAAGTGTTCGAAGGAATAGCAGGTAGATAATCAGCCCAGAGCGTGACTTGAACCTGGAGTTTCTAGCTTAGAGGCTGGTGCTCTCCTTTCCAAGCCACAAGACATCCAAAACTGAGATTGATTTTTGTTACACAAGGGTGTTAGGTTTATGGAACAAGGCAAGTAGATGGATAAAAATACAGACCACTTCTTTGCTACTTAAAAGTCAAGTCAGAGATTTTGCATTCAAAATAAATTGCTTCCACGCACCCTAAATCGCCAATTGATTCCATATTTGAGCTAATTTTTTTTGTTGGAGAGATCATTCAGTTGTATTCTCTCATCTTTTCACTACATCGCCCTTCACTCTCTACCTTAAAAACTCTTGTGGGAGCAAGATTTTTATTCGGACTTTTCAGAAGATAGTTGGGTGTCCGTTCTCTCTTGTGCACACTCCTCATCTATCTGTGAAAGACGTGGGTTGCTACAATTTAAACTCTTGCACCGTACCCACCTAACCAAAGTTAAATTAGCTAAGATTTATCAAAATTTTGATTTGACCTGTGACAAATGCCGTACTGCCCCAGCCCTTCTAATTCATATGTACGGCCTAAATTGATTTGGTTTTGGGCAAAAGGTTTTACATCATTCTCGCATATCGAACAGTGAGCTTTGCGCACGAGCAGTGGAAGAGGCCACGCACGACCAGTGGGAGAGCCCACACCCGGAGGGAGGCACAGACAGAGGGCGATTTAAACTTGGGAATTTGAAGCAGAATGGGGATTCAGTACAGAGCGGGAAGAGGTGCTCTTGCTTTTTCTCCTTGCTGTGTAACTTTTAAAATCTTCAGAGAGGGGTCTTGCCCTGCTGCAGCTGAGGCTAAAAGGGAGAGAGCTGATTAGTTAGTAGTGGGTAAAGGTGGTAAGTCTTCAGAACTTTTATAATTTATAGTTTGAACGTGGTTTATAATCTGTAAGGGCTTCTGGTTATAAATTGCTTTGAGACTGAGTTAATGAGGAGAGATCTACAAAAAAAGTTATACGAAACAAATTACAATTAAAACACCAAATTAAAAACTAATTAAACAAAATAGAGATGGAGGGTAAAGTAATGTGTGTTTCCTGCATAATGTGGTGTAGTGAGTGTTGGTTGCTTGGGGAACTTCGGGTCAGAGTTGATGAGGTGGATTCTGAGCTTCGGGCGCTGTGACAGAGCGGGGAAGGGAGAGGTACCTGGACACTGTGTTTCAGCAAGCAGTCACATCCCTTAGAATAACTAATTTAAATTCGGCCAGTGATCAGGGACAGGGATGTGTGGCTGCGAGTGAGGCAGGTAGAGGGATCCAGGAGGTAGGGTTGCAGGGGCGTCAGCCCTTGTCCCTGTCCAACAGGTTTGAGATGCTTGCTCCCAGTGTGGACGGGAGCGGGACTGCAGAGAAGATGAGCAAACTGACCACAGCACCGTGGTACAGGGAGCCATTCAAGTGGGGGAGAGTGTAGCAGTCGAGGAGTATTCTCCCTAAGATCTTTCTGATTAGTTGAGGTTGTAAGCTACCAGACAAGGTCTTGTCAATATCTAAAGTAAGACTCACTGTTTGGGATGTCTAATTATAGTATCAACAATGTTTCTTGCTTTCACTACCTTCAGTATACGAGATAGACTATCACTTAGGGGACTATCTTATCCTTAACTTCAACTAAATCTTTCTTATTCTGAGAGCCGGGTATGGGTAAGTCATCCTCCAGTAGCCTCAGAGGTGAGAATATGATGAGCCTTAGTTAAATGTCACACTTATTTATGAAAATAGACACGGATCTGTATGGTAAAATATATACACAATTTATTTAAAGAATAAGGGTAATACAAGTTTTTAATAAATGATACAGTTCGGCAAATACTGGATATGTGATGAGTTAGCCTTTGAACTCCCTAACTACATAATTGATTAGGCTATAAACAATTCATACTTACAACGGCTAGTAGCCTCGGAGTTCAATACTCAATCAATAGCAGAACTCTACGAGTCGAGATAAAGGCAGCGGCTTGGTCAGGTAAACGCTCAGCAATCTCCTAAACAGCTCTCTAAGCGAATCTTTTTTCACAGCCTTTTGCTTAAACATTTACATGGTTTTCTTACTTAGGGAGTCGAAGGGAGGTTTAGCAGAGCACCTGCTTCTGAAGATACTAGATCAACTCCCAACAGTTATTTCTAGACAAACAGTAGCCTCCCTTAGTTGGCAAGGTCACTAGACAAGCAGTAGCCTCCCTTAGTTGGCAAGGCTTATTTCTAGACAAGGCCACTAGACTTAATGAGCTCACTGCAGCTGGGCTTTTACAAAGATGATGTCTGTAATACTTGTTGAAAAACATTATTGCGATAAGTAATGGTTTACAAGAGATACATGACTTCATCAGTCATCAGTTTTTAATATAGAGTTAATACATGATTTAATATAAAGTCAGTTCTGATCAATTTTTAATATAGAGTGGATACCGCCACAAGAGAAAAGAAATGTAGTCTTAATAGGGGATGGTCAGGGCAGCACGGTGGCCTAGTGATTAGCACAGCTGCCTCACGCCGCTGAGGTCCCAGGTTCGATCCCGGCTCTGGGTCACTGTCACTGTACATTCTCCCCGTGTCTGCGTGGGTTTCTCCCCCACAACCCAAAAATGTGCAGGTGGATTGACCACACTAAATTGCCCCTTAATTGGAAAAAATAATTGGGTAATCTAAATTTATTAAAAAAAATAAAATAGGGGATGGTATAGTTAGGGGCATTGACACTTCTCTATGATCAGGATCGAGAATCCCGAAGGTTGTGTTGTCTGTCTGGTGCTCGGGTTTGGGGTATCTCATCTGGGCCTCAGGGGAACGTGGAGTGGGAGGGTACAAATGCTGTTGTCGTGGTCCACGTAGGTACCAACAACATACCAACCTCACACTTTTCCACATTGTATTCCATCTGCCACTTCTTTGCCCACTCTCCTAACCTGTCCTAGTCCTTCTGCAGCCCGCCTGCTTCCTCAATACTACCTGCCTCTCTGCATATCTTTGTATCATCTGCAAACGTAGCAACAGTGCCCTCCGTTCCTTCTTCCGGATCGGTAATGTATATTGTGAAAAGCTGTGGTCCCAACAATGATGCCTGAGGCACACCACTAGTCACTGGCTGCCATCCTAAAAAAGACCCCATTATCCCCACTCTTTGCCTTCTGCCAGTCAGCCAATCCTCTATCCATGCCAGCATCTTACCCTTAACACCATGGGCTCTTAACTTATTTAACAGCCTCCTATACGGCACCTTGTTAAAGGCCTTCTGGAAATCTAAATAAATCACGTCCACTGGTTCTCCTCTGTCTAACTTCCTTGTTATCTCCTCAAAGAACTCTAACAGATTTGTCAGGCATGATCTCCCTTTGACGAAGGCATGCTGACTCAGTCCTATTTTATCATGCACTTCCAAGTACTCCGCAATCTCATCTTTAATAATGGACTTTAAAATCTTACCAATGACCAAAGTCAGGCTAACCGGCCTCTAATGTCCCGTCTTCTGCCTCCCTCCCTTCTTAAACAGGAGTCTTACATTAGCCATTTTCCAGTCCTCATTTATCTTATTTCGTATATGGTGTGCATTTAGGTACAACACTCTCAGTCCTGCACTGAATGCTCCCCTTCTCATATTTGTCCCCTTTTTTGCTCTACCTGAAGCTAAGATTCCACCACTTTCTATACTCTCTGTTCTATTACATGTTCTGGAAACTTTACTAACCTCTCCTGAGCCCTTGACCCCTTTAACTCGTTTAAAGTCCTCGTTGTTAACCTGCACGTCTACCTTCTCCTTTAACTTAGGTCCCAGCATGATTCAGATGAAGACCGTCCCATCGGAACAGTACCCCTCTTTCCTAGTACTGGTGCCAATGTCCCACAAATTCAAACCCATTTCTCCCACACCAATCTTTGAGCCACGCATTCACCTCCTTAATCTTATTGACCCTGTGCCAATTATGGCTCCGGTAGTAATCCAGAGATTATTATCTTTTTGATTCTGCTTTTTGATTTAGCTCCTAGCTGTTCATACTTCCTTAGCAGAACCTCTGTCCTTGTTCTACCTATGTTATGCACTTTGGAAGGAGGAAAGGAGGGAAAGACTATTTTCTAAATGGGAAGATGCTGAGGAAATCAGAAACACAAAGGGACTTGGGAGTCCTTGTTCAAGATTCTCTTCAGGTGAATGAGCAGGTTCAGTTGGCAGTTCTGAAGGCAAATGCAATGTTAGCATTCATGTCAAGAGGGCTAGAATACAAGACCAGGGATGTACTTCTGAGGCTGTATAAGGCTCTGGTCAGATTCTATTTGGAGTATTGTGAGCAGTTTTGGGCCCCATATCTAAGGAAGGATGTGCTGGCCTTGGAAAGGCTCCAGAGGAGGTTCACAAGAATGATCCCTGGAATGAAGAGCTTGTCGTATGAGGAACGATTGAGGACTCTGGGTCTGTACTCGTTGGAGTTTATAAGGATGAGGCAGGAACCTTATTGAAACTTACAGGATGCTGCGAGGCCTGGATAGAGTGGACATGGAGAGGATTTTTTTCACTAGTAGGAAAATCTAGACCGAGGACACAGCCTCAGACCGACGGGACGATCCTTTAAAACTGAGATGAAGAGGGATTTCTTCAGCCAGAGGGTGGTGAATCTGTGGAACTCTTTGCTGCAGAAGGCTGTGGAGGCCAAATCACTGGGTGTCTTTAAGACAGAGATAGATAGGTTCTTGATTAACCAAGGGATCAGGAGTTGTGGGGAGACGGCAGGAGAATGGGGGTGAGAAACATATCAGCCATGATTGAATGATGGAGCAGGCCCGATGGGCCGAATAGCCTAATTCTGCTCCTATGTCTTGTGGTCTTATGATCTTCTCCTATTACAGCACTCTTTGGAGTGGGAACAAATGGTATCCCTCTTACCAAAATGCAGACTGAATTGGAAGTAGTCTTGGGTGGGACTTCAATGCATCTTCCTGTTTTGTGCTTTTGACTTGAGAAAGTTTGTCTTTGATTGCAATATTTGACTCCCTAATCCTCAATATTCTTTTTTCCCTGAAGGGGTACCAACAAGCAATAGCAGTAACTCCACCAGCCCCTCAGGGACCCAGGCACAGAAGAGGCAGATTCTGATTGGGAAGCGACCTGGCCTGGGAGTGGCATCCTTGGGAAGCACATTATGTCCGATGAAGAACTACACCCATGCCAAGCAGATGCCAATCGCAGCCCGCCCTAGCGTCTTCCAGTCGCCAGATGATGATGATGAGGAGGAGGATGACGACCTTGAGCAGTGGGCAGAAGTGAAAGGTAACTTGTGTTGCTTAAACTGCACTAATGTGCCTTCCTGTTTAGTGGTTTCTGCTATGCTGTGAAGTTTGCTGAGAGGGTATTTGTTTTACCCCATTTCTTGAAGGCGCTGTCTCGCCCGGAATCCAGTCCATTGGCTCTCTGCGGGAGAAGAAAAAAGAATCAGCTGGGGTCCTACCTGATTGCTATCCAGTCTCCTTTCCATTGCTTATGTTTTTTCCACATTGGTACCCCATTAAATACAAATTGGTTACTGCATTTTCAGCATTGCAGTGCTAGCTGCGCTTCAAAAGGATTTAATTGGCTGTAATTGAGCGACACGATAGCACAGTGGTTAGCACTGATGCTTCATAGCTCCAGGGTCCCGGGTTCAATCCCCGCTTGGGTCACTGTGTGGAGTCTGCACGTTCTCCCTGTGTCTGCATGGGTTTCCTTCGGGTGCTCCGATTTTCTCCCATAAGTCCCGAAAGACGTGCTCGTTAGGTGAATTGGACATTCTGAATTCTCCCTCTGTGTACCCGAATGGAGTGTGACAACTAGCGTATTTTTACAGTAACTTCATTTGTGTTAATGTGACAATAAAGATTATTATTATTATTAAAGAACCGCCTTGGGAAAGACAGTGGGGACTTTTGTACTGCAGTTCCATTATAGTAATAATAATCTTTATTAGTGTCACAAGTAGGCTTACATTAACACTGCAATGAAGTTACTGTGAAAAACTTACATTAGAGGAGGGAACTGGGGAGGAAGGGCAAACTTTTATTTTGTAGCTGATCAGTGATTAAATTATTTGTCATTGGTGCTGTTACTGCACTGGTAATTATATGATGTAGAAAATTAGACAAGATTCCCTTGAGTCAATGCAAAAACTACAGTCGGTGAATGCAAAGGACTTGTGTTTATGTTGTGGCTTTCACAACCTCCTAAAATGCTTTGCAGCTAATGAGTTTTAGGTGTAGTCACTGTTATAATGTAGCTAACATGGCAGCTAATTTGTGCATGCAATGTTCCCACAAATAGTAATAACCAGATCATCTGATTTTCGGTGTTGGTTGAGTGATAAATACTGCCCAGGACATCAGAGGAACTCCTCTTCTCATCTCTGAATCTTTTACGCCACTTGAGAGGCACAAGCATGGCACTCCCTTGGCGTGACACTGGAAGTGTCAGTTTAATTATGTGCTTGAGTCTCTGGAGTGGGTGCTGAGAGCCATAACCTTTATAAGACCTGGGGTTCTGTCTAATTTAAATTGCCACTCTAATCTAAATTGTCAGATTTAAATCAATTGCAATTGTTAGAATGAGATGGGAGCACTTTTCTGAAACAAATCTACATTTTCGACTGGCTACAGACCACTCTGCATATGAGCATATTGTCACAAGTTTCACAAAATGTATAAAGTTAATTGCGATAAGTACAAAATGCAATACCTAACAGTAGCAGTGGAACACTGGCTCAAAGCCTCTGGCCGATTGTGGTGCTGTCTCTTATTGTTTTGTTGACCAAAGTCTATATTTTTAGTCTCCTTGCTGCTTATTAACCCTTGCTAGCCACTACCTCTATGCAGTGGTATCCCCAATCTCTGATTAGTCCAGATGACACGTGGTTAAGTGATGTGTGATTCGGGTCCAACTGTTCTCTTGAGGGAGGTGAGCACAGTAAGAAGTCTTACAACACCAGGTTAGGTTTGTTTCAAATCACTAGCTTTTGGAGCACTGCTCCTTCCTCAACTGAGTGGATATTCACCTGAGGAAGGAGCTGCGCTCCGAAAGCTAGTGATTTGAAACAAACCTGTTGGACTTTAACCTGGTGTTGTAAGACTTCTTACTGTGCTCACCCCAGTCCAATGCCAGCATCTCCACATTAAGGGAGATGGTTACCTTGCTGATATCACTTCCCATGAATTGCTGACTAGTTCCCTAAGATGTCAGCTCACTAGCGGGAATATCCTTGTCATTGCAACTTTTCCCGATTATTTTATAAAGTTTATAACTTTCCACTGAGATAACGAGGCGTCACAAGGTAATTTGTGTCTGTTTATTTACAATAAGAGGATGTGTGGTGTCACTTCCTCGTGATCGATGCTTCCGGCTCATTTAGATTTATTGTCACGTATACCATCCCAGGATGCCTAATTGTTACACCTTGGGCATTCTGGAGAATTCAGATGTCTTTATGTGGCTTCCTAGTGACTGCTGATGCCTGGAACAAGTTACTTAAAAAAAAAAAATCTATGATGCACAATTTAAACTAATATACCAATTATAAAATTACAACAGTACATATAAAGTCTGTGCATGGAGATGATTGTTTAAAGTTGAGGGAGCGCAGTATACATTACTATGAGAAATGGAAGTCACAAGTACAAGCTACAAAACCACAGCAATGAGTAGGTCTGTTGTATGCTTTGAAGGGAAGTGTCTGTTTCTCTTTAAGGCACTTGGGTAAGTTAAATATTTAAGACTGTTATGTCTGCAGGATTGATGCTAGGAGGCACGGAGGCTGACAAATTAAAGGAGCTCTATTAATGCAGTGTGTGCAGTACAGGCTCTCTTTTTTTTAAATGTAAATTTTGAGTACCCAATTCATTTTTTCCAATTAAGAGGCAATTTAGCGTGACCAATCCACCTACCCTTCACATCTTTGGATTGTGGGGGCAAAACCCACGCAGACACGGGGAGAATGTGCAAACTCCACACGGACAGTGACCCAGGGCTGGGATCGAACCTAAGACCTCGGTGCCTTGAGGCATGAGTGCTAACCTCTGTGCCACCGTGCTGCCCCCAGCCTCCTTTTTTACTCTGCACAGTTACTCGTGATCGGTGACACCTGCATGTATCATTATGCTGTGCCCAATGCAGCTTCAGTGCTGCTGCTCCGAAATCAATATAAATACATAACAAGGCATAGAATTGTAGCTCAAGACTTTAAGCTATTTTACTTTGCACAATACACTTCTGTGAGGAAAAATGTCAAACCATTCCCCAGAATCCAATCTCTGCCGCATTTGCGACACTTTCCTTTGGCCTAAGGCAATATGGTGCATTTCACTTGTCAAGGAGGACTATACCTAAAAAGATGAGGCTCTCATGGTGTGATACTAGTGCCAAACACATTGATTAATACTTTGACTCCTTGATAACTGCAGATAACTAAAACTAATTATTAAAGATAGGTTTCTCTGCACCCTCTGACTCCGAGCTACCCACTGGACTATGACTGGTGTATGCTAAGCCCAACGTGAATAAGGACCAATGAAGCTCCTATTTCCACTCTGGAGGAAAGGAACATAAATGGCAAATTTCCATAGTTTCAGAAAGAATGGATTAAAATGAAGAATCCTTCCTACAGGCTAGGATTTGATTATTCAAAGAAGAGGGGGGTGAGTTCTCCTCTACGTCTTGGAACTTCTGTGTTTCAATCCACATCACTGAAACAGATGATCTGATCGTTAATCATATTGCTGTTTGTGGGAGCTTGTTGTATCCACATTCGGGCCTTACACAGTGACTGCAGCTCCGAAGTCTTGAGTTGTCCTGGAAATGTTTTGAGATATTCTGAAGTCGTGAAATGTGCTATATAAATGTAGTGCCAAAGGGAGAGTTAGGAACATTTTGAAAAGGGATATGTGCCAGTGGAAATTCGATGTAGAATCTTTTTGGAGTGGGTGTCCCTAATCAATGGCTGTCAAGAAAGTGCACTTCTCCAGCAGATTGCCAGTGGAGCTAATATCAAGGGTCCAGCCCTGTATTGAAAGGAGACAACTGTCTCCATGTTTTGGCAAAGAATCCCCCAAAAGTTAAGAGCAAGAAGGTTTCATTATTTTTCTCCTCTTTTGCCTCCATGTCCCCTTTCCTGACATCCCTGATTCTTGCTGGGGATTCAGTTCCACAGATATGGTACCTCCATCATGTGACATATAGATAGGTGCTGGTAGCCGGGTATTGAGCCTTTCGAAATATCACAGCTGAGTGTGATCCTGTCCTTGGTTTGCACGTGCACTCCCTGACATTAATCATCATTAGTGATTGAGGGAGGAAACCGGAGCTGATTTCCGTTTCCCACCCGAGACATTTGAGGCTTCAACAACTATCCCGGCTTAGACCCGCTAACCACAGCCCACAAATCGAACAAATGCGTCTGTAACACAACAAACCTTGACTTTATTTACACGAAGTTACTTGGGGAGCAGTCCTTTGTGTGTATTGAGTAGGTTGACGGAGTGAATACTTTTGTTTTCTCTCAGTAACAAATCCAATGCCAGCAGGGGGTGTTTTACGTCATAAATGTTTTCAATATTAGCTTCAACCTTGATTTAACCCGCCCTTTTCCTGTATCCTGCTCTTACCCCAACCATGCTTGTAGACCTTGTTTGCTGTTGACTGTTGGGTGTGTGAGTTGAACTCAAGTACTGATAGCCTGCTTAAAGTTTCACCCCCAGAGGAGCCAGAAATCCGGAGCGTCGCTGAAAAGTTGGCGAAATATGTAGCGGATGGGGGCCGTGAGGTTGAAAAGCTCGCCATTCAGAACAACAGGGATAACCCTGCCTTCTCGTGAGTATCATCGTTCTCTTCCATCAGTCAATGATGTAGCTTACATAAAACAGGAACAGGATCGCATTGGTGCCCGTGTTACAGCTCCTGTCGGTGCCCGCGTTCGCAGCGCCTGTCGGTGCCCGCGTTCGCAGCGCCTGTCGGTGCCCGCGTTCGCAGCGCCTGTCGGTGCCCGCGTTCGCAGCGCCTGTCGGTGCCCGCGTTCGCAGCGCCTGTCGGTGCCCGCGTTCGCAGCGCCTGTCGGTGCCCGCGTTCGCAGCGCCTGTCGGTGCCCGCGTTCGCAGCGCCTGTCGGTGCCCGCGTTCGCAGCGCCTGTCGGTGCCCGCGTTCGCAGCGCCTGTCGGTGCCCGCGTTCGCAGCGCCTGTCGGTGCCCGCGTTCGCAGCGCCTGTCGGTGCCCGCGTTCGCAGCGCCTGTCGGTGCCCGCGTTCGCAGCGCCTGTCGGTGCCCGCGTTCGCAGCGCCTGTCGGTGCCCGCGTTCGCAGCGCCTGTCGGTGCCCGCGTTCGCAGCGCCTGTCGGTGCCCGCGTTCGCAGCGCCTGTCGGTGCCCGCGTTCGCAGCGCCTGTCGGTGCCCGCGTTCGCAGCGCCTGTCGGTGCCCGCGTTCGCAGCGCCTGTCGGTGCCCGCGTTCGCAGCGCCTGTCGGTGCCCGCGTTCGCAGCGCCTGTCGGTGCCCGCGTTCGCAGCGCCTGTCGGTGCCCGCGTTCGCAGCGCCTGTCGGTGCCCGCGTTCGCAGCGCCTGTCGGTGCCCGCGTTCGCAGCGCCTGTCGGTGCCCGCGTTCGCAGCGCCTGTCGGTGCCCGCGTTCGCAGCGCCTGTCGGCGCCCGCGTTCGCAGCGCCTGTCGGCGCCCGCGTTCGCAGCGCCTGTCGGCGCCCGCGTTCGCAGCGCCTGTCGGCGCCCGCGTTCGCAGCGCCTGTCGGCGCCCGCGTTCGCAGCGCCTGTCGGTGCCCGCGTTCGCAGCGCCTGTCGGTGCCCGCGTTCGCAGCGCCTGTCGGTGCCCGCGTTCGCAGCGCCTGTCGGTGCCCGCGTTCGCAGCGCCTGTCGGTGCCCGCGTTCGCAGCGCCTGTCGGTGCCCGCGTTCGCAGCGCCTGTCGGTGCCCGCGTTCGCAGCGCCTGTCGGTGCCCGCGTTCGCAGCGCCTGTCGGTGCCCGCGTTCGCAGCGCCTGTCGGTGCCCGCGTTCGCAGATCCGGTCCCTTGACAGCTCTCCAGACCGGTCTGATGGTAGTACAGTCAGGGAAATGCAAACTGATGGAGCTGATTTGTTTGGCCCAAGGGCGGTGGAACAAATGAGGATGTGGGTGAATAAATACCCTGTAAGAAGCTTGTCGTGTTCTGTATAATGCTGCGGAGACCACCTGCTGGGGTTTCTTCACAGGAGAAAGATGCTGAAAATAATTTCCTCCACCTTTGCAGGTTTTTGTATGATCGCAACAGCCGAGCTTTTCTTTATTACAAAAAAAAGGTGGCTGAAATCAAACGAGAGAAACTGTCTGGGCTGTCAGTGCCCAGGTCACCTGTGCCAACCTCCACCACCCCGCCGTCTTCAGTGCCAAAAGGTAGGAGAATCGGAAGGAGACAATCTCTGTCTTTAAGACTGAACCTCATGCGTAAAGATTCAAAACTGTGCACACTTCAGAGGGCAGTGTTCCAAAGTGGGTTGTTCGATTGACCTTTCACCCCTCCCACATGGATTGAAATCCAGCCAATAGAGCCAGTAGCTTTTTTTCTTAATTGAAAAATGTGGTTGTTTTTTTTAAAAAAAAAGGATAGTCTTAGATATTTGACAGTGCAGTATGCACACTGTCTGAAGAATATCCCCCCCCCCCCCCCCCACGCACACACACACATCCACACACAGTATGCTTCTATATTTGTGCACTGAAGCCAAGTTTAGTTACTTCAATAGATATGTTAACTTCCCTTATGGAGCAGGGGAAATTAGGCCGATTCTTTTTGCCGTTAATCCGTGCTCGAACCGTTGAATTGTTCCAGAGGAGTCTATTCAGCCTATCATGCATGTGTAGCTCTTTTAAAAAGCTATCCAACTAATTCCACTCTCCCTTCTCTTTCCCCATTGCCCTATAAAAACATTCCCTGATTCATTCATCCAATTCTATTTTAGACATTAGTGAATCTTCTTCCAGCACCCTTACAGGCAATGTGGTTCAGATCATAACCCGCATTGTAAAAATGTCTCAAGTGTTCTCTAGACCTTCTGCCAATCATAAGTTTATGTCCTCTGGTTTCTGTCAGTGAAAACAGTTTCTCCTATTCACTCTTACCAAAGCCTACCATAATTTACACACCTCTGGTTAATCTCTCAACTTCCTCTGGAGAACAAGCCCAATTTCTCTAGTCTCTCGACTTAACTAAAATCAATCATCTCTGGAAGCATATTCAGAAATCTCTGCACCCACTCCGAGGCCTTGACACCCTTCCTGGAGTGTTGTGTCCACGATTGGATACTATACTCCAGCTGAGGTGTAACCCACTATTACAAAGGTTTAGCACAATTTCTTTGCTTTTGTGTTCTGTAGAATCATAGGCTAGCATGACACAGAAGGTCCCCCAATTCTCTGTGCATCTATTTGTAAAAGCAAAGATCTATGCTTTTTGAACAACTTTCTTAATTTGTCTTGCCACCTTCAAAGAATTTGCTGCTTCTTAGCGTCTTCACTAAAGTTTCTGATCTGTTGGTACCAAGATACAGCCAGAGAAATTGCACTTTAAATTGGAACAGGAGGAGTCCATTCAGCCCTTTGAGCGTGTCCTTCATTGAATTCGATCATTGTTGATATGCATCTTGACCCCATTTACCCACCTTTGAGCCGTATACTTTGATACCACCCACTCAACAAAAATCTATTTACTCAGTCCCAAATTTCAACAGACTCACAGCGGTGACAGTCCCAGATTTCCACAACCCTTTGTATGAGAAAGTGCTTCCTCACATCAGTCTTGAATGACCGAACTCTAATTTTAAGATTCTGCCCCTTTGGTCTGGATTCCCTCGCCAGATTTCTCTGCATCTATCATCTCAAATCCCTATATTGAAGACCTCGATTAGATCACCCTCTCAACTATCTAAACTAAGGGAATACAAATCAAGTTTGCCACAAAAACAGAAAACCAATTGATTTACTGGTAATCAGTGTCACTGGTTAAGACGTTAATAGTTCTTCATTTTGACTTGATTACATTTGTATTAAAGCATAAATATAAGGTTAGTTAATCTGACCACTTATTAGCGTTCAGGCTAACCTGGGTAGAGTGGACTTGGAGAGGATCTTTTCACTTGTAGGAAAAACTAGAAGCAGAGGACACAGTCTCAGACTAAAGGGACGATCCTTTAAAACAGAGATGAGGAGGAATTTCTTCAGCCAGAGAGTGGTGAATCTGTGGAACTCTATGCCGCAGAAGGCTATGGAGGGCTGAGTGTCTTTAAGACAGAGATAGATAGGTTCTTGATTAATAAGGGGATCAGGGGTTATGAGAAACATATCAGCCCTGATTGAATGGCGGAGCAGACTCGATGGGCCGAGTGGCCTAATTCTGCTCCTGTATCTTATGGTCTTATGTATTGAAGATGAGACTCTGACAGTGAATCAGAGTTTAGAATTAGTGGGATGTTGTGGTTGGTGAATCGAACGGACGTTGGACAGATGCTCCATCAATGGGAGGACGTTGCGATTTATTTTTGCTCCTTGCCTTTTTGTTATTTTCTCCTGTTATTATAGCCAAAGAAATCTATGCTGGTTTTTATGTTCCTCATCATTCTCTTAGTCTCACCATGTCAGCAGATCCTAGTCCTTTTTCTCACAAGGCATTTCCTATTTTTCCGTTAAATGCACCAATATTATTTACCTCAACCATTCCTTGGGATAGCAAATTCCACTTTCTGAATTCCTTATTGGATTTATTAGTGACTGTTTCCTGTCGCATTGTTTCTGTTGGAAGGAAATAATTTATATTAGAAGGGAGGAATTAGTATCTAGCCGTAGATTGGCAGCACAGGGTTAGATATAGATTAAAGCTCCCTCTACACTGTCCCCATCAAACACACCCAGGACAGGTACAGCATGGGGTTAGATATAGATTAAAGCTCCCTCTACACTGTCCCCATCAAACACTCCCAGGACAGGTACAGCACGGGGTTAGATACAGAGTAAAGTTTCCTCTACACTGACCCCATCAAACACTCCCCAGAGCAGATAGAGCAGTGTTAGATATAGACTAAAGCTCCCTCTTCAGAGAAGTAAACTTTTTGGTACACTGTCTACAGAATAACCAGGTAACACCCCGGGAGGTTTGAGAGCTAAGTGCAATTGTGTGAGACACTGTCTCCATTAAACCACTTGAGTGTGATTTAACCGATGCTCTCCCTGTATCCTACTCTTACCTATCCAATCTTGTAGACCTTGTTTGGCTGTTGACTGTTGGGTGTGTGAGTTGAACTCAAGTACTGATAGCCTGCTTAAAGTTTCACCCCCAGAGGATCCGGAGATCCGGAGTGTGATTGAGAAGCTGGCGAAGTTTGTGGCTGACGGGGGTCCGGATGTGGAAGAGATGGCCATTCGGGACAATCGAGACAATCCAGCATTTTGGTAATCACTATTTTATCGTGTTGCCTGGTTTGTGTGGCTTGTGGTCATTTAAGCAACTATAAGAGAAGTTTGCATTAATATAGTGCCTTTCATGCCTTTGGGATATCCCAACGTGCTTCACAGCCAATTAAGTACTTCTGAAGCGTAGCTACTGTTGGGAATTGTAGCGTACGTGACTTAAAAGATAAGAGCTGGAGGAGACCACTAGTCCCTTTCAGTCTGCTCCATCATTCAGTATCATGGCCAATCTTCTATCACAATTCCATATTCCTGTCCTGCCCCATATCCCTTGATTGACTTATTTCCCAAAAATGTATCGATCTCCATCTTTTTTTTAAATTTAGAGTACCCAAATTGTTTTTTCCAATTAAGGGGCAATTTAGTGTGGCCAATCCACCAACCTGCACATCTTTTTTTTTTAATAAGTGTTTTATTAAAGCTTTTCCAACAAACGTTTTTACATAACAAAGATAGAAATACAAATAATAACAAAAATGAACAAAAATTATTAAACAGAACAAGGTGGGTGTTGTCTTCATATAAAACTTACATTATATCAACAGACCCCCCCCCCCCCCCCCCCAGGATGCTGCTGCTGCTGACACTTACTGCTCCCCTAGAAAGTCAAGGGAAGGTTGCCACCGCCGGGAGAACCCCATCAAGGACCCTCTCAAGGCGAACTTTATTCGCTCCAGGCCGAGGAACCCCGCCATATCACTAACCCAGGTCTCCACACTCGGGGGTTTCAAGTCCCTCCACATTAACAAGATCCGTCTCCGGGCTACCAGGGAGGAAAAGGCCAGTACCTCGGCCTCTTTCGCTTCCTGCACTCCCGGATCCTCCGACACCCCAGATATCGCTACTATTGTACTCGCCTTCACCTGAGTGTCCAAAATTCTAGACATCAACCTCGCAAACCCCTGCCTTAATTCTTTAAGCGGCGGGCATGCCCAAAAACATATGGACGTGGTTCGCCGGACTCCCTGCACATCTCGGGCACCTGTCCTCCACCCCAAAAAACGTACTCATTCTTGCCGCCGTTATATGCGCCCGATGCACCACCTTAAACTGAATTAAACTGAGCCTGGCACATGATGAAGAGGAGTTCACCCTGCCCTGGGCGTCGGCCCACAGGCCCTCATCCAGCTCCTCCTCCCACTTGCCCTTCAACTCCTCCACTGAGGCTTCCTCCACCTCCTGCAGCTCCTGATAAATGTCTGACACCTTCCCCTCCCCTACCCAGATGCCAGACACCACCCTGTCCTCCCGGGGGCAGGCCGAACTTCTCCTCCAGCGCCTGCATGCTGGAGGAAGTCCCGTCTATAAACGGGTCCCCCATCCTCCTCATACCTGCCCGATACCAGCCTTGGAACCCCCCATCCATCCTACCTGGAGCAAATCTATGGTTATTCCGTATCGGGGTCCACACACAGGCCCCCTCCTCCTGCCTGTGTCAGTGCCGCCATCACCACCGGACTTGTGGTGTATCGCGCCGGTGAGAACGGCAGCGGAGCCGTGACTAGTGCCCCCAGGCTGGTGCCTTTGCATGATGCCGCCCCCTCCTCCATCATCCACTTCCTAATCATGGCCACATTGGCCGCCCAATAAGAGCTGCAGAAGTTCGGCAGAGCCAGTTGATGGCCCTGTTGAAAGGGCACTACATTCGCCCAGTAAACCAGGTTTACGCCCGGCATCTGCTAGCGATAAGGCGCCAAATCCCAGGGGAATAGCTGGATGAATTCGACAGCGCGCTCCTGGTACTGGGTAGGAACTGTGACTGCCCGCAAGTTTCAGCCAGCGACCACACAGAACCTTTAATCCAGGAGTCTCCAAGAATGCCCTTTTAACTCGCGGGGTTTTATTCGCCCACACAAATCCCGTAACAATCCTATTCACTCGCTTAAAAAAGGACTTGTGGATGAAAATGGGGAGGCACTGAAAGACGATGAGGAACCTGGGGAGAACCGTCATCTTCACAGTCTGCACCCATCCCGTCAGGGAAAGCGGGAGCATATCCCACCTTTTAAACTCTCCCGCCATCTGCTCCACTAGCCGGGTTAAGTTGAGCCTGTGCAGGGCATCCCAGTTCCTGGCCACTTGTATCCCCAAGTACCGAAAGCTCCTCTCCACTATCTTGAGCGGGAGCTCCCTCAGTCTCTCCTCCTGGCCCCTAGCGTGGACCACGAACAGCTCACTCTTCCCCATGTTCAATTTATACCCCGAGAAGCTCCCAAAGTCCCTCAGGATCCACACGACCTCCCCCATCCCCTCTAGCGGGTCCAAAATGTACAACAACAGGTCATCCGCGTAGAGGGAGACCCGGTGCTCCTCCCCTCCCCCGCGCACCAGTCCCCTCCAATCCCCTGAAGTCCTGAGCGCAATGGCCAACGGCTTAATTGCCAGGGCAAACAGCAACGGGGACAGGGGACACCCCTGCCTTGTCCCCCGGTGCAGCTTGAAATACTCCGACCGTAGCCGGTTCGTGGACACACTCGCTACAGGGGCCTGATACAGCAGCTTGACCCACCCTATGGATCCCTCACCGAATCCAAACCTGCCTAGCGCCTCCCACAAAGGCCTTCTCCACGTCCATTGCAGCCACCACTTCTGCATCCCCCCCCCTCCAAGGGCATCATGATAATATTCAGGATCCTCCTCACATTCGTGTTCAGCTGCCTGCCCTTAACAAAATCCACCTGGTCCTCCCCAATCACTCCCGGGACACAGTCCTCTATTCTGGTGGCCAGAATTTTTGCCAACAGTTTGACGTCTACATTCAGGAGCGATATCGGCCTGTAGGACCCACACTGAAGCGGATCCTTCTTCAAGATAAGCGAAATCAACGCCAGCGACATTGTCGGAGGGAGGATCCCTTTCTCCTTTGCCTCATTGAAGGTTCTCAGCAGGAGCGGGCTCAGTAGCTCTGAGAACTTCTTATAAAATTCTACGGGGAAGCCGTCCGGGCCCAGGGCCTTGCCCGTCTGCATGCCTGCCAGCCCCCTGACTACCTCCTCCAACTCAATTGGAGCCCCCAATCCCTCCACCCGCTCCACTTCCACCCTTGGGAACCTCAACCGGTCCATAAACTGCCTCATCCCTTCCCCCTCCCCAGGGGGTTCCGATTCATATAAGTTCACATAGAACTCCCTGAAGACTTCATTGACCCTCTCTGGGCTCAGCACCATGTTGCCCTCCTTAACTTGCACTCCCCCAATCTCTCTAGCCGCCTCCCTCTTGTGCAGCTGGTGCGCCAGCATCCTACTCGCCTTCTCCCCATACTCGTAGACTGCCCCTTTTCTTTCCTGAACTGCGCCTCCGCCTTCCCCGTGGTCAGCAAGTTGAACTCCGCCTGATGTTTCCGGCGTTCGTTCAGCAGCCCCCCCCCTCTGGGGCCTCCGCGTATCTCCTGTCTACCCGGAGTATCTCTCCCACCAGCCTCTCCCTCTCCGCCCTCTCCTTCTCTCTGTGGGACCTGATGGAGATTAAGTCTCCCCTAACGACCGTCTTCAAAGCCTCCCACACCACTGCCACCGTTACCCCCCCTGTGTCATTCGCTCCCACATAGTTCTCAATCCTCCTCCTTATCCGCCCACACACCACTTCATCCGCCAGCAGCCCCACATCCAGTCTCCAGAGAGGGCGCTGCCCCCACTCCGCCCCCAATCGCAGGTCCACCCAGTGCGGGGCATGGTCCGAGACCGCAATGGCCAAGTATTTGACCCCCTCCACCCTTGGGATCAGCGCCCTACTCAACACAAAGAAGTATCCACGAATAGACTTTATGGACGTGGGAGAAAAAGGAGAACTCCTTCGCCCTTGGCCGCGCAATCCTCCACGGGTCCACCCCCCCCCCCCCCCCCCCCCCCCCATCTGGCCCATGAACTCCCACAGGGCCCTGGCTGCCGCCGGCCTCTTTCCCGACCTGGACTTGGAACGATCCAAAATCGGAACCAAGATCGCATTAAAGTCCCCTCCCATAATCAGGTTATTTTACTCCAAGTACGGGATCCTACCCAACACGCGCCTCATGAAGTCCGCATCGTCCCAGTTTGGGGCACACACATTCACTAGCACCAACTGGGCCCCCTGCAGCGTTCCACTCACCATTATGTACCTGCCCCCCCTTGTCCGCCACGATGCTCCCCGCCTCAAATGCCACTCATTTACTGACCTAAATAGCCACTCCTCTGGTCTTTGAGTCTAACCCCGAGTGAAACACCTGTCCCACCCATCCTTTCCTCAGCCTCGTCTGGTCCGCGAGCTTTAAGTGCGTCTCTTGCAACATGGCCACGTCCGCCTTCAATCCCTTTAAATGCGAGAGCACGCGGGACCTCTTAACTGGCCCATTCTGGCCCCTCACGTTCCACGTGATCAGCCTGGTCGGGGGGTTGCCCCCCCCCCCATCCTGCCGACTAACCATCTCCCTTTTTCGGCCAGCCACGTGCCCCCGCCTCCTGATTCCAGCCCTCCCCTCGGTGGCCCCCCAGCCCAACTCTCCATCCATTCCCCTCACCTGGCTCCCCTTCAGTCAGCACAGCAGCACCCCTTCCCCCTTCAGCTTAGCTCTGATTTCCCCCCCACTATGCTTCCGTGAGTCAGCTCACCCATGCTGACCCCAGCCGCTCCCGCCTCTATATGCCGACCCTAAACTTGTTGCTTCCTTCGGGCCACCCCCCCTCTCCCCCGCAGGCTAGAGGGGCAAGCGCCAACCGGGACCTTCCCGTGCGCCGGACAACCCGTCCTGGACGTTTCCCGCCCCCTAAAACCAAACCCCTGAAAAACAAAACAAACAACAACCACCAACCAAACTGGAGCAGACAAGCGAATAATCTTATGCTTTACCCGCCATCTTACCCCCGGGCCACCCCCACCCGCACATTTCACCCCCATACAACAGTCCCTTAGTTCAGGTCCAGCTTCTCGTGCCTGATGAATGACCACGCCTCATCCGGCGTATCAAAGTAATGGTGCCTGTCCTGGTATGTTACCCAGAGTCTCGCCGGATGAAGGAGTCCAAATTTCACCCCTTTGCTGTGGAGGACCGCCTTAGCCCGGTTGAACCCCGCATGCCTCCTCGCCAACTCAGCTCCCAAGTCCTGGTAGATGCGGATCTCGCCGTTCTCCCACTTGCTGCTCCGCTCTTTCTTCGCCCACCGCAGGACTCGCTCCCGGTCTGTCAAACAATGAAACCGTATCACCATTGCCCTCGGTGGCTCGTTCACCCTCGGCTTTCTGGCGAGGACCCTGTGCGCCCCATCCAGCTCCAAGGGCCGCAGGAAAGCCCCCGCGCCCATCAGCGTCCCCAACATCGTGGTCACATACGTGTTCACGTCCACCCCCTCCGCACTTCGGGAAGGCCCAGGATCCGCAGATTATGGCTCCGAGACCTGTACTCAAGGTCATCTAGCCTCTCTTGCCATCTCTTATGTAGCGCCTCGTGCGCCTCCACCTTCACCGCCAGGCCCAGGATCTCGTCCTCATTCTCCGCCACCTTCCCCCTCACCTCCTTGATCTCCTTCTCCTGCGCCTTCTGGACCACCACAATCTTCTCCATGGAGGCCAACATCTCCGTTTTAAGCTCCATAAAGCAGTTTTTTAGGAATTCTTGTTGTTCTTTGGCCCACTGGGCCCTCACCTCCCGATCTTCTCCGGCCATCATTTTGTCTTCCTGGACCTTCTCTACCTTTTTCCCCGCGTTCGCGCATCTGCCGGTCCCACTCCTAGTTCTCTCCATGCGGCACCAGGGGGAACCTCTCCCGCGCCCGTTCCCACACCGGTCTCAGCCTCCAAATGCCGCCGTCGTCCCATATAGCGGCCCGAAATACCGACCTCGGCAGGAGCTGCTGTGAACGCGCGACCTAGCAGGTCATGGCCGCCACCGGAAGTCCTCAACCTGCACATCTTTTGGGTTGTGGGGGTGAAACCCACTCGGACACGGGGTGAATCTGCAAACTCCACATGGACAGTGACCCGGAGCCAGGATCGAACCCAGGACCTCGCCGCCGTGAGGCAGCAGTGCTAACCACTGTGCCACCGTGCCACCCATTAATCTCCGTCTTGAATGCACTCGTTGACAGATTATCCACAGAGCACCTCTTGGGTAGAGGATTCCAAAGATATACGATTCGCTGAGTGAAGAAAATGTTTCCTCCTCTTGGTCCTAAATGACCAACCTCTTATTTTGATACCATGACCCCATAGTTCTCGACTGTCCAGCCAGCGGAAAACAGCTTCCCTGCACCCTCCCCTGTCGAGCTCTATCAATGCGATCTAATTCTTTTAAAGCCCAGAGAATATAGGCCCATTCTGCTTAATGTAGGAAATGTTTCAGTGAATTTGTGTATGGCGGTGTCCCGCAAACAGGATTGAGGTAAATCTAAGGCTAGAGATTCATCACTTTTTTTCTGACTCCCGATGCAGAGTTTAATCCCACAACCCTGTATCCCCTGCCCCAACCCTCCCGTGGTGAATTTGGTATGGGATAGGGCGGGGGGGATTTAATGTGGCTGGAGGATGGTGGGTGGGGATCATGCCACTTTACTGCCTCCACTCTTGTTAAATCCATGATGGGAATGCCTGTGGATGGCCTTCCCGTCCTGCTGTCAATTGATGCCCTTCAGTATGCCTCTTGAGCATTCTTGATTTTAATCACTCCACTCCATCATTGGTGGCCATGTCTTCAGCTGCCTAGGCCCTAAGCTTTGGAATTTCTTCCTTAAACCTCCCTGCCTCTCTGCCCTCCTTCAAGATACACCTTAAAACCTACCTCATTGACCAAACGTTTGGTCACCTGTCCTAATATTGCCTTTTGTGGCTTGGCGTCAAATATTGCTTGGTAATCCGACCCAAAAAGAGTTTGAGATTGCTTTACTGTGTCAAAAATGCTACGCAAGTTGTTGTTCTGGCCGGTCTGGGAGCCTTACTTTAGGAATTCTGTGCAGGTCGGGGTGTCTCGGCAAGAGACTGGAGAACGGACAAGGTGAGCATACTTGATAAGAAGTGCTCAAAGTATGAATGGTTTCAATAAAACTGTCAAGACTATTTCCACCAGTTGGTGAATCAGTAAATCAGAGAGCGTACAATTTATATTGTCACTCAAGAATAGCGGGGACTTTAGGAGAATTAGTTTTCTTCTGTGCAAAGGGTTATTGGGATATGAGAGGTGCCACCAGCAACAATGGTGAAAGTAGAATCAGTATTAGGAATCAGTACAGGAACAGGGGGTAGAGGAGGCTGCTTCTGTACAATATTATTCTATGTAAAAGGATGTAGAGAAATATGTAGAAAATAAAAATTTTGAAGGATGTGGGAAGGGGCAGGGATCTATGTGGACAGCTCTTTCAGCGAATACGCATTAACAAGTGGCCTGAATTACCTTCTTTCTTCTGTATTGTTAAGTTTTGTGAATCTAAGCGTGCAGTTTTCTAGCACCAGGTACTCTCTTTGTCTCTGTAGGTTTCTCTACAACCAGAACAGCGATGCATATCGATACTACAGGGACACGGTTGAAGTCTTCTGTAAAGTCAAGACCATCGCACAGAAAGCCGTCCAAGCCAGCTTGATGGCGATGCCCTCTCCCGCCACACCGAAGCGGAAAGGTTCTCCTGAGCCTGTTTCCGGTAGTTCACCCTCCGAGCCTGCATCCGTGCCAGCATCTTCATCTTCCTCCAATTCCTCGTTTAAAAAGAAAAAGAAGAGCCGGTGGGGCCCAGAGGATGACAAGATTGAACTTCCCCCTCCTGAATTGGCTTTATCGATGCAACTTCCCGGCTTAACAAGTAAGTGCTGTGATCAAGAAAGTGGTCTTGTCAGTCTTGTGGCACAAAGTCAGGGGTAAGGCTGGGCTGAGGTGCAACCTGGAATGGCCAAGTTGAAGCTGCCAAGGAGGGTGGACCCTAATGGCATGTACAAAGGGAAAGTGGATGTGTTTCTGGAGGGAAGTGGTGCAGTTCAGGGATATGGGGAGAAAGTGAATGGTGGAGTCATTATGAGGAAAAGGATGTGCTTGGTACTCCTATTTTTATGTTCCTAATTCGTAAATGATCTTTTCCTCTTGTTAAAAATTCTTATTGGTTGTGGTGTTTCGACTCCTAGAGCGGGGACACAATGCCTCCAGTCAACATTGGTGCCTGGGTACAAAAGAAACATGGCCTTCTGTGCTGATTGGTAGCTGTGCTCCTCCAGTTGCAGGGACTTCATCCTTTTTAAAGCTATGGTTGTTGGAGCCTGAACTGGTGTCTTCCTGAACCCTGACACCCCCATTACCATGTCCCAGTTGGTTTGTACTGAGTATGTTTTCTTGCACTCAATATTAGTGATATATCACTGCATGGTTACACTGATGGCGTGTCACTAACCTTTGTATCAGAAGTCATGGTCCCCAACAGGGCTCAAAGTTCGCAATGCTTTGAACATTGAGCAACTCTGGGCGATGGACCTGGTCCCAGTAATACTCCACACGCTGAGCTGTTGATTGCAAGTTCCTGGGTTCATGCTTGTTACTTCCTGCATAGCAGAGACGTATGAAAACCAAAGACACTTGAGAACTGTAATAAATACTCAGAAGAAGAAAAGTTTGCAGGGCTCTGGGCAAAGAGAAGGAAGAGTGGGATTAATCCTTCCAAGAGCTGGTCCAGGGCTTGAATGGCTTCCATCTGTGCTGTGTGATTATGTGATTTTATCAGTGGCTGTGTGGAAGCTGGGTGTGCCCTGCTTTCGAGCAATATTTCCCTTGTGTTCCTTTTCTGGAGAGAGAGGGGAGCGGTGGAAAATTCCAGCCTGGGCTACCTACTATGGAGATGGAGGCCCAGAGTTATGTTAAACCAGTATGAAGGGGTACATGAGCTCCTGGGGGTTTTATTCTAATTGTTACACTATTCTCTCATGCTAAGTTAATGCCCGTTGTGTGTGTATGTGTGCGATTGCAGCTCAGGATTTGAAGGGACTTGGCTATCAGAAAGGTAAGCCGGTCGGATTGGTGGGAGTCAACGAGCTCAGTGATGCACAGAAGAAACAGTTGAAGGAACAGCAGGAGGTAAATTCCATTGCGATGATCTTTATGGGAGGGTGTTGCCAAGGGGAGCACAGCCCTGCAGTGATGCAGGCGCACCACCATTTCTGTTGCAGCAGCAACTAGGGTTGGATGCGTCCTGTTTCTAGGGACTGTTGCTCTGACCTGCAGCATTGTCAGCTTTGATTAAACACTCTGACTAGGATGCTGACTCTTCTCACTTTGCTCACCCCTCCTCATTAACGCTTTGCAGAACTGAAGCCTCTTCTACTTTCCAAAATGTGCCTCTTTCGTGCCAAACGCAAACCTTTTTGATAATTCATTCATGGAACATGGATATTGCTGGCAAGGCCAGCATTTATTGTCCATCTCCTAATTGTCCTTGAGAAGCTACCAATTTAATGTAAGATAAGAGAAAAAAACTGCACTGAGATTGGGAACTGCAATGCTTGGAGAGAGGAGGGTTTACAGTATTATTTTCAGAGGGAGAATCACGAGGCCAACACAGTGAGTGAATGAAAGAAAAAATACAGGATACAGATATTAGTTAAATGTGATAATTAGCCAGAGAGAGGAAACCGGCGTAGATGCTGACACTGGGGAAGGACAGACAAAGAGAAATTGACACTGAAGCATTGTAGCTACAGAGAGAGGGAGGAAGAGAGAGAGAGAGAGGACCAAGCAGCATTATTTGTAAAGGGGCAGAAACCAGACAGGGGCACTTGGAAAGATGGGCTGAGGGACTTTGTAGCAATATTACCAGAATAGAGAAACAGCTCAGCAGAGTTCAGAGAGAGCTAGAGAGGGATTGGATCGAGTTGTTTGCAGAGAGCAAGGAATAGCTGTCCAGGGGCATTAGCAGAGAGGAAACCGGCAGGGACATGGAGAAAGAGATTACCATTTAAGGAGAGATATATTGGACAGGTTGTACATGAGCATTTGAGGATCTAAAATGAGGTAATGCATAAACAGAGAGTGAGAGGCCAGTGATGATGTAGAGGAATAGTAGAAATATTACTAGAAAGCTATGCTTTTTGGAGAACGTAAGACTGAGTTAAAGCACCCCAAGATTCCGTGAGGGGGCGGCTGGGTATAAGGAAGGGGTGAGGGATCTGAAGCAATGTGGGGATTTGGGAGGATGACTAAAGTGAATTCTGGTTGGTTTGTAGATGCAGCAAATGTATGACATGATCATGAAGCACAAACAAGCCATGCATGAGATGCAGATGATGTGGGAGAAAGCCGTTCAGGATCACAGACACGAGTATGACAGCGACGAGGAAATTGACGGTGATGGTGGAACCTGGGAACATCGTCTGCGGCACATGGAGATGGAGAAGACGAGAGGTAAATGTGGGGGAATCGCAGCAGTGTGCACAAATTTGAGGTAAACATGGGGGGTGTGGCTATCTGCAGTGGTTCAGGCTTAAGCAGATCATAAAGGATTTAAACAGCAGGGTGACCGCGGGTGATGTCAAGATGTGCTCAGCCTGGTGATCTGAGCTTATCTGAAAGACAGTGCTTCAAACGCACTTCATTGGCTGTGAAGCGCTTTGGGACATCTTGAGGTTGTCGGTGCAGATTTTCTCTTCCTTTCAACTCGGTATAATGGACTCTGACGACACTGCATCGGTGGAAAGGGTCAAAGATTGAATTCTTCCTTGCTGAGAACCACAGGTTATGTTCTCTTGTCTTAGTGGGTTGACAGGGTAGTTGCAGAGATTGTTTCCCCTATCCGGAAAGTCTAGAACGAGGGATTAGAGTCTCATAATGGGTGTCAGCCATATTTAAAACAAAGGCGAGACTTTTCTTCAGGGTTCTGTATCTTTGGGATTCTCTGTACCAGAGGGCTGTGGAAGCTCAATCATTGAATATATCCAAGAGAGAGATTTTTGGATATTATCGAGGGATAAGGTGACTAAACAGGAAGGTGGAGTTACGGTCGAAGATCAGCCATGATTTAATTGAATGGGAGAGCAGGCTTGAGGAGCCAATTGGCCTTTTCCCTCTTTCTATTTATTAAAGTCTTATGTCCCTGGTCCTATGAGGGTCACAGCATCGGCAGTGGTACACACAGCTAGTTGCCTATATTCCAACACGATTTGTGCTGTGTTTGATAGAATGGGCAGAACAACTGACCGAGATGGGGCGAGGGAAACACTTCATTGGAGACTTCCTACCCCCTGATGAACTGGACAAATTCATGGAGACATTCAAAGCTCTAAAGGTAAGTTAGTCTACCCAAAAATACTACCTATTGGAATGTCGTTGTTGCTGCTTTTGAGTAATCCTTTCTGATCTTAACCAAGGCTGTTGCAGCACAGGTTAGATATAGAGTAAATCTCCCTTTAAAGATCCCCATTAAACACTCCCAGGACAGGTACAGCACAGGGTTAGATACAGAGTAAAGCTCCCTCTACACTGTCCCCATCAAACACTCCCAGGACAGGTACAGGACAGGGTTAGATACACAGTAAAGCTCCCTCTACACTGTCCCCATCAAACAGTCCCAGGACCGGTACAGCACAGGGTTAGATACAGAGCTAAGCTCCCTCTACACTGTCCCCATCAAACAGTCCCAGGACAGGTACAGCACAGGGTTAGATACAGAGTAAAGCTTCCTCTACACTGTCCCCATCAAACACTCCTAGGACAGGTACAGCACGGGGTTAGATACAGAGCTAAGCTCCCTCTACTCTGTCCCCATCAAACACTCCAGGACAGATACAGCATAGGGTTAGATACAGAGTAAAGCTTCCTCTACACGGTCCCCATCAAACACTCACAGGGCAGGTACAGCACGGGGTTAGATACAGAGTTACCCTCCCTCTACACTGTCCCCATCAAACACTCCCAGGACAGGTATAGCATGGGGTTAGATACAGAGTAAAGTTCTGATAATACTGTCCCCATCAAACATTCCCAGGACAGGTATAGCATGGGGTTAGATACAGAGTAAAGCTCCGTTTACACTGTCCCCATCTAACACTCCCATGGAAGGTGCAGCACGAGCTCGGTACTGAGTAAAGCTCCCTCTACATTACCCACAAATGTTTTTCTGGTCAAATTCTGAAGAATGCCCCCACTGCACTGGCGTGACATTTTCTTGTCTACACCAGCCCTCTTGGTCTACTAGCAATGAGATTTAGGGACAAATTAGGAGATGTTCTATGCTGTAGGCTTGTAGTTAGTGGGAGCTCGATTGAGACTTGCCAATTGATTTCATGCTGTCATCACAGTTAGTGGACAAGGTTGAGTTTTATCGCTTGCTTTTCCAATTCCATTTTGGTTCATTCAAGCTACCCTTAATCAGGGATTCAGGCTTTTCTATCAGTGAAGCATGTTGGTAATGATTGAATTCATTCTTGTAGTTATGAAAGTGAATTTTGCAATTCTCTGCACAGCTAGCAGTGCCTCAATTGTACCTAGTGCACATCAAGATAGAAGCTGCGGACCTATGATATTCCGTGTTAAGTGCCACCAACATCTGGACCATCATGACATTTAGCAACAGTAACAACTTGCAGTTGTGTCATGCCTTTTTAAAAACATTTTCCAATTGGGCAATTTAGCTGGCCAATCCACCCACCCTGTACATCTTTGGGTTGTGGGGGTGAGACCTAGGCAGACACTGGGAGAATGTAGTGCCTCTAACATGATAAAAACATCCTGAGTGTTTTACAGGAGCAACATCAAAGAATAGCTGATCCTGAGCCACCTAAGGATATATTTGGACAGATGAACTCAAAGTTTGGTCAAAGATTTTGATGTTAAAGAATTTCTTGGAGGAGGGAATAGAGATGGAATGGTTTGTGGAGCGAATTCCAGTGCTTCAGGACTAGATTTCTAAGAATCGGCTGCCAATCAATGTTGCCTCCATGCTGCAATTGAATGGTTTCCGCACAAACTGCGCACAATTTGACCCCTTTGAAGCCACTGCTCATTTGTGACTGAGCATAAGCATTGAAGGGCTGATGCGTGTAACCAGATAGTCATCCACTACAGAACAAAGAAAAGGTGCATTACTGCCAGTAGTGGAGCAATGAAAATCATTGATGCATACGAATTGAAGGAGTACAGAGTTCTGGGTGAGGGGTTGTTGGGCTGGAGATTAGAGATAGTAAAGGGAGAGGCAATGGAGAGCTTTTGAAAACCTAGGATGAGAAGTTGAAAAGCGAGGGCTTGCTGAATTGGGAACTGTTGTAGGTCAGTGAGAGCATGGGGGAAATGCGTGCACGCACCCTGCCAGTGTTCCGAGTGTCTGAATGCTTCAACATTTTCTTGTTCGTCTCTCACAGGAAGGGAGAGAGCCGGATTACTCTGACTACAAGGATTTCAAAATTACTGTGGAGAACATTGGTTACCAGATGCTTATGAAAATGGGCTGGAAGGAGGGCGATGGATTGGGCTCGGACGGACAAGGCATCAAAGCTCCCGTCCCCAGGTACTGAAATAGTAGTGGACCACCCAGGCTCTGGTGCATGAAATAATTCAGTTGCCTAAACTGGGGAATAGGGAGGGAGTTTTTGGGTGCCTTCATGACAATTCTGCGACGAGCATTCTTCAACATTGTTGTCCATGTTTTCGAAGTACCAGTAATGTACTTTTAATGGGGGCGGGGGAATAAGACCATAAGACATAGGAGCAGAATTGGGCCACTTGGACCATCAAGTCTGCTCCGCCATTCAATCATGGCTGATATTTTATCATCCCCATTCTCCTGCCTTCTGCCCATAACCCCTGATCCCCTTATTAATCAAGAACCTATCTATTTCTGTCTTATAGACACTCAGTGAATTGGCCTCCACAGCCTTCAGCGGCAAAGAGTTCCACAGATTCACCACCCTGTGGCTGAAAAAATTCCTCCTCATCTCTGTTTTAAAGGATCGTCCCTTTAATCTGAGATGGTGTCCTCTGGTTCTAGTTTTTCCTACAAGTGGAAACATCCTCTCCACGTCCACTCTATCCAGGCCTCGCAGTATCTTGTACGTTTCAATAAGATCCCCTCTCATCCTTCTAAACTCCAACGAGTACAGACCCAGAGTCCTCAAACATTCCTCATAAGACAAGTTCTTCATTCCAGGGATCATTCTTGTGAACCTCCTCTGGACCTTTTCCAAGGCCAGCACATCCTTAGATATGGGGCCCAAAACTGCTCCCAATACTCCAAATGGGATCTGACCAGAGCCTTATGCAGCCTCAGAAGTACATCCCTGGTCTTGTATTCTAGCCCTCTTGACATGAATGCTAACATTCCACTTGCCTTCTGAACTGCCAACTGAACCTGCACATTAACCTTAAGAGAATTGTGAACAAGGACTCCCAAGTCCCTTTGTGTTTCTGCTTTCCGAAGCATTTTCCCATTTAGAAAATAGTCTATGCCTAGATTCCTCCTTCCAAAGAGCATAACCTCACACTTTTCCACATTGTATTTCATTTGCCACTTCATTGCCCATTCTCCTAGCTTGTCCAAGTCCTTCTGCAGCCCACTTGCTTCCTCAATACTACCTGTTGGTAGTTATTTTAATCCCAATCCTTGTACAGCAAAAGATCTGTATTGGAGGCCATTCTTGCGCATGTCAACTTGGATGGTAAGTATCATGATAGTTGGAAATGGGAGACATCACCGCCAACCCCAATCCTGCCCCTTCATTTGCCCACCACCCTGAATGCCCCCCTTTATTCGCCTTTTCTCATTTTAATTTTCCAATTTGGATGCCCATCTGAACCTAATATGAATGATGAAATGGCCAATAGCCTAGAGCAGGAAATCACATGGCATCAGGCCACTGCCTGAGTTATGTTATATTCTCAACACAACCAAGGAGGTGGCACAGTGGCTAGCACTGCTGCCTCCTAGCGCTGAGGACTTCAATCCCGGCCCCGGGTCACTTTCCATGTGAAGTTTGCACACACTCCCCATGTCTGCGTGGGTCTCACCCCCACAACCCAAAGATGTGCAGGGTAGGTGGATTGGTCACAATAAATTGCTCCTTAATTGGGGGGGAAATGGGTTACTTTAAATTAAAAAAAACACAGCCAAGGTTATTCCTTGCAGGATTAGGTGGGGGTGGGGGGGGGGGGGGGGAACACTTCCACACGTGCCAATTCTCCAGATCTGCATGCTTTTTGAATCTCAATCTAATTGCAGATCTGTTATGTATCTGGGAATACATTCCTGCTGGTTCTGTGTCATGTGATGTGTAGTGACGTCAACAGAGTGTTTGTGTGGGCTTTGAACAGATCACCACCTTTAATTGTATGAGCAACACCTCTTAATAAACCTCTCATCGTGTTTCACAAGAATCCAGAATGCGGGCACCTCTATACCATTTCTCTTTGTGGCAACTAAGAAATATAACAGGAGAGAAAACTGGCGATGAGGATTGGGGCACCTCCATACCTATTTCTCTTTGCGGCAAGTAAGAAATATAACAAGATCCAAAAAAAACAAGTTCTCCTCTCCAGTTTCATTCTTTTCCCAATTATCTTAAAACGGTTGCCCCTCTGGTTACCAACGCTCCTGCCACTGGAAACAATCTCCCCACATATACTCTCTCAATATGCCCAGTAATTTTGATTTTAAGTCTCTCTAACTTTCTCTGCTCTGAGGTGACACATCCCAGCTTCTCTAGTCTCTCCATGTGACTGACCTGCCTCTTTATTTTTTGCCTGCACAGAGGGACTACAGCGATGGATGGAGCTGGGTTTGGCATCGATCGCCCAGCAGAGCTGAATAAAGACGATGATGAGTATGAAGCATTCCGCAAGAGGATGATGCTGGCCTACAGGTTCAGGCCCAACCCGCTGGTAGGTGATCACAACAAGGGGTGGAGAAAGGGCCAAGGGCTCTTGCCACTCTGTGTTGTGCGTTCCAATTTCATGGAATTTATTCCGATTACCCGAGAGCCTCCTCTTCTCCGTAAAGACTTCGATCGCTGGATTTGGGATCTTAAATTTGAAAATAAAGGATACTGCTTTCATTTTAGTTGATCTACAGGGCTGAGGGGCTGAATGGCCTCCTGTTCCTATGTTTCTGATTGAATAGGACATTGGGACAATTGGCCTCCGTGGTCTAGTATTAGTCATTGATTCTGTGTGTGACTGCGAGGTGATGATGTTCCCACTACATTGCTGCCGTTATCCTCAGTTTCAGGGTCACAGGAAGCTTAAAGTTGAATTAACTGTGTTACTACAGCGAATTTGTTCACAGTGTAGCCGCGGTGCGTGGGTGATGTAGGGTATTGATGGATGGATATTGAGCCAATGGGGCAATCGAGTGGAATGCCCTGTTATAGTGGCTGCACTTGTCCAGGGTTGTGAGTTCGCCATCTGGCTGCTGACTTGAGCATTTTCCAGATTATGTTTTTCCCCTTATTGTCCCTAGGTTTTTGCTCCCCCTTGTTTGCCTTCCCCAGGCGGTTACATGGCGGGGGGTGTTTTATGTGGAGGGGTGTAGGCAGAGCTGGTCATGTTCCAACCATCCTGGTTTGTCAGCCAGGCTTGTGGGACTGTGTTCTTTTTGCTGCCTGACATTTCTGGATGAATTAACAGTGGACTGTCCTGTGTTTCAGAACAACCCGAGGAGGCCTTATTACTGACTCCGACACTTCCACACGCAGATACAAGGAGACTTCACCATTCAATCGTTGGCTGTGATGTTTAGTTTGGTTCTTCAAAGGTGCAGTGATCAGATGACCGTGCTGGCGAGGGATGAACTCAAGTTGGATTTCCGTGAAAAACAACAATGCCGGAACATTCTGTACCACTGCTATTGGGCCGCATTCCTTCCAATTACCTTTCCGGTCTCAAATACACTCTTTCCCTCACCACAGAAATGAGGACCGTGCAGAGAGGAGGTTGTTCTTTTTTTTTAAAATGTCTTGTTTGGTTCCCAATACCATGAAAGCGGTGCTGAATCTCACAGTAAGCAGTAAAGATGACAGCAATTTGGAGTCCTGGTACATTCGGAGAGGAAGTCCAACCCCCTCCTTTCTCATCTACCCACTCTGCAGAGATTCCGGTGCAAGACTAGACTGTAGTGCATCTCACTCTGCTCTCGTATACCTTGACCCTGTGGCTGAGGGAGCAATTCTCTGCAGCTGCTTTAAACACTCGGAGAAAAACCTGGGGATGTGTCACTAAGGCCCTGACATCCGGCAGGAGAAATCTCAACCGTTTTGGACATCTCTGATAGTTGCTCAGTAACGTTTTAATCTGTGGAAGAAGGTCAATCAAACATTTTCTTGCAAAATGTAGGAACTGCTGCATGTTTGTGCTTAAATAAATTTTATCCTTCTAAACATCAAATGAGTCATGATTTCTTTTTTAAGGGTGCCTACTTTTACATTTTCCCCAATAAGGGAGTCTCGCAGTTGAGAAATACCCAAGTTTGATTCCTGGACCATTGTTAGATTAACTGATTTCTGGGAGAACAGTGGAGAGACTTGGAATTTAGAGACCGAATTCCAACCAATGCCGCTAACTTATCCCTACAGGGCAGGAAAATGTTTACAGGTTGTTGGACTATGTGGGGCAACACAGATAAGACAAACCCTGTCAAAGAGCAGAGGAAATAGGACCTGGAGTAGGCCATATGGCTTATCAAACCACCATTCGCACTGTCATTAAAAAAAAAAAAAAATTAGAAGTACCCAATTCATTTGTTTTTTCAATTAAGGGGCAATTTAGCATGACCAATCCACATACCCTGCACATCTTTGGGTTGTTGGGGTGAGACCCATGCAGACACTGGGAGACTGCAACCTCCACACGGACAGTGACCTGGGGCCGGGATCAAACCCGGGTCCTTGGCGCCATGAGGCCGCAGTGCTAACCACTGGGCGCCCCCGTGCCACGTCCTATTCAGCACTATCATGGCTGATCTTCTGTCTCCATTCCACTTTCTCGCCTGCTCCCCATATCGCTTCATTGCTGAGAGACCAAAAATAATCTAACTCAGCTTTGCGTGCACTCAACAATGCAGCATTTCCAGCCCTCCACTGTGGAGAATTCTGGAGATTCACAACACTCTGGAGGAACTCGCCTACAGTCCACCCAAATACACAGGTTTGCTGAAAAGTGATCTGGGGCAGGAAACTTGCTGCCCTCTATCTAACAGCATGAATTTACAAGGAAGGTAGTTTACAAATGTGTATCATCCCAGGACACTGCACAGGGGACTGTTATCATACTTGACTCTGAACCCCATGGGAATATAATTAAGTGACCAAAAGCTTGATCATAGAGGAAAGTTTGAAAGAATGCTAGTAAAAGGGGAGACCGAGATGGAGAAGTTTAGTGAGGACATTCCAGAGCTTAAAGTCTAGGCAGCTGAAGGCATCGTCGCCAATGGTAGAACTCTAAATATATGGGGAATGCTCAAAAGAGGCCAACACTGGATGAGCGCAGGCATGTATCTTTCTTTTCGGGTATCTGGACATCACTGGCTAGGCTAGCATTTATTGCCCATCACTAATTGTCCTGGAGATGGTGGTGGCGAGCTGCCTTCTTCAACCACTGCAGTCTCTGAGGTGTAGGTACACCCACCATGCTGTTAGGTCAAAATCCTGCTATGCCTTCCCAATGTCTCATAGTTCCCTCTAAGAGAGCACTCTGAGGGTTGTGGGACTGGAGGAGATTACAGAAATGGGGAGGAGTCAGGCCACACAGATTTGAAATCTGGATGTGAATTCTAATATTGAGGCATTGCCAGACTGGAAGCCTCTCTGGAGTTTGCAGGGGGTGGAGGGGTGGCTGCTAGGTGCAAATTTAGACATTGGCAGGAGAGTTTTAGATGAACTCAAAGGAGAATGCTAAGCTGGCCAGGAATGTGTTGGAATAGTCCAGGTTAACGTTAACAAAAGGTGTAGATGGGTTTCAACAGCAGGTGGACTGAAGCAGGGACGCTCGATTGAAATAGATAGTCTTAGTGACAGTTGTCGTGGAAAGGGAAGGAGTTGGTAGCTACTCTCTTACCAATTGAACAATCCCATCGGCACAAGTGGTGCACTGATGCACCTGGGGGTCAAGTATTCCTTTTGGTTGTTTGGGGGGTATGGTGCAGGTAACGGTGGCTGGGAGTGGAAGGGACTGGCTGTTGTTCCTGGGGTTGGGTGTTGTGTTCCTGGGGATTTTGGTTGGGGGAGTGGGTTCGGGTGCTGTGTTCCCGGGAGTGGGAGGGCAGTGGGTCCCCCTGAGTGGATGGTGGTGGGTTCCTGAGAGTGGGGGGCCGCTACACTCCCGTGGGTGGGAGGGGATCGGTGCTGTGTTCCGGGGAGAGGTTGAGTGCCGTGGTATCAGGATTGGATTTGTTTATTGTCATGTGTACCGAGGTACAGTGAAAAGCATTTTTCTGCGAGCAGCTTAACAGATCATTAAGTACATGGGAAGAAAAGGGAATAAAAGAAAATACATAATAGGGCAACACAAGGTATACAATGCAACTACATAAGCACCGGCATCGGATGAAGCATACAGGGTGTAGTGTTAATGAGGTCAGTCCATAAGAGGGTCATTTAGGAGTCCGGTAACAGCGGGGAAGAAGCTGTTTTTGAGTCTGTTCGTGCGTGTTCTCAGACTTCTGTATCTCCTGCCAGATCACCTCCTCCACAATAGTCCTCAACACCGGCGCCCCGCAAGGCTGCGTACTTAGCCCCCTACTCTACTCCGTGTAAACACACGACTGCGTGGCAAAACTTGATTCCAACTCCATCTACAAGTGTGCTGACGATACAACCATAGTGGGCCGGATCTCGAATAGCGACGAGTCCGAATACAGGAGGGAGATAGAGAATCTAGTGGAGCGGTGCAGTGACAACAATCTATCCCTCAATGCCAGCACAACTAAAGAGCTGGTAATTGACTTCAGGAAGCAAATACTGTACACGCCCCTGTCAGCATCAACGGGGCCGAGGTGGAGATGGTTAGCAGTTCCAAATTCCTGGGGGTGCACATCTCCAAACATTTGTCCTGGTCCACCCACGTCAACGCTACCACCAAGAAAGCACAACAGCGCCTATACATCCTCAGGAAACTAAGAAAATTTGGCAAGTCCACATTAGCCCTTACCAACTTTTATAGATGCACCATAGAAAGCATCCTATCGGGCTGCATCACAGCCTGGTATGGCAACTGCTCGGCCCAGGACCGCAAGAAACTTCAGAGAGTCGTGAACACTGCCCAGTCCATCACACGAACCTGCCTCCCATCCATTGACTCCATCTACACCTCCCGCTGCCTGGGGAAAGCGAGCAGCATAATCAAAGATCCCTCTCACCCGGCTTACTCACTCTTCCGGGGAGGGGGTACGTGTCGAGCTGCGTGTACCGGTTAATGGTCTGGCTGTAATCGATGACCATCCGGTGCTTTCTCCTCAGTCTTGATGACCACCACTTGAGCTCTCCAGGGGCTGGTACTAGTCTCAATGATCCGCTCTCACAGGAGTCGCTGGACCTCCGACCTGATAAAGGCCCTGTCCTGGGCACTGTAGTGTCTGCTTCTGGTAGCGACGGGCTTACAGTCCGGGGTGAGGTTTGCGAAGAGGGATGGTCGGGGCGACCTTAAGGGTCACGAGGCTACAGACGGTGAGGGGAGGCAGGGGTCCGCCGAACTTTAAGGTAAGGCTCTGGAGATGGCACTGGAAGTCGAGCCCCAGTAATAGGGCAGCACAGAGATGGGGGAGGACGTAGAGCTTAAAGTTAGTGTATCTACGCCTTGTACAATAAGGGTCGCGACACAGCACCCCCAGATTTCTACTGCGTGGGATCTGGAAGCCAGGGAGATTTTCTGGGTCGCGGGTAGGATTGGGAGGGAGCAGTGCCTTACCGTATATGGGTGTATGAAGCAGTCTGTGCTCCCGGAGCCGAAAAGGCAGGCTGTCTCGTGCCCATTGATGCAGACGGTCATCAGGGACTTCACGAGGTTGTGCGGCCGGGACTGGTTGAGCGTGATGGAGGCAAACTTCGGAAAGCGGTCGGTAGGCCGGTCGGAGGTAGCAGCGGCCAGCGTACAGTCGGGCGAGCTGGGCTCCCGGGAGGCTGCGGAGTGGTCCCAAGATGGCGGCCCATGTTCTGGGAGGCCACCTCCAGCGAGTTGGAGAGTTGTACTGTCTCTGGGAGGCTGAGCGTCCCCCCTTCTAGTAGTCGCTGGCGGATATAGTTAGAGTTCATGCCCGCGACATAAGCGTCCCTGATCAGCAGCTCCGCGTGCTGGGTAGCCGATATCGCCCGGCAGTCACAGTTCCTGCAGAGTATGCACGAGGCACGCAGGAATTCTGCAAGTGATCCCCCAGGGCGTTGCTGTCTCGTGGCGAGGAGGTGCCTAGCATACACCTCCTTAACGGATTTTACGTATTGTCCTTTTAGCAGTGTTATTGCCTCCACGTACGAGGGGGCGTCCCTGATGAGGAGAAAGACTCTTGGGCTCACCCGTGCATGGATGATCTGTTTCTTCTGGAGGTCTGTGAAGTCTTCGGTGAAGGATCCGAGGCACGCTTCGAAGCAGCATAGCCAGTGCTCAAAAGTTTCTGTGGCGTCGGCTGCCTGTGGGTCCAGCTCCAAGTGATCAGGCTTGAGTGATGAGTTCATCTTTAGGAGTTTAGTGTATTAAATTGGGAAGGGCAATTATGATGCCATTAGACGTGACTTGCGGGGGATAAGGTGGAGAAGTAGGCTGCAAGTGTTGGGCACACTGGATAAGTGGAGCTTGTTCAAGGATCAGCTACTGCGTGTTCTTGATAAGTATGTACCGGTCAGGCAGGGAGGAAGGCGTCGAGCGAGGGAACCGTGGTTTACCAAAGAAGTGGAATCTCTTGTTAAGAGGAAGAAGGAGGCCTATGTGAAGATGAGGTGTGAAGTTTCAGTTGGGGCGATGGATAGTTACAAGGTAGCGAGGAAGGATCTAAAGAGAGAACTAAGACGAGCAAGGAGGGGACATGAGAAGTATTTGGCAGGTAGGATCAAGGAAAACTCAAAAACTTTCTATAGGTATGTCAGGAATAAGCGAATGACTAGGGAAAGAGTAGGACCAGTCAAGGACAGGGATGGGAAGTTGTGTGTGGAGTCTGAAGAGATAGGCGAGATACTAAATGAATATTTTTCGTCAGTATTCACTCAGGAAAAAGATAATGTTGTGGAGGAGAATGCTGAGACCCAGGCTAATAGAATAGATGGCATTGAGGTACGTAGGGAAGAGGTGTTGGCAATTCTGGACAGGCTGAAAATAGATAAGTCCCCGGGTCCTGATGGGATTTATCCTAGGATTCTCTGGGAGGCCAGGGGAGAGATTGCTGGACCTTTGGCTTTGATTTTTATGTCATCATTGGCTACAGGAATAGTGCCAGAGGACTGGAGGATAGCAAATGTGGTCCCTTTGTTCAAAAAAGGGAGCAGAGACAACCCCGGCAACTATAGACCGGTGAGCCTCACGTCTGTAGTGGGTAAAGTCTTGGAGGGGATTATAAGAGACAAGATTTATAATCATCTAGATAGGAATAATATGATCAGGGATAGTCAGCATGGCTTTGTGAAGGGTAGGTCATGCCTCACAAACCTTATCGAGTTCTTTGAGAAGGTGACCGAACAGGTAGACGAGGGTAGAGCAGTTGATGTGGTGTATATGGATTTCAGCAAAGCGTTTGATAAGGTTCCCCACGGTAGGCTATTGCAGAAAATACGGAGGCTGGGGATTGAGGGTGATTTAGAGATGGGGATCAGAAATTGGCTAGCTGAAAGAAGACAGAGGGTGGTAGTTGATGGGAAATGTTCAGAATGGAGTTCAGTTACAAGTGGAGTACCACAAGGATCTGTTCTGGGGCCGTTGCTGTTTGTCATTTTTATCAATGACCTAGAGGAAGGCGCAGAAGGGTGGGTGAGTAAATTTGCAGACAATACTAAAGTCGGTGGTGTTGTCGATAGTGTGGAAGGATGTAGCAGGTTACAGAGGGATATAGATAAGCTGCAGAGCTGGGCTGAGAGGTGGCAAATGGAGTTTAATGTAGAGAAGTGTGAGGTGATTCACTTTGGAAGGAATAACAGGAATGCAGAATATTTGGCTAATGGTAAAGTTCTTGGAAGTGTGGATGAGCAGAGGGATCTAGGTGTCCATGTACATAGATCCCTGAAAGTTGCCACCCAGGTTGATAGGGTTGTGAAGAAGGCCTATGGAGTGTTGGCCTTTATTGGTAGAGGGATTGAGTTCCGGAGTCAGGAGGTCATGTTGCAGCTGTACAGAACTCTGGTACGGCCGCATTTGGAGTATTGCGTACAGTTCTGGTCACCGCATTATAGGAAGGACGTGGAGGCTTTGGAGAGGGTGCAGAGGAGATTTACCAGGATGTTGCCTGGTATGGATGGAAAATCTTATGAGGAAAGGCTGATGGACTTGAGGTTGTTTTCGTTGGAGAGAAGAAGGTTAAGAGGAGATTTAATAGAGGCATACAAAATGATCAGGGGGTTAGATAGGGTGGACAGTGAGAGCCTTCTCCCGTGGATGGAAATGGCTGGCACGAGGGGACATAGCTTTAAACTGAGGGGTAATAGATATAGGACAGAGGTCAGAGGTAGGTTCTTTACGCAAAGAGTAGTGAGGCTGTGGAATGCCCTACCTGCTACAGTAGTGAACTCGCCAACATTGAGGGCATTTAAAAGTTTACTGGATAAACATATGGATGATAATAGCATAGTGTAGGTTAGATGGCTTTTGTTTCGGTGCAACATCGTGGGCCGAAGGGCCTGTACTGCGCTGTATCGTTCTATGTTCTATGTTCTATGTTCTAACACGACGAGTGATGAACGTAACTGAGGCTTTAATACACTAAACAGCAAGCCTCCTGCCTCTGGACCCGAACTGGGTCGGAGGCGGAGACTTGCCACCTTTATACAGAAGCCCGAGGGGAGGAGCCACAGGCGGAGCCAGCCTGGACAAGCCCAGGCATGCACAATACAATACAATGCCATACAGTGCAATACCGTGGTTTAGCACATTTGTAAATGGAGTTGGAACCAAATTTTGTCACGCAGTCGTGTGTGTACAGGGAGTAGAGTAGGGGGCTAAGTACTCAGCCTTGCGGGGCCCCGGTATTGAGGACTATTGTGGAGGAGGTGTTGTTGTTCTTTATTACTGATTGTGGTCTGTTGGTCAGAAAATCGAGGATCCAGTTGCAGAGTGGGGAGCCAAGTCCTAGGTTTTGGAGCTTTGATATGAGCTTGGCTGGGATTATGGTGTTGAAGGCAGAGCTGTAGTCAATAAATAGGAGTCTGATGTAGGAGTCCTTGTTGTCGAAATGCTCTAGGGATGAGTGTAGGGCCAGGGAAATGGCGTCTGCTGTGGACTGGTTGCGACGGTATGCGAATTGCAGTGGATCAAGGAGTTCTGGGAGTATGGAGGTGATGCGCTTCATGATCAACCTCCCGAAGCACTTCATTACGAGTCATTGAGGCATGTTGCCTGGTTCTTCTTTGGCACCGGTATGATGGTGGTCTTCTTGAAGCAGGTGGGGACCTCGGATTGGAGTCGGGACAGGTAAAGATGTCCACGAACACCTCTGCCAGCTGGTCCGCGCAGGCTCTGAGTGCACGACCAGGGATCCCGTCCGGGCCCGTCGCCTTCCGAGGGTTCACTTTCAGGAAGGCCGATCTGACTTTGGAAGCTGTGATGGAGGGTATGGGTGAGTTATGGGCTGCTGGGGCACTCGACAGCGGATTGTTGGCTACCTGCTCGAACCGAGCATAGAATGCATTGAGTGCATCGGGGAGGGGTGCGCAGCTGCCGGAGATACTGCTCGGCTTCGTTTTGTAGCCCGTTATGTTGTTTAGTCCTTGCCACAATCGCCGAGAGTCTGTCTGTAACTCTAGCTTGGTTTGATATTCTCTCTTATCATCTCGGTTGGCTTTGCGGAGGTCGTACCTGGATTTCTTCTATAGGTCAGGGTCGTCTGACTTGAACGCCTCAGATCTGTCCTTCAGTAGGGAGTCAATCTCGCAATTGAGCCATGGTTTCCGGTTGGGGAACGTATGTACTGCTTTCTTTGGCACGCAGTCGTCCACACATTTGCTGATGAAGTCTGTGAAGGTGGTGACATACTCATTTAAATTGGTCGCTGAGTTCTTAAATATGGACCAGTCCACTGTCTCTAAATGGAGAGATGGGAGTACGGAGGCGATGCGCTTCATGATCAACCTCCCGAAGAACTTCATTACGACTGAAGTCAGTGCCTCCGGACGGTAGTCATTGAGGCTCCTCTGTTTCCTCAGACCAGCACTGCACGATCTTCTTAGCTGGATTCTCCCGCTTGAGTTTCTGCTTGTAGCCCGGGAGAAGGAGCACCGTCTTATGATCTGATTTCCCAAAGTGCGGTCGGGGGATGGAACGGTAGGCACCCTTGATTTTTGAGTAGCAGTGATCAAGAGTGTTGTCGCCCCTGGTGGGACAGGAGTGGGTGTTCCTGGGAATGGGTTTGCACTGTATTCCCAGGAGTGGGTGGGCACTGTATTCCCGGGAGTGGGTGTTCCCGAGAGTAGGTGGGCACTGTGTTCCCGGGAGTGCGTGTTCCTGAGAGTGGGTGGGCACTGTGTTCCCGGGAGTGGGTGTTCCCGAGAGTGGGTGGGCACTGTATTTCCGAGAGTGGGTGTTTCCGGGAGTGGGTGTTTCCGGGTGTGGGTGGGCACTGTGTTTCCGAGAGTGGGTGTTTCCGAGAGTGGGTGTTTCCGGGAGTGGGTGTTTCCGGGAGTGGGTGTTCCCGAGAGTGGGAGGGCACTGTGTTCCCGGGAGTGGGTGTTCCTGAGAGTGGGTGGGCACTGTGTTTCCGGGAGTGGGTGTTCCCGAGAGTGGGAGGGCACTGTGTTTCCGAGAGTGGGTGTTTCCGAGAGTGGGTGTTTCCGGGAGTGGGTGTTTCTGGGAGTGGGTGTTCCTGGGAGTGGGTGGGCTCTTTGTTAACGGGAGTGGGATTGCACTGTGTTCCCGGGAGTGGGCGTTCCCGGGAGTGGAATCGTACTGTGTTCCCGGGAGTGGGAGTTCCCGGGAGTGGGATTGCACTGTGTTCCCGGGAGTGGGTGATCACAGGAGTGGGATTGCACTGTGTTCCCGGGAGTGGGTGATCACGGGAGTGGGAGTTCCCGGAGTGGGATTGCATTGTGTTCCCGGGAGTGGGTGTTCCTGGGAGTGGGTGCGCACTGTGTTCCCGGGAGTGGGTGATCACAGGAGTGGGATTGCACTGTGTTCCCGGGAGTGGGTGTTCCTGGGAGTGGGTGCGCACTGTGTTCCCGGGAGTGGGTGTTCCCGGTGATGTACTGTCAATTACCACGAGACGAGAATGGTGAAACAATCGAGGCTTTACTGCACAAGATGTTGTGCCTCCTGCAGCTGGAACCAGAATGGGAGCAGCGCAGGAGAGCATAAACTTTTATACGTCGCCTACTGGGAGGAGCCAGCAGGCTGGAATTTACTGTGGTACCTGTAATACAGTGGCAGTACCGTAATACATGCAATGTGTTACCAGTAGTGTTTACCACACCCGGGAGTGGGATTGCACTGTGTTCCCGGGAGTGGGTGTTCCCAGGAGTTTGATTGCACTGTGTTCCCGGGAGTGGGTGTTCCTGGGAGTGGGTGGGCACTGTGTTCCCGGGAGTGGGATTGCACTGTGTTCCCGGAGTGGGTATTCCCGGGAGTTTGATTGCACTGTGTTCCTGGGAGTGGGTGTTCCTGGGGATGGGTGGGCACTGTGTTCCCGGGAGTGGGATTGCACTGTGTTCCCAGGAATGGGTGGGCACTGTGTTCCCGGGCGTGGCCGTTCCCGGCAGAAGGATTGCACTGTGTTCCCGGGAGTGGGTGTCCCCGGGAGTGGGATTGCACTGTGTTCCCGGGAGTGAGTGTTCTCGGGAGTGGGATTGCACTGTGTTCCCTGGAGTGGGTGTTCCTGGTGGTGGGTGTTCCCGGGAGTGGTATTGCACTGTGTTCCCTGGAGTGGGTGTTCCCGGGGGTGGGTGTTCCCGGGAGTGGGATTGCACTGTGTTCCCGGGAGTGGGTTTTCCCGGGAGTGCGATTGCACTGTGTTCCCGGGAGTGGGAGTTCCCGGGAGTGGGATTGCACTGTGTTCCCGGGAGTGGGATTGCATTGTGTTCCCGGGAGTGGGTTTTCCCGGGAGTGGGATTGCACTGTGTTCCGGGAGTGGGATTGCACTGTGTTCCCTGGAGTGGGTGTTCCCGGGGGTGGGTGTTCCTGGGAGTGGGATTGCACTGTGTTCCCTGGAGTGGGTGTTCCCGGGGGTGGGTGTTCCCGGGAGTGGGATTGCACTGTGTTCCCGGGAGTGGGTTTTCCCGGGAGTGTGATTGCACTGTGTTGCCGGGAGTGAGAGTTCCCGGGAGTGGGATTGCACTGTGTTCCCGGGAGTGGGATTGCATTGTGTTCCCGGGAGTGGGTGACCCCTGGAGTAGGATTGCACTGTGTTCCCGGGAGTGAGTTTTCCCGGGAGTGGGATTGCATTGTGTCCCCGGGAGTGGATTTTCCCGGGAGTGGGATTGCACTGTGTTCCCGGGAGTGGGATTGCACTGTGTTCCCGGCAGTGGGTTTTCCCGGGAGTGGGATTGCACTGTGTTTCCGGGAGTGGGAGTTCCCGGGAGTGGGATTGCACTGTGTTCCCGGGAGTGGGATTGCATTGTGTTCCCGGGAGTGGGTTTTCCCGGGAGTGGGATTGCACTGTGTTCCGGGAGTGGGATTGCACTGTGTTCCCTGGAGTGGGTGTTCCCGGGGGTGGGTGTTCCCGGGAGTGGGATTGCACTGTGTTCCCGGGAGTGGGTTTTCCCGGGAGTGCGATTGCACTGTGTTCCCGGGAGTGGGAGTTCCCGGGAGTGGGATTGCACTGTGTTCCCGGGAGTGGGATTGCATTGTGTTCCCGGGAGTGGGTTTTCCCGGGAGTGGGATTGCACTGTGTTCCGGGAGTGGGATTGCACTGTGTTCCCTGGAGTGGGTGTTCCCGGGGGTGGGTGTTCCTGGGAGTGGGATTGCACTGTGTTCCCTGGAGTGGGTGTTCCCGGGGGTGGGTGTTCCCGGGAGTGGGATTGCACTGTGTTCCCGGGAGTGGGTTTTCCCGGGAGTGTGATTGCACTGTGTTGCCGGGAGTGAGAGTTCCCGGGAGTGGGATTGCACTGTGTTCCCGGGAGTGGGATTGCATTGTGTTCCCGGGAGTGGGTGATCCCTGGAGTAGGATTGCACTGTGTTCCCGGGAGTGAGTTTTCCCGGGAGTGGGATTGCATTGTGTCCCCGGGAGTGGATTTTCCCGGGAGTGGGATTGCACTGTGTTCCCGGGAGTGGGATTGCACTGTGTTCCCGGCAGTGGGTTTTCCCGGGAGTGGGATTGCACTGTGTTTCCGGGAGTGGGTGTTCCCGGGGATGGGTGTTCCCGGCTCTTGTCTTTTCCGGTTGCTGTGTTTCCAGGTCTGTCCCTTTGCCGGTGTTGATGTTTTGTGACCTTTGCTCTCAGGTAATCGGCGACTGGAATCTGAGCTGGAACAACCCGAGCTCCATTCCCGGGACCGGGGACAATCGGCAAGCGGCAGGATGCGGGTGGGAGCGGGAACCGCGGCTTTCCTGCTGTCCCTGAGCGCCATCCCCATCTCATTCCTGCTCAACAGGGTGTCGGCCATGGACAGGTGAGACTGGCAGCCGCAAGGTGGGATATTTGACAATCACTCTCTGGAAGGATTTGATTCAGGTCAGTTGTTGCAGACTGGGGGAGGGGTCCGTCTCTGCATTGGAAAGAGGAGGAGACCCCAACCCCAGTGGGTGTCGGCACCCTCGGGAAAGGAGGGGGACCCTGTACCCAAGTGAGAGTCAGCACCTTAAGGAGAGGAGGGACCCATACCCCAGTGAGAGTCAGCACCTTCAGGAGAGGAGAGACCCCAACCCCAGTGAGAGTCAGCACCTTCAGGAGAGGAGAGACCCCAACCCCAGTGAGAGTCAGCACCTTCAGAAGAACTGTACCCCAGTGAAAGACAGCACCTTCAGGAGAGGAGGGACCCTGTACCCCAGTGAGAGCCAGCACCTTCAGGAGAGGAGGGGACCCGTACCCAGTGAGAGTCAGCACCCTCAGGAGAGGAGGGATACCCATATCCAGTGAGAGTCAGCACCTTCAGGAGAGGAGGGGGACCCGTACCCCATTGTGAGTCAGCACCTTCAGGAGAGGAGGGGGACCCGTACCCAGTGAGAGTCAGCACCTTCAGAAGAGGATGGGGACCCGTACCCCAGTGAGAGTCAGCACCTTCAGAAGAGGAGGGGGACCCGTACCCCAGTGAGAGTCAGCACCTTCAGGAGAGGAGGGGGACCCGTACCCAGTGAGAGTCAGCACCCTCAGGAGAGGAGGGGGACCCGTACCCAATGAGAGTCAGCACCTTCAGAAGAGGAGGGGGACTTCTACCCCAGTGAGGGTCAGCCCTTTGGGAAAGGAGGGGGACCTGTACCCCAGGGAGAGTCCATTCCGGAGGTGGGGGGTGGGGGGGTGGGGGGGTGGGGGTGGGGGGGGGGAGAGAAGAAAATAAAATAGACGGATGTGTAAAAGCCTGTCGTGCCAAGTCAAGGTCAGAGGTCAGAGTAGTTGGTGTTGCTGTGCCAGCCACGAGTTCAATAGTGTCCTTGGTGTTCTATATCAGTGGTAACTACAACAGATTTAAGGAATGTAACCGGGCAAGAATATGTGCATCAAATTAGACAAAACGCTGAGCAGGTTACCTTGAGCAGGTGGTCAGGGGAAAGCAATTGAATCATATTGAGTGGGCAGTTAGAGCTGTGCTCACCTTTCTCCAACGTACATACAGCCAATTCCACTTATCAGCAGATTCTGCAATGTCACAGTCGCTCTTTGCACTCTGATGTCAGTCTTGACTTTATACCTTGAGCTCAGAGTTGGAGATTTCCATTTTTAAAAATAAATGTAGAGTACCCAATTGTATATTTTTCCCCCAATTAAGGGGCAATTTTAGAATGGCCAATCCACCTTGCCCATCTTTTTGGGTTATGGGGGTGAGACCCACACAGACACGGGGAGAATGTGCAAATTTCTCACGGACAGTGACCACGGGGCCGGGATCGAACCTGGGTCATCGGCGTCGTGAGGCAGCAGTGCTAACCACTGCGCCACTGTGCCGCCCTTGAGTTTTCCATTGTTGAGCACAGACCGATGCCTATGATCTGCGGATTAATGCCAATCTGGAGTCAGAATGGGACTAGACTCGACCCTGGCTAATTCCCGAGAATTTTAATTATTTTTTCTCTTATTTTATTTTTTTATAAATTTAGAATATCCAGTTCCTTTTTTTTCCAATTAAGGGCCAGTTTAGCATGGCCAATCCACCTATCTGCACGTCTTTTTGGGTAGTGGGGGTGAGACCCACGCTGACATGGGGAGAACGTGCAAATTCCACTCAGACAGTGACCCGGAGCCGGGATCGTACACGGGGCCTCTGTGCCGTGAGGCAGCAGTGCTAACCACTGTGCTGCCGTCCCGCCCCGATTTTTAATGTATTTTTGTCAGTAATCTGAAGTCACAGTTAGAAATATGTCCACAAACCCAAGAATGGTGGAAATGGGAATCTTAACTGATGAAGGTTGGCTCTCTGCATTTTTATTGCTAATCACTGCAGCCATTTGGGTTAGAATTAAATTTTAATTTACAGCTATAAAAACCATTCAGTTCCGGGGTCCATGTCGGTGTTTCCGCTCCGCACAAGCCTCCTCCTAACACTCTCATCTTCTCCCCCTATCACCACATCCTCGATCTATTCATTTCTCCTTCACGCGTTTACGTTTACTTTGTACGAATCTCCTCAACCACTCCTTGTAGGACCGCATTGCCCATTCTCATCGCTCCCTGGGTAAAGAAGTTGATTTATTAGTGAGTATCTTGTATCTATTAAATGGAAACATCTTCTCTGTGACTACCCTCTCAAACCCTTCCATCATCTTAAAAAGGTCAATCCTCAACCTTCTCTTTTTTTTTAGAAAAGAAATTCACGGCCTATTCAGCCTTTCCTAATAGTTACCGTCACCTCCTTTGGAGCCCTTGTGATTAATTCCTTTCTCCTTTTTCCATTTAAAGTCCTATGGTGGTGTTTTACGCTGGTGCCGGAGTTCTCCTTGGCCTGCTGTTGGTGTTGTACCTGCTCGTCATAGGAACACCCCCCAAGGACCCCCTATTCTACGGTAAGTGATGGGGAATGTTGATTTGATCGCCCGTGGAGAGGGCTGAGGTTCATCTGGTTTCTGAAGGTGTGTCACCAACTGCAGAACTGAATCTGAACCAACTGCTTAACTCCACAAATTGAAGCAGTGAGCCACAGTGAGAGGCCATAAACAACGAACAGTGGTGGTATAAATTGTGACCACTGAACTGGAGGGCATAAAAATATGAGTAACCACCAAAGAACAAAAGAACAAAGAAATGTACAGCACAGGAACAGGCCCTTCGGCCCTCCAAGCCCGTGCCGACCATGCTGCCCGACTAAACTACAATCTTCTACACTTCCTGGGTCCGTATCCTTCTATTCCCATCCTATTCATATATTTGTCAAGATGCCCCTTAAATGTCCCTATCGTCCCTGCTTCCACTACCTCCTCCGGTAGTGAGTTCCAGGCACCCACTACCCTCTGCGTAAAAAACTTGCCTCGTACATCTACTCTAAACCTTGCCCCTCTCACCTTAAACCTATGCCCCCTAGTAATTGACCCCTCTACCCTGGGGAAAAGCCTCTGACTATCCACTCTGTCTATGCCCCTCATAATTTTGTATACCTCTATCAGGTCTCCCCTCAACCTCCTTCGTTCCAGTGAGAACAAACCGAGTTTATTCAATCGCTCCTCATAGCTAATGCCCTCCATACCAGGCAACATTCTGGTAAATCTCTTCTGCACCCTCTATAAAGCCTCCACATCCTTCTGGTAGTGTGGCGACCAGAATTGAACACTATACTCCAAGTGTGGCCTAACTAAGGTTCTATACAGCTGCAACATGACTTGCCAATTCTTATACTCAATGCCCCGGCCAATGAAGGCAAGCATGCCGTATGCCTTCTTGACTACCTTCTCCACCTGTGTTGCCCCTTTCAATGACCTGTGGACCTGTACTCCTAGATCTCTTTGACTTTCAATACTCTTGAGGGTTCTACCATTCACTGTATATTCCCTACCTGCATTAGACCTTCCAAAATGCATTACCTCACATTTGTCCGGATTAAACTCCATCTGCCATCTCTCTGCCCAAGTCTCCAGACAATCTAAATCCTGCTGTATCCTCCGACATCAGACCAGTTACATTTTCCTCCAAATCATTTATATATACTACATTTATATATATACCGATAAGAGTTGTTTTCTTCCCATTGACTGGGATCCCAAGTGAAGGTTCAGCAGGGATGGATGCACAGCCAAAATTAGAAGAGACATTAAGTGAGTCAGGAAGTCATAGAATTTCTAGACCACTTAAGTTACAAGGGAATTTGGCAAGATTGGATGGTATTGATTTTAATGCAAGGAGTCTGACTAACAAGGCAGATGAGTTGAGGGCACAAATTAAAACATGAGGGTATGATGTCATTGCTGTCACTGGGACGTGGTTGAGAGAGGGGCAGGATTCGCAGTTCAATATTCCAGGATATAGGATCTTCAGGCGAGACAGGGAAGGAGGTAAATAATAATAATAATACTTATTATTATTATTTATTGTCGCAAGTATGTTTCAATGAAGTTACTGTGAAAAGCCCCTAGCTGCCACATTCCGGTGCCTGTTCGGGGAGGCCGGTACGGGAATTGAACCCGTGCTGCTGGCCTTGTTCTGTATTACAAGCCAGCTGTTTAGCCCACTGTGCTAAACCAGCCCCTAAAAGAGGGTGTGGCACGTTTGATCAGAGAATCAATTACAGCAGTAAGGAGGGACGGCATCTTAAAAGGCTCTTCGAATGAAGCCATATGGGTAGAAACTAAAAACCAAAAAGGAGTAATCACATTTCTGGGAGTATCCTAAAGGCCCCCTAACAGCCCGAGAGAAATAGAAGAGTAGATATGCATCAAATTTCAGGGAAGGGTAAAAGTAATAGGGTAGTGATAGTTGGGGCACTTCAACTTCCCCAACATTAACTGGGGTAGTCATAGTGTAAAAGGTTCAGAGGGAGCAGAATTCTTAAAATGCATCCAGGAGAACTTTTTAAGCCAGTACAAAGAAGGTGCTACACGAGAGGGGGAGGTTCTGGACTTAATTTTAGGTAATAAGGTCGGGCAAGTGGTTGAAGTATCTGTGGGGAGCATTTTGCAGACAGTGATCATAACTCTGTTAGATTCAAGATTGTTATGGAAAAGGACAAGGATTGGCCTGAAATCAAAGTTTAAAATTGGGCGAAGGCTGATTTTAGTAAGATCAGATCTGATTTGGCCAAAGTAGACTGGGGGAAGACACCTTAAGGTACATCTGTGACAGAACAGTGGGATGCAAGTTGATGCACGATCAATTACACAAAGACGAGAGTTGGATGCAATCGAGGCTTTATTACACTAAGATGTGTGGCCTCCTACAGCAGCTGGCAAAATGGCTGCTGTACAGGGAGCACACATATTTATACTCCGCCTATTGGGCGGAGCCAGCAGGCAGGGAACTACCCCCGTACCTATAGTACAGGGCCTTACCGTAAAGCACCTACACCGACATCCTCTGGATACAATATATACATCAGTGGTGACTACCACATTCACCCCCTGTTAAAATTGAGGCCGGCGGGGGTGGTGGAGAACTATATACAGGTAGATGTTTTAAAATACAGAAAAAAAATTGAGTCCAGCGGGGGTGGAGGAGAATTATATACAGAAGGATGATGTTTTAAAAGTCCAGATCGTGTTCCAGATTCAGTCGATCCGGAGCCTTGATCTGCTGTTGGGAGCGCCGCAGTGATGGCGGCGATTCTGGTGTCGGTTTGGTCTTTGGTGACTCCGGGAGCATGTCGAAATCCTCTTCATCCTCGGGTGTGGGCAGGGGGAAGATGGATTGTCCTGGGCAGGGGTTGCGGCTGGGTGCGCCGGGGGAAGGGAGGGTGGCACCGGGCCGAGGGGGTGTGACTGTGTGGAACCAGCTGGTGCCAGGTCCCTGAGGGAGACTGTATCTTGGCGGCCGTCGGGGTACGCTACGTAGGCGTACTGTGGGTTGGCGTGGAGTGTCTGTACCCTCTCAACCAACGGGTCCGCCTTGTGGAGTCATACGTGTTTACGGAGGAGTACGGGTCCTGGAGCTGCGAGCCAAGTCGGGAGCGACACCCCGGAGGTGGACCTCCTAGGGAAGGCAAAGAGACGTTCATGGGGTGTTTCATTGGTCGCAGTGCACAGTAGCGACTGAATGGAGTGCCGGGCGTCGGGGAGGACCTCCTGCCAGCGGGAGGCCGGGAGATTTCTGGACTGTAGGACCAGCTGGACAGCCCTCCAGACCGTCCCATTCTCCCTCTCCACCTGCCCGTTCCCCCGGGGGTTGTAGCTGGTCGTCCTGTTCGAGGCGATACCCCTGTTGAGCAGGAACTGACGCAGCTCATCGCTCATGAATGAGGATCCCCGGTCACTGTGGACGTAGGCAGGGAAGCCGAACAGGGCGAAGATGGTGTTGAGGGCTTTGATGACGGTGGCAGACGTCATATCGGGGCATGGGATGGCGAAGGGGAATCTGGAATATTCATCGACCACACTGAGGAAGTACGTGTTACGGTCGGTGGAGGGGAGGGGCCCTTTGAAGTCCACGCTGAGGCGTTCAAAGGGGCGGGAGGCCTTCACCAGGCGCGCACGGTCTGGCCGGTTGAAGTGCAGTTTGCTCTCCGCGCAGACCTGGCAGTCTCTGGTGATAGCCCTGACTTCCTCGATGGAGTCGGGCAGGTTTCGGGCCTTGATGAAATGGTACAAACGTGTAACCCCCTGGTGACAGAGGTTGACGTGCAGAGTCCGGAGTCGGTCCACTTGAGCGCTGGCACATGTACCTCGGGATAGGGCATCGGGGAGCTCGTTGAGCTTGCTGGGGCGATACAAAATCTCGTAGTTGTAGGTGGAGAGCTCGATCCTCCACCTCAAGATTTTATCGTTTTTGATCTTGCCCCGCTGTGTGTTGTTGAACATGAAGGCTACCGACCGTTGGTCAGTGAGGAGAGTGAATCTCCTGCCGGCCAGGTAATGCCTCCAATGCTGCACAGCTTCAACGATGGCTTGGGCCTCTTTTTCGACGGAGGAATGCCGAATTTCGGATGCATGTAGGGTTCGTGAAAAGAATGTCACGGGCCTGCCTGCCTGGTTGAGGGCGGCGGCTAGAACGACGTCTGATGCATCGCCTTCGACTTGGAAGGGGAGCGTCTCATCGACCGCGTGCATCGCGGCCTTGGCGATGTTGGCCTTGGTACGGTTGGAGGCCGGGTGAGCCTCGGCCATGAGGGGAAAAAGAGTGGATTGAATGAGTGGGTGGGCCGCTTAGTTTGGGACCCACTGGGAACCCAGGCTTCGTTTGAGGGCTTTGGGGAAGTGGGGGAGGGGGGAGGCCAATGAGGGGGCGCATGCGGTCGGGATTGGGCTCCAGAACTCCGTTCTGGACCACATAGCCGAGGATGGCTAAGCGGTTCGTGCTGTACACGCACGTCTCCTTGTTATAAGTTAGGTTGAGGAGAGTGGCGGTGTGGAGAAATTTGGCAAGGTTGGCGTCGTGGTCCTGCTGGTCGTGGCGCAGATGGTGACATTGTCCAGGTACGGGAAAGTGGCCCGCAGCCCGTACCGGTCAACCATTCGGTCCATTTCCCGTTGGAAAACCGAGACCCTGTTGGTGATGCCAAAGGGAACCCTGAGATAGTGGTAAAGGCGGCCGTCTGCCTCGAAGGCAGTGTATGGGCGGTCCGCCTTACGGATGGGGAGCTGGTGGTAGGCGGATTTCAGGTCCACAGTTGAGAAGACCCGGTACTGTGCAATCTGATTGACCATATCAGATATGCGTGGGAGGGGGTACGCGTCAGGCTGCGTGTACTGATTGATGGCCTGGCTGTAGTCCACGACCATCCTGTGTTTCTCCCCAGTTTTCGCAACTACCACTTGGGCTCTCCAGGGGCTGTTGCTGGCCTCGATGACACCTTCCCGAAGCTCCTGGTGGCGACAGGTTTGCAATCCAGGGTTAAGTTTGCAAATAGGGAAGGTGGGTCGACCTTTAGGGTCGCGAGGCCGCACACAGTGAGGGGTGGTAGGGGCCCGCCGAATTTTAGTGTTAGGCTCTGGAGGTTGCACTGGAAGTCCAGGCCGAGTAGCAAGGCAGCGCAGAGGTTGGGAGGACGTAGAGGCAGAAGCCGCTGAACTCCACGCCCTGGACAGTGAGAGTGGCTATGCTACGGAGTGGGACGCGGAGGCCAGGAAGGTTCGCTGTTTGGCGGGGTGTACCGCGAGGGCGCAGCGCCTTACCGTATCGGGATGAATGAAGCTCTCGGTGCTCCCGGAGTCCAGCAGGCAGGAGATTTCATGCCCATCGATCTTCACGTTGGTAGAAGCAGTTGCTAGGTTGAGTGGGCGAGACTGGTCAATCGTGACCGAGGCGAGACGCGGCTGGTTGTTGACGGTGGCAGGCGATGAGGTGTCCGGCGGGCATTGGTCCTGGTAAGATGGCGGCGCCCACGGGCCACACATGTCGTGGGGAAAACAAGATGGCGGCGCCTCGTATTCCTGGGGAGAACAAGCTGGCGGTGCCCACGGGCCGCACGTGGTGGGGGTCGAACAAGATGGCGGCGCCCACGGGCCGCACGTGGTCCGAGGAGGGGAAGGTGGTGGTGCCCACTGTCCGTGCGTGGGGGGGGGGGGGGTCGGAACAATAGTGGCGACAGCGCGGGCCTGGCACACCGCAGCGAAGTGTCCCTTCTTGCCACAGGCCTTGCAAAGGACGCTCCGGGCCGGGCAGTGCTGTCGGGGGTGTTTGGACTGCCCACAGAAGTAACATTTGGGGCCCACGGGGTTGGTTGGCAGCTGCGCGGCACAGGCATTGGGTTGGCTGAGTGGGGTCCCCGATGGGACGGCCGTCTGCTTAGTCCACAATGCGCAGGAGCGGTGGGCCGCGCGGCCGAGGGCGTAGGCCTGGATGTTACGCGAAGTGACCGTAAGCGAGAGCGCTAGCTTTTTGGTTTCCGCGAGGTCGAGCGTGGCCCCTCCTAAGAGGCGCTGGCGGATGTAATTGGACCCTATCCCCATAACAAAAGCGTCTCTCATGAGCAAGTTCGAGTGTTCCGTGGCCAAGACTGCCTGACAGTCACAGTCTCTAGCTAGGGGAATCAGGGCACGCCAGAAATCTTCTACTGACTCACCAGGAAGTTGACGACGAGTAGAGAGGATATGTCTGGCGTAGAGCGTGTTAGTCCGCTGCCATGGCGTCTGCGTAGGTCGGCGCGTCCTGGATAAGTGGAAAGACTTTGGAGCTCAGCCGCGTGTAGAGGGTCTGAATCTTCTGAGCTTCTGTAATTGGTTCTGGCGCAGACTTGATGTACGCTTCGAAACAGGCTAGCCAATGTTCAAAGTCCTTTTTGGCATTGTCTGATTGCGGATCCAGCTGCAGGCGATCCGGCTTGATGCGGAGGTCCATCTTCTGAAAACTTAGTGTAATAAATTGATGCAAGATCAATTACACAAAGACGAGAGTTGGATGCAATCGAGGCTTTATCACACTAAGATGTGTGTCCTCCTACAGCAGCTAGCGAAATGGCTGCTGTACGGGAGCACACATATTTATACTCCGCCTACTGGGCGGAGCCAGCAGGAAGGGAACTACCCCCGTACCTGTAGTACAGGGCCTTACCATAAAGCACCTACATCGACATCCTCTATATACAATATATACATCAGTGGTGACTACCACACAAGTACAGGGCCAATCAAAAAATAGCTGGGACCAACAATTCCAATGAATCCTGGATATCGGGTGCTGGCGCTTTGACTGGAATCTTGTCTCCCAAATATAATCTCGGAGGATCAGACGGGTTTCGTGAAGGGTCGACAATTGTCGGCCAATAAATGTCGCCAGATAAATGTTGTTCTTTTCACCTCTTCGGTGCCCAAACCAGAGGTGATTGTTTCTCTGGATGCCAAAAGGGCATTTGATAGAGTGGATTGGGAGCACTTATTGGAGATTCTTGGGAGGTTTTGTTTATTGGATTTGTCGATTGTATAAAGGCCCCACTGCAAGTGTTCGTAGGAATGCCCTGAGCTCTGGTTATTTTCCGTTGAACAGGGGCATGAGGCAGGACCGTTCACTGTCCCTGTACTTGTTTGCTTTGGCAATAGAGTCACTTACTATAGCGCTGAGGCCCTCTGTTACGTGGAGGGGACAAATCGGGGGAGGGGTAGAGCATCGGGTGTCGCTTTATGTGGTTGACCTACTTCTCTATATTACGGACCCAGTACCCTCCATGGACGATGTAATGAGGCTGCCGAGCATTTTTGTCTCCTTTTCTGGGTACAACTTGAGCTTGAACAAGAGTGAGTGTTTCCCCTTGGGAGGAAGGCCCAACTGGGAGGAAGGCCCCCCCCCCCCCAAGGTTGCTGCAGCTGCTGACCGACCTTCCTCTAACAGTTCAGACTATTAAAATGAACGTGCTCTCGGGATTTGTATCCTTCTTTCAGTGTCTCCCCGTTTCCCACTGCAAATCTTTTTTTGTAAGATCAACAAATTGATATCTTCCTTTATTTGGGCAGGTAGGAGGCCCAGAATCCGTGGTGTGTTGTTCGATAGAGATAGGCAATCAGGGGCTTGGCCCTATCCAATTTGTTGTTTTACAATTGGGTAGCCAATATTCAGAAAATATTGTTGTGGCTTGGCGATCCCAGATCTATATGGGGACAAATGGAAGCGAGCCCCTGTAGTCTGTGCAATAGTTACTGCACCGTTGCCTTTTGCCCTGTTAGACTTTCACTGAATCCAGTGGTGGTGTCCTCCCTGAGAATTTGGAAGCAGTTTAGGCAGCATTTCAAGTTCCTTTCCCTGTCTTCATTTCACCCCATTTGTAACAATCATCTTTCCCTACCAGCTGGTTTGGAGTCGACATTTAAGTCTTGGGAGAGGAAGATCTGGAGAGGTTTGGGGACCTATTCGTGGAGGGGAGGTTTACTGGTATCAAGGAGTTAGCTGAAAAATTTGAACCGCCCACTTCTAGTCTTTTCAGGTATTTTCAAATTCGCAATTTCCCACGCAAAGCTTTTTCCTCTTTTCCTTTGGCACCACCCTCTTCTCTGTTGAAGAAGATTCTGTCTTTGGCTGGACCCAGTGGGGGGTCTATTTCGGACATATATGACCATATCATTGCAACGGATTCTGATCCGTGGAGCGGTGTGAGAATGACATGGGAGGGTGAATTGGGTCCCATTCTTCATGGTGAGGTGTGAAGTGAGGCTCTTCACAGGGTCAATTTCACGTCTTCATGTGCCTGGCTGCGCATGATTCAATTCAAGGTTTTGCATAGGACACACTTGACCAGCGCTAGGATGAGCTTTTTGTCCCCTTGGTTTGAGGATAAGTGTGGGCTTTGCTCTCGTGGGCCAGCTAATCATACACATAGGTTCTGGTCTGTTTACCAGGATGTTGGCTGGTAAGAGAGATTGGATAGACTGGGGTTGTTTTCCTTGGAGCTGAGGAGACTGACGGGGGATGTAATCGAGATGTGTAAAATTATGAGGGGCATCGATAGAGTAGACAGGAAGAAACTTTTCCCCTTGGTGGAGGGATCAATGACCAGGGGGTCAAAGGTTTATGGTAAACGGCAGGAGGTTTAGAGGGGATGTGAGGAAAACATTTTCACCCAGAGGGTGGTGGGAGTTTGGAACTTGCTGCCTGAAAGGGTAGTGGAGGCAGAGACCTTCATAACATTTAGATGTGTACTTGCGATGCCAAAGCATACAAGGCTATGGGCCAATAGCTGGAAAATGGGATGAGAATACTTGGGTGTTTGATTTTGACTGACACAAACCCGATGGGCTGAAGGGTCTTTTCTATGCTGTAGACCCCTATAACCTAATAGGGACTAATTAATGTCATGCCAATCAAATTCATGTTGGCATGGGGGATACTATGCTAGGGGAGGGCGTTTTAGGGGGGAGGTTAACATGCAAGTGGAATGGAGTGGAGTGGAGTGGAGCAGGGAGTGACATGATGCAGAGTAACATAAGAACTAGGAGCAGGAGTAGGCCATCTGGCCCTTCGAGCCTGCTCCGCCATTCAATGAGATCATGGCTGATCTTTTGTGGACTCAGCTCCACTTTCCGGCCCGAACACCATAACCCTTTATTCTTCAAAAAACTATCTATCTTTATCTTAAAAACATTTAATGAAGGAGCCTCTACTGCTTCACTGGGCAAGGAATTCCATAGATTCACAACCCTTTGGGTAAAGAAGTTCCTCCTAAACTCAGTCCTAAATCTACTTCCCCTTATTTTGAGGCTTTGCCCCCTAGTTCTGCTTTCACCCGCCAGTGAAAACAACCTGCTCGCATCTATCCTATCTATTCCCTTCATAATTTTATATGTTTCTATAAGATCTCCCCGCATCCTTCTAAATTCCAACGAGTACAGTCCCAGTCTACTCAACCTCTCCTCATAATCCCACCCCTTCAGCTCTGGGATTAACCTAGTGAATCTCCTCTGCACACCCTCCAGCGCCAGTATGTCCTTTCTTAGGTAAGAAGACCAAAACTGAACACAATACTCCAGGTGTGGCCGCAAAAACACCTTATACAATTGCAGCATAAATCCCTAGTCTTAAACTCCATCCCTCTAGCAATGAAGGACAAAACTCCATTTGTCTTCTTAATCACCTGTTGCACCTGCAAACCAATTTTATGCGACTCATGCACTAGCACACCCAGGTCTCTCTGCACAGTAGCATGTTTTAATATTTTATCATTTGAATAATAATCCCTTTTGCTGTTATTTCTACCAAAATGGATAACCTCACATGTGTCAACATTGTATTCCATCTGCCAGACCCTAGCCCATTCACTTAATCTATCCAAATCCCTCTGCAGACTTCCGGTATCCTCTGCACTTTTTGCTTTACCACTCATCTTAGTGTCGTCTGCAAACTTGGACACATTGCACTTGGTCCCCAATTCCAAATCATCTATGTAAATTGTGAACAATTGTGGGCCCAATACTGATCCCTGAGGGACACCACTAGCTACTGATTGCCAACCAGAGAAACACCCATTAAGCCTCACTCTTTGCTTTCTATTAATTAACCAATCCTCTATCCATGCTACTACTTTACCTTTAATGCCATGCATCTTTATCTTATGCAGCAACTTTTTGTGTGGCACCTTGTCAAAACCTTTCTGGAAATCCAGATATACCACATCCATGGGCTCCCCCTTATCTACCGCACTGGTAATGTCCTCAACAAATCCCACTAAATTAGTTAGGCACGACCTGCCCTTTATGAACCCATGCTGCGTCCGCCCAATGGGACAATTTCCATCCAGATGCCTCGCTATTTCTTCCTTGATGATAGATTCCAGCATCTTCCCTACTACAGAAGTTAAACTCACTGGCCTATAATTACCCACTTTCTGCCTACCTCCTTTTTTAAACAATGGTGTCATGTTTGCTAATTTCCAATCCGCCGGGACCACCCCAGAGTCCTGTGAAGTTTGGTAAATTATCACTAGTGCATTTGCAATTTCCCTAGCCATCTCTTTTAGCACTCTGGGGTGCATTCCATCGGGGCCAGGAGACCTGTCTACCTTTAGCCCTATTAGCTTGCCCATCACTACCTCCTTAGTGATAACAATCCTCTCAAGGTCCTCACCTGTCATAGCCTCATTTCCATCAGTCACTGGCATATGGGGCGCTATTCTCCCCCCCCCCCCCCCCCCCCCCATGCCGGGTGGGAGAATAGCCGGGGTGCCGTGCGAATCGCGCCACGCTGCCCCGACCCCCACACGCGATTCTCCCACACCACGGTAACCAGCAGCGCGCAATTCGCACCGGGCCGCTCGGAGAACCGGCGAGCGGCGATTCTCCGGCCCGGATGGGCCGAGCGGCCGCTACGAAACGACAGGCTCCTGCCGGCGGGAACGCTGGGGGGGCGGCCTGTGGGGGAGGGAAGGGGGCTCCTTCACCGGGGTGGCCTCCAATGGGGTCTGGCCTGCGATCGGGGCCCACCAATCGGCGGGCCGGCCTCCCCCCCCCCCCCCCCCGGGCCTACCTCCTTCCACACGCGGCCCCAGAACACCGGCGCCATGTTGGTGAGGGGGCGCCGTGCGTAAGACGTTCCCCGCGCATGCGCAGGATGGCGTGGCCCAACTGCGCATGCGCGGGTTGGCGCGGTGCCCGTTTGGCACCGCGTAAGGACGCTGGAGCGGCGTGAACCGCTCCAGCGCCGTGCTGGCCCCCTGTGCGGGCCAGAATAGGTCGTGCCCAAGCCCTGTTCGCGCCGTCGTGAAACGCGACGGCGTTCACAACGGCGCGAACACTTGGCCTCCATATCGGAGAATCGCCGCCGTTATTTGTGTTTTCCACTGTGAAGACCGACCCAAAAAACCTGTTCAGTTCCTCAGCCATTTCCTCATCTCTCATTATTAAATCTCCCTTCTCATCCTCTAAAGGACCAATATTTACCTTAGCCACTCTTTTTTGTTTTATGTATTTGTAGAAACTTTTACTATCTGTTTTTATATTCTGAGCAAGTTTACTCTCATAATCTATCTTACTCTTCTTGATTGCTTTTTTTTAGTAGCTTTCTGTTGCCCCCTAAAGATTTCCCAGTCTTCTAGTCTCCCTCTGATCTTTGTCACTTTGTATGCTTTTTCCTTCAATTTGATACTCTCCCTTATTTCCTTAGATATCCACGGTCGATTTTCCCTCTTTCTACCGTCCTTCCTTTTTGTTGGTATAAACCTTTGCTGAGCACTGTGTAAAATTGCTTGGAAGGTTCTCCACTGTTCCTCAACTGTTTCACCATAAAGTCTTTGTTCCCAGTCTACCTTAGCTCGCTTTCTCTCATCCCATTGTAATCTCCTTTGTTTAAGCACAAAACACTAGTGTTTGATTTTATCTTCTCACCCTCCATCTGTATTTTAAATTCCACCATATTGTGATTGCTCCTTCTGAGAGGATCCCTAACTATGAGATCATTAATCAATCCTGTCTCATTACACAGGACCAGATCTAGGACCGCTTGTTCCCTCGTAGGTTCCATTACATACTGTTCTAGGAAACTATCACGGATACATTCTGTAAACTCCTCCTCAAGGCTTCCTTGACCGACCTGGTTAAACCAATCGACATGTAGATTAAAATCCCCCATGATAACTGCTGTACCATTTCTACATGCATCAGTTATTTCTTTGTTTGTTGCCTGTCCCCATAATGTTACTATTTGGTGGCCTATAGACTACCCCTATCAGTGACTTTTTGGCCTTACTATTCCTGATTTCCACCCAAATGGATTCAACCTTATCCTCCATAGCACCGATGTCAACCCTTACTATTGCCCGGATGTCATCCTTAAATAACAGAGCTACACCACCTCCCTTACCATCCACTCTGTCATCCGAAGAGGAACATGAAGTGGAATGGTGTGACTTGGAGTATTGAATAACTTCTTACCTTTTGTTGCAGCCTTCGCAGTGTTCTCATTCACAAGTGTGATCGATTTAGTTATCTCCCTGGAACAGGATGGCTACATCAAAGGATTCATGGGATTTTACTTGAAGGAGGTAACTTCAGAATTCTCTGTTACTGATGCTGGAGAGCATTTTGTTGAACTCTCTCGATCCCCTGCTGCTATTCAGTCCATTTCTCTGTTGGTTCAGTCAATCCCCCATGGGCCCCATACACAATTCAAACCTTCCCTCTACTCAGGAGATTTGAGGCCATAATCCATTTTAGTGCTCGGCTGCAGTACTGCGGGGGGGGGGGCACCATTTTTCAGTTGAGTTGTTGAAACAAAACCCCGTCTGATTTCTCATATGGATCCAATATTTCAAAGAGCACAGGAATTCTGACCAATGCACATCTCACGACAACTGGTGATTGCTGTTTTTGGGGATCTTGTTGTGCACCAATTCGCTGCTGTCTTTCCTCCACCACAGCAGTGAACTTGATGGGCCAAATGGCAACCTCCTGTGTCGCAGTCACTCTACCCAATTCATTCATGAGAGCTCTGCCTAAAGACAGGTCGTTGGCTCATTATCAGTTGATGCTTCTCCTGGAGCTGTTTCCTGGGCAGTTTATGGCAGTGGTGGTTTGTCATTGCTTTCCATTCCCAGGGGCGGTCCCAGCTCTACCTCAGCTGGAGCGGGAATTGAACCTGCACTTGTGGTGATATTTTGGCCACATACTAGTTAGTCATCCAGCCAACTGAGCTAACTGGGCTCCTGTGGCCATGTGTACTTCATCAGCTGTAAAACGGGGTTGAGGCTTCGTATTATCTATCTGTGAGACATCTTGTGGATGTGAAAGTCACTATACAAATGCTAGTTCTTTCTTTACTCCTCTTTCTCCTGATGCAATTTCAGCTCCCCACCCCACCATAAACCATAGCAACTCTTCCCTGGGGACTGTACCTTGACGTGGTGATAATGCTTATCCACTCCTGTGCGAGGTGAGACAGTGAGGGAGGTGGGAAGGGTAAAAATGCCTCTTTGCCACTGGAGAGCTAGGTCCTGTCTATAGGGGGCCGGAGGTTAGTGATGGGGAATGTGGAACCCGGCTGACCTCCCCTTACCCAAATCCAGGAATGTTGAGGCATGTATTTCCAATCAGCAGTTCTGTTTAGACCCAGTTGGGGTGGGGTGTGAAACGCTGGCCATGATGAAGCGTGTGTGCTGATGACTGGTTGGCAAAGCCTCAGTGTTGAGCATGTTGATTTCCTCCATTCTACTGTTTCATCAAAGTTGATCAACTTTTTATGGTTGTAACCTGGCGGAGTTTGGGGTTGGATGGACGGTTGTTAGAGTGGAGATGGATGGATGGTTATTAGTGTGGAGATCGATGGCTCGTACTGATGCTCTGCTCCTTTGACAGGGGGAACCGTATCTCCGCAGTGCTTACGGTATACTGATCTGTTACTGGGATGGGACAGTCCATTATGCGCTCTATCTGATGATGATAGCAGCCATAACCCTGAGGTAAGGCATCAAACAGCAGCTCACACTCTATCTGAAGCACTATGTTTAATTCAGGGCACCACATCTCTGGAAGGAGAGACTGACCTCGGAGACGGTCTAGCACAGATTCACTAGAACGTTAACAAACATAAAACCAATTGCATGAACTGTGCTTGTATTGGGAGCTGAAACAAATTGTCGTGAGGAAGTGTTATATTTCTTAGTTGCCACAAAGAGAAATGGTATGGAGATGCTTGTGAAACACGATAAGAGGTTTATTAATATTAATAATAATAATCGCTTATTGTCACAAGTAGGCTTCAATGAAGTTACTCTGAAAAGCCCCTAGTCGCCACTTTCCAGCGCCTGTTCGGGGAGGCCGTCACAGGAATTGAACATGCACTGCTGGCCTTGTTCTGCATTACAAGGCAGCTGTTTAGCCCACTGTGCTAAACCAGGCCCTGGTGTTGCTCAGACAGTAAAAGGTGGTGATCTGCTCAAAGCCTCCACAAACATTCTGCTGATGTCACCACACATCACGTGACGCGGAACCAGCCGGAATGTATTCTACATAACAGGACGAATGTACGTATTATACATAACAGGACGAATGTACGTATTATACATAACAGGACGAATGTATTCTACATAACAGGACGAATGTACCACATGATCACAAAACCTTGTGATTTCACCCACAGGTGGAGTTACCGAACTGTTGGCCTTTACTGGCTGGGATCCGTGCTCATTAGTCTCGTCACCCTCTTACTTGGAACCGTTGTAGGTAAGCGACTGTCGATGATTGAGATTATTCCCAGGAAACTTACACCGAACAGGGAGAAACAATACGGGAGCAAGAATGTGAATAAATCACAACATCGTACATATAGATAACACCCCAAATACTTCACAGGAGCATAATGATGCAAAGTTTGACACTGAGCCACATAAGGAGACACGAAGGCAAATGACAATAGCTTGGTCGAAATGGCAGATTAGTAGAAGCTTTTTAAAGGTGGAAAGAAACATAAGGTTAAGTGATAATCCTAATGCCGCAAAAACGTACTGTGATCATATAATATCCACCGAAAGAGTATAGGGGGAGATTTATTCTGTATCTCACCCCATTGTGTACCTGCCCTGGAAGTGTTTTATTCAGAAATTGGATTGAAATGGTTGGAATCTCCACCTAACCTCTTGTGAAAATAATATTTTAACAATGAAGCAAAGAGCAATGATTTACAAAGGGAACAACATGACCGATTTTTGTTTGTCAGAAGCTTAGCCTATCATTTTTGTATTCAATCATGAAGGTAAATTTGGAACTGAAATCCGCCCTGCCTTCCTGCTGAATATTCCTTATGTGTTGATCCCAATTTGGGCTGGAAAGAAAATCTATGGGATGCCCAAAGCATTGCCACGAATGATGGCGGACCAGGTAAGGAGCATCTGGAATAACCTGGATATATCAGACCACTAATTACTCTGAGAGCGAAGGATATTAACAGGCCTGAGTCACATTGAGGGAGCTTTATTCTATATTTAACCCTGTACTGTGCCTGCCCTGGGAGTGTTTGATGGGGACAGTGCAAAGGGAGCTTTACTCTGTACCTAACCCCGTGCTGTGTCTGTCCTGGGAGTGCTTGATGGTGACAGTGTAGAGGGAGCTTTACTCTGTATCTTACCCTGTGCTGTACCTGTCCTGGGAGTGTTTGATGGGGACAATGTAGAGGGAGCTTTACTCTGTATCTAACCCCGTGTTGTACCTGTCCTGGGAGTGTTTGGTGAGGCCAGTGTAGAGGGAGCTTTACTTTGTATCGAACCCCGTGCTGTACCTGTCCTGGAGTGTTTGATGGGGACAGTGTAGAGGGAGCTTTACTCTGTATCTAACCATGTGCTGTACCTGTACTGGGAGTGTTGGATGGGGCCAGTGTAGAGGGAGCTTTACTTTGTATCTAACCCTGTGCTGTTCCTGTGCTGGGAGTGTTTGATGAACAAAGAACAAAGAAAAGTACAGCACAGGAACAGGCCCTTCGGCCCTCCAAGACCATGCCGCCCATGCTGCCCATCTAAACTAAAATCTTCTACACTTCCTGGGTCCGTATCCCTCTATTCCCATCCTATTCATGTATTTGTCGAGATGCCCCTTAAATGTCACTATCGTCCCTGCTTCCACCACCTCCGGCAGCGAGTTCCAGGCACCCACTACCCTCTGTGTAAAAAAACTTGCCTCGTACATCTCCTCTAAACCTTGCCCCTCGCACCTTAAACCTATGCCCCCATTAATTGACCCCGCTACCCTGGGAAAAAGCCTCTGACTATCCACTCTGTCTATGCCCCTCATAATTTTGTAGACTTCTATCAGGTCGCCCCTCAACCTCCATCGTTCCAGTGAGAACAAACCAAGTTTATTCAACCGCTCCTCATAGCTAATGTCCTCCATACCAGGCAACATCCTGGTAAATCTCTTCTGCACCCACTCGAAAGCCTCCACATCCTTCTGGTAGTGTGGCGACCAGAATTGAACACTATACTCCAAGTGTGGCCTAACTAAGGTTCTATACGGCTGCAACATGACTTGCCAATTCTTATACTCAATCCCCGGCCAATGAAGGCAAGCATGCCGTATGCCTTCTTGACTACCTTCTCCACCTGTGTTGCCCCTTTCAGTGACCTGTGGACCTGTACACCTCGATCTCTCTGACTTTCAATACTCTTGAGGGTTCTACCATTTGTTGTATATTCCCTACCAATGAAGGCAGTGTAGAGGAAGCTTTACTCTGTATCTAACCCTGTACAGTACCTGCCCTGGGTGTGTTTGATGGGGACAGCGTAGAGGGAGCTTTACTCTGTATCTAACCTTGTGCTGTACCTGTCCTGGGAGTGTTTAATGGGGACAGTGTAGAGGAAGCTTTACTCTGTATCTAACCCTGTGCTGTACCTGTCCTGGGAGTGTTTGATGGGGACAGTGTAGAGGGAGCTTTACTCTGTATCTAACCCCGTGCGGTACCTGTCCTGGGAGTGTTTGATGGGGACAGTGTAGCGGAAGCTTTACTCTGTATCTAACCCCGTGCTGTACCTGTCCTGGGAGTGTTTGATGGGGACAGTGTAGAGGGAGCTTTACTCTGTTTCTAACCCCATGCTGGGAATGTTTGTTTGAGACAGTGTAGAGGGAGCTTCGTATTTAAACAGTTATAATGTAGGGTGTTCTTGTAATGGTGACTTATTAACGAATATTTATACCTTGCTATTAACTGGCTGTTATTCTTGATTCGCTACAGATTAATTATTCACTATATTATTTTATTTAATAAGACTATTAGCTGATTATTGTTCGTCAATGTAAAATCTGCAGGTTTTCTTTTGCAATTGATTATGTTCCGTCGTGTGAGGTGAATAATCTGGATTGACTATTTATTGAGGATTGTGCTGTCGCTATTTTCTCAGATTGCCATGGAACAGAGCAAGTGGTTGTACCGACGCCCCCTGGATCTGGGCTTCATCGTTTACCTGCTGATTGCTGCTGCCTTCACTGTCTTCAGGGGCTTTGTAAGTTACGGCCCAATAAAGGACCTGGGATCAGACTTGTTTGGCTGGCTGGACTGACACTGTTTGATTCGCCCTTTGAAGTCCACTCTCCCCTTAATGTTTCCAACTCTGAAATACAAGATCATTTCAGTTTTTCAGGGTGTGTTCTGGTTGGAGCTCCTGAGGACAAACTTCAAGTCTGTCAACAAACACAGCGTCGTTCCACCTCCTCTGTTACCATTTTTCAATGAGCAGCATCCTCAGTTCTACTCAGAGGACGGTGGGTTCAAGTCCGCTGCAGACATTTGGCCCAAAATCCTAAACTGATGGGATGTTGCACTGTGGGAAGGTCAGTACTGAGGGAGTGCTGCACTGTCAGAGGGTCAGTACTGAGGGAGTGCTGCACTGTCAGAGGGTCAGTACTGAGGGAGTGCTGCACTGTCAGAGGGTCAGTACTGAGGGAGTGCTGCACTGTCAGAGGGTCAGTACTGAGGGAGTGCTGCACTGCAGAGGGTCAGTACTGAGGGAGTGCCGCACTGTCAGAGGGTCAGTACTGAGGGAGTGCTGCACTGCAGAGGGTCAGTACTGAGGGAGTGCCACACTGGCAGAGGGTCAGTACTGAGGGAGTGCTGCACTGTCAGAGGGTCAGTACTGAGGGAGTGATGCACTGTGGGAAGGTCAGTACTGAGGGAGTGCTGCACTGTCAGAGGGTCAGTACTGAGGGAGTGCTGCACTGTCAGAGGGTCAGTACTGAGGGAGTGCTGCACTGTCAGAGGGTCAGTACTGAGGGAGTGATGCACTGTGGGAAGGTCAGTACTGAGGGAGTGCTGCATTGTTAGAGGGTCAGTACTGAGGGAGTTCTGCACTGTCAGAGGGCCAGTACTGAAGGAGTGCTGCACTGTCAGAGGTTCAGTACTGAGGGAGTGCGATATTGTTGGAGGGTCAGTACTGAGGGAGTGCTGCACTGTCAGAGGGTCAGTACTGAGGGAGTGCGATATTGTTGGAGGGTCAGTACTGAGGGAGTGCTGCACTGTCAGAGGGTCAGTACTGAAGGAGTGCTGCACTGTCAGAGGGTCAGTACTGAGGGAGTGCGATATTGTTGGAGGGTCAGTACTGAGGGAGTGCTGCACTGTCAGAGGGTCGTACTGAGGGAGTGCGATATTGTTGGAGGAAGAAGGAGGCTATTCGGCCCATCGAGTCTACACCAGCCCTTGGAAAGAGAACCCCACCTAAGCCCACATCCCCGCACTATCCTCATAACCCAGTAACCCCACCCAACCCAACCAAAACGTTTTGAAGCACTAAGGGCAATTTAGCACAGCCAATCCACCGAACCTGTACATTTTTGGATTGTGGGAGGAAACCGGAGCACCCGGAGGAAACCCACGCACACACGGGGAGAAAGTGAAAACTCCGCACAGACAGTGACCCAAGCCGACAATTGAACCTCGGACCCTGGAACTGTGAAGCAACTGTGCTAACCACGATGGTACCATGAGGGAGTGCTGCACTGTCAGAGGGTTAATACTGAGGGAGTGCTGCACTGTCAGAGGGTCAGTACTGAGGGAGAACTACACTGTTGGGTCAGTACTGAGGGAGTGCTGCACTGTCAGAGAGTGAGTACTGAGGGAGTGCTACACTGTCAGAGGGTCAGTACTGAGGGAGTGCTGCACTGTCAGAGGGTCAGTACTGAGGGAGCGCTGCACTGTCAGAGGATTAGTACTGAGGGAGTGCTGCACTGTCAGAGGGCCAGTACTGTGGGTGTGCTGCACTGTCAGAGGGTCAGTACTGAGGGAGTGCTGCACTGTCAGAGGGTCAGTACTGAGGGAGTGCTGCACTGTCAGAGGGTCAGTACTGAGGGAGTGCTGCACTGTCAGAGGGCCAGTACTGTGGGTGTGCTACACTGTTGGGGGGTCAGTGCTTTGGGAGCGCTGCACTGTCGGAGGGTCAGTACTGAAGGAGAGCTACACTGTTGGGTCAGTACTGTGGGAGTGCTGCACTGTTGGGGGGGTCAGTGCTTTGGGAGCGCCGCACTGTCAGAGGGTCAGTACTGTGGGAGTGCTGCATTGTCAGAGGGTCAGTACTGAGGGAGTGCTGCACTGTCAGAGGGCCAGTACTGAGGGAGAGCTGCACTGTCAGAGGGTCAGTGCTGAGGGAGCGCTGCACTGTCTGTGGATTAGTACTGAGGGAGTGCTGCACTGTCAGAGGGCCAGTACTGTGGGTGTGCTACACTGTTGGGGGGGTCAGTGCTTTGGGAGCGCTGCACTGTCGGAGGGTCAGTACTGAGGGAGAGCTACACTGTTGGGGTGTCAGTACTGAAGGAGAGCTACACTGTTGGGGGGGTCAGTGCTTTGGGAGCGCCGCACTGTCAGAGGATCAGTACTGTGGGAGTGCTGCACTGTTGGGGGGTCAGTGCTTTGGGAGCGCTGCACTGTTGGAGGGTCAATACTGAGGGAGAGCTACACTGTTGGGGTGTCAGTACTGAAGGAGAGCTACACTGTTGGGGGGGTCAGTGCTTTGGGAGCGCCGCACTGTCAGAGGATCAGTACTGTGGGAGTGCTGCGCTGTTGGGGGGTCAGTGCTTTGGGAGCGCCGCACTGTCAGAGGATCAGTACTGTGGGAGTGCCGCACTGTCAGAACTACAATCTTTAGATTTAAAATTCAGCTGAGGTTCCACCTGCCCCCTGAGGTTGATCTTAAAAATCTCATAATGTTATTGGAAGAAGAACATCGTGGACTTACCCCCAATCATCTCTGAACCACCAGGAGCATAAAACAAATGAAAATATCCTGAAGGTGTGAGAAGTTGCTCTAACTATTTTCTGAGTCTAGCTTGTGAACTATTCTTTAAGTCCCCATTCTCGGACAACTCTGTGTGTTTGATTTAATTTCCAGTGAAATGTTTACCTTGGTTCGGACAATGACTCATTTGAAAAAGCAGATCAGACTTGCTGGCAATTGCACCGTGAGTTACCCGAGCTCGTTCAACCACATTTTGAGGAATCTTTGATAACTGCTTGCTATCCAGTGACCTGGGACGTGGATGTTGGTAGTAAGGCAAGGCCCTCGGAGTGCAACCACCAGACTCACCGCCCAGGCTGATATTATTTTTTTTTCCAATTAAGGGGCAATTTAGCATGGATGATCCAATGGTTGTGGGGGTGAGACCCACGCAGACATGGGGAGAATGTGCAAACTCCGCATGGAGTGACCCAGGGCCGGGATTGAACCCGGATCCTCGGCGCCCTGAGGCAGCCGTGCTAACCACTGCGCCACCATGCCACCCTTGAATTTATTCCTTCATGGGATGTGGGGGGTCACTGGAAGGGGCAGAGTTTGTTGCCCCCCCCCCCCCCCCCCCAATTGCCCTTGAACTGAGTGGTTTTGCTCGGCCTTTTCTGAGAGTAGTTAGGAGTGAACCACATTGCTGTGGGTCTGGAGTCACATGTAGGCCAGACCGGGTAAGGACGGCAGATTTCCTTCCCTAAAGGGCGTTAGTGAACCAGATGGGGCTTTCCCAACAATCGATGAGAGTTTCATGGTCTCCATCACTGAGACTAATTCCAGAGTTTATTAATTTAATTTAAATCCCACCAGCTGCCGTTGTGGGATTTGAGCCCCTGTTTCGAGAACATTTGCCTGGACCTCCGGATTGCTAAAAATACAATCCATTGTCTACAATGTAGAGATTGTGCAGGGTTACTCTGAGCAGAATGTAAAACCTGACCCAACGGGTTTCCTGCGTAGTGAGAGTTAGATTAAAGATCACCCACCCACCCACCCCAACAACAGTCAGAGCATGTTTGGTGTAATTGGGATTTGCTTGTGATCTATAATTGTCTGATTTAGATTGCCCTCGAGTGTTCCTTCGAAACTTGTGACACCTACGCTTTTGATCAGGAGCCGTACCTGTTGGACCCAGTGATGTATCCCAAGATTCAGGCAAGTGGTTGACTGCAATGGGGTAGAGTATACATGGGGTGTGGGGGGAAGACCAAATGGGTGGGTGGAGTCTCTGATAGGTTGATCTCTACAGTATGCCAAAGCTATGGTTTTAAAATCTCAATTCACATGTTTAAATCCGTCCATGACCTCGCCCCTCCCCATCTCTGGACATGTCCTCCAGCCCGAGAACTGTCCAGATATCTGTGTACCTCCAATTCCGGTCTCTTGTGCATCCCTGATTTTAATCTCTCCATCATTGGTGGCCTGGACCCTGAACTCTGGAAATCCCTCCCTAAACCTCTCTCTTGCGGTTGAATAAACTCGTTCTCACTGGAACGAAGGAGGTTGAGGGGTGACCTGATAGAGGTCTACAAAATTATGAGGGCCATAGACAGAGTGGACAGTCAGAGGCTTTTCCCCGGGGTAGAGGGGTCAATTACTAGGGGGCATAGGTTTAAGGTGGGAGGGGCAAGGTTTAGAGTAGATGTACGAGGCAAGTTTTTTACACAGAGGGTAGTGGGTGCCTGGAACTCGCTACCGGAGGAGGTGGTGGAAGCAGGGACGATAGTGACATTTAAGGGGCATCTTGACAAATACATGAATAGGATGGGAATAGAGGGATACGGACCCAGGAAGTGTAGAAGATTGTAGTTTAGTCGGGCAGCATGGTCGGCACGGGCTTGGAGGGCCGAAGGGCCTGTTCCTGTGCTGTACATTTCTTTGTTCTTTGTTCTTTGTTCTCTACCTCGCTTTCTTTATTTTAGATACGCCTGAAAACCCTCTTTGACCAAGCCTTTGATCATCTCATAGAATCATAGAACCTCTACGGTGCAGAAAAAGGCCATTCGACCCATCGGGTCTGCACCGACCCTCTGAAAGAGCACACTACCTAGGCCCACCCCATCCCCGCAACCCTGTAACCCCAACTAACCTTTGGACACTACGGGACAACTTAGCATGGCCAGACCTGCACATTTTTGGACTGTGGGAGGAAACCGGAGCCCCCGGAGGAAACCCACGCAGACACTGGGAGAAAGTGCAAACTCCACATAGACAGTCACCCAAGGTCAGAATTGAACCCGGGAACCTGGTGCTGTGAGGCAACAGTGCTAACCATGTGTTCTAATATTGCTTTATATAGCTCACTGTTAAAATTTGTTTCTTTATCACTTCTGTGAAATGCTATATAAATGCAAGTTGTTTTTCTGCTGCTGGTGTACGCCTATTGTGCATCAGGCACTTCCACCGGCTGGACACTCACTCGCTTGCACGCTCGTGCATGCACACTCTTGCGCACACGCTCTCGCGCGCACACTCTCGCACTCGCACATACACAAACTCTCGCACACATACTCTCACATGCGCACTCGCACATATTCTCTCAAACATACACACACGCACTCTCACACACTCGCACACACACTCATATACACACACAATTTCTGCTGGTTGGGGGAAGTGTGTTGGGGTGTGATTCGCACAGGAGGGAAACTTGAACTCAGCAGGACCATTTGAAGTTCGTGCTGAGGTGAACCAGACCCCATTGTGGCTTTTGCAAAGCCCGAGTCCACAGTATGGGAGTAATGAATTCATGGAATGGACAAGGTCTGTCTAACTGTCATGAGCTGAAGTTTTTTAAATGTCCTGCGATTTAAATTTTTAGAAAAGGTCAGTGAGGGTTTTAGAAAAACTTCTACTGAACTGCTTTGATTGACAGAGACAAGGTACAAAATAGTAGCATCTGGTCAGTTTCAATAGAGCATTTTGTTGACATTTCCACAAGGGCTATCATTATAGATGCTTGACTGAATTTCAAAAGCTTCAAACGTGTCAGCAAGTGGTTCTGAGTTCATGGTTTGACTGACACCTTAAAGAGCTATTAAAGGTTTGATGTAGGGTTCGAATAGTGGTTTATTTATTTTTATAAGAGATTATCTACCCGTGATTTAAAAGCTTTCAATGGATTTTATGAATGGGTGTTTTTTCATTGCCAAATATGTGGGAGTAAGAGGTGTATTAGATTGCAATAAGTTTATTTCCTTTCATAGCCACGCAGCTCCTAAGGTCTGCCCATGGTGGATACTGGGTGAGTGCTTAAGGAGTTGGCAAGGAGGGCATGATGGGCCATGGCGTATAGGTGAAAGGTATGGTTTGGCATTGATTTTGCATGGAGGATATGAGGAGAATGGGAGGTGTGAGGGGCATGGGTTGGCATAGGGGGTATGAGGGTCAATGGGGGTGAGTGGGAAGGTGAGGGTTAGAGGGCCTAACAGCCGCTATAACAACTGGGACAAAGTTCTAGTGAATCAAGCGGGATCTTCTAAACAGCCCACCTTAACACTCAACCGGCCTCCTGGCCACCTACATTCTGCTTCCACATCAGTAGGTCCGACTGTGTCCTGCACCTGTCCCCTCAAGCTAATATTGTGCACTTTATAGCGAGACAGGTCCAGTGAGTCAAGATATTTCCTGACTGTGCCACCTGTCTTGGTAGTCAAAATCTGGCCCACTCTCTGACTCCTCACTCAAACTCACATTCACACTCACAATCCTACTCACACTCATACTTTTACTCACTCACACACACACACACACACACACACACTGATGTCCTGTAGGTCAGTTCCTGGCACACTCACGCTGCCTGTTGTTCTGTTGTTTCTTTAAACGATGGGTTGAAATTAATTCTCTCTTTCAGATGCTGGTCAACATGTTCTACCTGGTGCCCTTCTTTGGCCTGGCTCTCTATGGCCTGATTGAGCCCGGTTGTGAGTGGATGCCCGATCTGACCGTGGTGTTTGCAGGAGCCATTGCCCAGGTAAGTCACAGGTGTAGTGTTCAAAGTCAATGTTATTGGAAAGTTGAGAATGAAATTAAGGAGTGGGTTCTGTTCAGCAAAGTCATGGAGCGAGAGAGACTCGAAAGGCCAAAGGTGGGAAATGAAAGTCAGGAAGGTTTTTTAAAAATCAGACTCATTATAAAGGGAACTTATATGAAGTTAACTTATATTAAGACTATTTACGATCTTGGCTTTCTATTTGACTCTGAGCAGAGCTTCCAATACACACTTCTATCATCAAGAGCGCCCACTTCCATCTCCATAACATCGTCCCTCTCCATCCCATTGTTAACTCTAGACACAATTATTCCGATGCTCTCCTGGGCAGCATCCCATCTTGCAACCTGCCTGAGTTCATCCAAAGTTCTGCTGCTCATAACCTAATTAGCACGAGTCCCATTCCCCTATCCCCCCTGTGCTAGCTAACCTGCATTGACTCCTCATCTTGCAATGCCTCGATTTTAACGTTTTCATCCTTTTTCAAAACCCTCCGTTATCTTGCCTCGCCCGATCTTCGCAAGCTTCTCCAGCTCTACAATTCCTAAGACTTCTATGTTCCTCTAATTCTGGCCTCTTGCATGTCCCCAGTTTTTTTTTATTTTTTTATTTTTTATAAATTTAGAGTACCCAATTCATTTTTCCAATTAAGGGCCAATTTAGTGTGGCCAATCGACCTAGCCTGCACATCTTTGGGTTGTGGGGGCGAAACCCACACAAACACGGGGAGAATGTGCAAACTCCACATGGACAGTGACCCAGAGCCGGGATCGAACCTGGGACCTCGGCGCCGTGAGGCAGCAGTGCTAACCACTGAAATGAAATGAAATGAAAATCGCTTATTGTCACAAGTAGGCTTCAAATGAAGTTACTGTGAAAAGCCCCTAGTCGCCACATTCCGGCGCCCGTTCGGGGAGGCTGGTACGGGAATTGAACCGTGCTGCTGGCCTGCCTTGGTCTGCTTTCAAAGCCAGCGATTTAGCCCAGTGTGCTAAACTAGCCCCTAAACCTGCGCCACCGTGCTGCCCTCCATGTCCCCAGTTTTAACTGCCTCACCATTGTTGGCCCTGCCTTCAGCTGCCTGATCCACAAGCTTTGGAATTTCCTCCCTCACACTCTCTTCCTCACTTTCCCCCTTTAAGACAGTGCTTAAAACCTTTCTCTTTGACCAATCTGTCCTAATATTATCTATGTGACTCAGTGTTAGCTTTAAGACCATGAGAAATAGTGATAGGAGTGGGCCATTCAGCTCTTTGAACCTGTTCTACCATTTAATAAGATCATGGCTGTTCTAATACTCACTAAGTCTACTTTCCACCCCCTATCTCCATAATCCTTAATTCCCCTCCTGAGTAAAAACCTATCGATCTCAGCGTTGAACACTGTCAAGGACTCGGCCTCCACAGCTCCCTGGGGTAAAGAATTCCAAAGAATTGCCCCTCCTTGAGAGAAGAAATTCTTCCTCATCCTCCTGTGTGCTGCCGAAGAATATTTTTACCAAGTTCAAGCTACTATATAAATGCAAGTTGTTGTTGTGTGGTACTGGGGAAAGACCTCAATATTTTTTTGATATTTTAATGCCTTTTTAATTTTCTTCTCTCTACCTCCAGGCGCAATTTTCCCACATTGGCGCATCGCTACACCCACGTACTGCCTTCACATATCGTGTCCCACAGGATGTCGTATCATCCTTCCTCTGTACCAACATCCTCTTCGCTCTTGGTGCTCAGCTCCTGGCAGTTCGCTGCGTCACTTGCTCCAACTTCTTTCTGAAAGGCATGCCCATAAATTACGAGGAGTTGGAGAAGAAAGTCAACTAAGAGCACGGGCCAAGTGAAGCAAAAGCTGAGGGGGAGCTCGAACCGTTGGTGCTGTTAAAATAATTAAAATGATGTTAAATGAGGTTGTCAACCATAGCCTAGTGGATGGAACTCTCACCCGTGAGTCGGGAGGCTGTGGGTCCAAACCTCACTCCAGAGACTGGAGCTGATCCTTCAGTGCAGTACTGAGCAAATACTACACTGTCAGTGGTGCCAACCTTTGGATGAAACCTTAAACCAAGGCCCTGTCTGCCCTATCAGGTGGATGTAAAAGATACCATGGTCGGTATTTCGAAGATGGATAAGAGTTAAACTCGATGTTCTGGCCAATATTTACCCACCGACATCACTAAAACAGATTCTTCAGTCATTACCACATTGTGTGTGGGATCTTGCCTTTCATAAATTGGCTGCCGCACTTCCTACATTACAACAGTGACCACATGTCAAAAAATTTATTTCTTTTGGTTGTAAAATGCTTTGGAATGTCCTGTGTTCATAAAGGTCCTGCATTTAAAAAAAAAATGTTAAGAGTACCCAATTCATTTTTTCCAATTAAGGGGCAATTTAGCGTGGCCAATCCATCTACCCTGCACATCTTTGGGTTGTGGGGGCGAAACCCACGCAAACACGGGGAGAATGTGCAAACTCCACACGGCCAGTGACCCAGAGCCAGGATCGAACCTGGGACCTCGGCGCCGTGAGGCTACAGTGCTAATCACTATAAGGTCCTACAAAAATGCAAATTCCGTCATCTGATTTTTTTAATATACTCCATCCAGTTGTCAGTTTTGTTTTAGATTGGTGTATATAAACTAATTTGCCAATCTCCAACCATCCATTTTACACTCTCTCCAAAGCTGCTTTTCACATAATGTTTCCTTTCTCTACTCAAACCCCAATCCCACCCTTTGTGAAGCATTTTGGAATATATTTCTGCATTAATGTCACTCATGGACATGTCATGTATATTTTAATAAACCCCTGTACAATCTCATCGACTGGAATTTTGATGGAGTTGGCAGTGCATGGGAAAAGTTTGAGTAAGGCCGTTCAGGGGCAGGGCTATCAGCTCTCGGTGCACACGTTCCTGGAGATGTATAAACAGGAGTGGAAATCTGAAACACTCCCCCCCCCCCCCCGATGTGGACAGGGCCTTGCACCCTCTGCTGCTGACACCCAGGTGGCACTACCAGGATACCCTGCCCAGAGGGCATCCACCTGTGGGGCCTCCAGTCACTTGGGAAACCCCCACGAGTACTATTAGTCTGATCCCCAGTTATGGAGCCCAGCACTGAACTGCACTCGCCAAAGTTTCCCCAAGGCAAAGAGATTAGATCCCAGGCCTTGGTTAGATCTCGGGAATGCATATTACATTGAGACTAGCTCTAATATGCAGATTTGCCAGAAAGCGATTGCACCCACAATGGGCCAGATTCACATTGCAATGTCCACCTGATCGCGTTTGATCTCGCGAGGCACGGCGAGCGGGGTAGATCCCGGAAGAGGGATCTCCCGGCATCTACCAGTCGCATTGTGTTGGGCCACATTTCTGACCTTAATAAAATTACACGGTGCTTTGATAAGAGTAAATAAGGTGGAAATGTTTCCACTGGCAGAAGAATCAGTAACCAAAGGAGCTAGACTTAAGATTATTGGCAAAAGAACTTGGAATGATGTAGAATTTTGTTTTATCCAGTGAGTTGTTGCAATCCAGAATGTGCTGCCTGAAAGACGGAGGAAGCCAATAGTAGCTTTCCAAAAGGGAAGTGGACAAATATCTGAAAAGGAAAACTTGCAGAGCAGGGAGAGGGCGGCTAATTTGATATCTCTTTCAAAGAATTGTCACATGCATGGTGGGCTTTTGTGTTGCAGCACTCTGTGATTCTATTATTTGACTCAGTTTATGACTTGATAAACACACTGGGGCGATTAAAAATAATGACTGAGCTTTAAGTCAATGCCACTGCTGCTGAGCGAACTTAATATTAAATATATTTAAGATGCAATTTATTCAAAAATATAAAAGACTTCCTTAAAAAAAATCATAATAAGCAGAACAGGATTAAAGTATAACTTTACAATGATTGGGAGTAGTTGCTGCACAAATAACGTGTAATAGGATTGCCAAAGCATTGCAATAAACCATAGGGCATCTCCTTAGAAAGCTCTTGAGCCTTGGAATCACATCATAGCAATATCAGGGACTGAGTGTCAAAATGGATTTACATCTCAAAATTGGGCCAAATTCTGTGCTCAAAGTATGGTTGAGGGTATCTGTGTTCACCATTATTAAAGAGCAAGCTGTCCAGCACTGGAAATTAATTTGTACACACAAAGTCTCATTCCTTCAGATATTAAGCATTGTTGGAGATTTTTAAAACATCTCTCTTAATCCCACTTTTCTTTCCCTTTATTTTGCTTTCTGTACCTGATTTTGACATTGAATTAAAAATAATTTAACAGTACTTCAGATTAGTCTCTAAATTGTTGATTAACAATTTTTAAAGTCTGGTTTAAGAGACAAACAGTTGCTTGCCATGTTCACTCAGGTCCCAGATCATTGTACAGGGCACTGCACCAAAATGGCTCCCTGTTCTTTTTTATCATTCGTTCATGGGATGTGGGCATTGGGCATTGCTGGCTGGGCCAGCATTTATTGCCCTTCCCTGAGGACTTATAAGAGTTAACCATTGCTGTGGATTTGGAGTCACATGTAGGCCAGGCCATGTGAGGACGACAGATTTCCTTCCTTAAAGGACATAATAATAATCTTTATTAGTGTCACAAGTAGTCTTACATTAATGCTGCAATGAAGTTACTGTGAAAAGCCCCTAGTCGCCACATTCCGGCGCCTGTTTGAGTACAAAGAGAAAGTTCAGAATGAGCAGTTTGCCTAACAAGCACTTTCAGGACTAGTGGGAGGAAACCGGAGCACCCGGAGGAAACCCACGCAGACACGAGGAGAACGTGCAGACTTCGCACAGACAGTGACCCAAGCCGGGAATCGAACCCGGGTACCTGCTGCTGTGAAGCAACAGTGCTAACCACTGTGCTGTCCTCGTGCACATTAGTGACCAGATGGTTTTTAACCACAAACGACAATGGTTTCATGGTCATCATTAGACTTTTAATTCCCAATTTTTTATTGAATTCAAATTTCACCGTCTGCCACGGTGGGATTGGAACCCGGGTCCTCAGAGCATGACTCTGGGTCTCTGGATTATTAGTCAGCGACAATACCACTTTGCCACTTCTGTGGCACGTCCTAGTGCAAAACCCGCAGGCGAGTCTGCCAGTTAGTCTAAGTGTAAATGAATGGTTTGCACCAATCAATTATCGCCTGTTGACCAGGAAATCCAGGCCAATATCTCAGACCTTTAGGGACCGTGTGAATCGTTCCTGTTAATTCCTGCACAGTTCAGGTTGCTAATACTAAATGATCTGTGTTCCTATTTAGAATTTCTTTCACCTAAAAACTGCCCTTTCCATATGCCCAGGCCAAACATTGATCAGAGAGTATATATAAATGGAAACAGGATCAACCTGTGGGCAAAGTGGGCAGCACGGTAGCATAGTGGATAGCACAATTGCTTCACAGCTCCAGGGTCCCAGGTTCGATTCCCGGCTTGGGTCACTGTCTGTGCGGAATCTGCACATCCTCCCCGTGTGTGCGTGTGTTTCCTCTGGGTGCTCCGGTTTCCTCCCACAGTCCAAAGATGTGCGGGTTAGGTGGATTGGCCATGCTAAAATTGCTCTTAGTGTCCAAAATTGCCCTTAGTAGGGTTAGGGTGGAGATGTTGACCTTGGGTAGGGTGCTCTTTCCAAGAGCCGGTGCAGACTCGATGGGTCGAATGGCCTCCTTCTGCACTGTAAATTCTATGATCTATGAACCTGCCTAAGCTCCAAAGTGGGCCTATTCTGGCTTTGCACTATTTCTTTAACCGATTAAATATGTAATTATTTCTAAAATTCTAGATTTCATTGATTAGTCGCATTGAGATCAGTCAAGAGCAAAACATAACTTGGAAAAATCAATGAGAAAATTTCAAAATACATATCATTGGCAGTACAGAAAGCTTCGGTGAAGCTATTTTGATTGCAAAAATTTGAGGAGCAGCTCCTAACACAGGAAATGATCATACTGTGGTACTGATTAGAAGCAGTCCTCTCCACAGTCCATGCTATTTCACCTGTATGATGATCACCTGAGTCCCAACGTCCACAGGAATGGAGTGTGGCGTGGATCAACACAGCTCATGGATTGAAGGCCGGATAATGAACACTCACGCATCCAATAATTAAATCTCTGGAAAACTAAAGTCCTGGGTCTTTGGCCCCCATCACATTTTCAGCTCCCTCCCCTCCAATTCTCTCTCTCCCTGGCCTCTATGCTAGTCACAGCTTCCACGTCCTATTTAACCCCAAGTCAAACTAATGACCCCATTTAATCTCGGAATTTCAAGGCCACCAATCTCCACCCCCATGATATCGTTCGTCTCTACCCTGTCTTGTTTCATCTGCTGTTGTAATCCTCATTACTGCCCCCTGTTACCTTCAGATTAAACTATTCAAATTCCCTCCTGAATCGCCTCCCAACATCCCCCCACCCCCACATATAAACTGAGCTCATCCAAAACTCTGCTGCCTATGCTCTAACTCACATCACCCATCCCCCTGTGCTTCTAAACTTTATTGACTCCCAGTCCAGCAACCACCCGCTGATGTCTCTGGACTCCTTTCATTTTGACCTCTCGAGCATCCCCGATTTCCATCGCTACACTCTTGGCCGCCACGCCTTCCGCTAAGCTTTGGAATCCCTTCCGAAACCTCTATGTTTCTCTCCCCTTTTAACAAAATGCCTCTTTAAAACCTCTCTCTGTGATCCAGAATTTGGTCATATATCTGCCCAGGTGGTCCGGTGTCCATCTATGCCTCATAAAGCCACTGTGAAGTCACTTGGGATGTTTTACTCAAGGTGCCATCATAACTAGGCAGAGGAAAGATCTCAAGTAATTTGATTTAATGATTGATTTCTCCCCATGTATTGGTTGACATGGGTTGAATAATGACTGGTGGATTAATTCTTCCAATGGGTTCAAAGCTGTGATTGAAGTTGTGCGTTGACTTTTCCCATGTTTTATTCACCAAGTGTCATCTGTCTGTTTATCCGTCGGCCATGTATGGAATACCACTTAAACATTTCTCATTCTCATGCATTTGGAGTAAAATGGTCACAAAAACAGTTGTAGGAACGGAGTCAGCTTGTATCAGCCTTCCCCTGTTCAAAGTCTGGGCCTCAATTCAGGCTCACTGTGAACGCTGTAACATTCTATTCCTGGACATCGCCCCACAGGTAGAGTTTATGACTGGAGTTTGGAATCTTTGCTGAAATCTGCAGGACATTTTCTCGTTTTCATGATGTTGGCTGTGTATAAGGTTGGGGATGAAGACAGAAGGGGAAAAAGGCAGAAAAAGCTCAAGGACGATGAGACCCCTCTCAAACGTACTCTCGCTGACGGTCATACTCGCTGACCATCTGCTTAATGCGGGAGAGTTTGCTCTTCAATCGCTTGCTCTGCAGACGCTTGCTTTGATACTCAGAGGTCTGGAACAGCAGGAAAGATAAGAACATATCAAGAAAAATCTAACTCAGTGCACAAATCTATTCTTCTTTGTCAATATTTGTTTCTCCTCCTTAAAATCAGCTTAATACGCAAGAAGGCAAGGTGCATCAGCGATTGGGAATCAAGTACTTTCTACTTCTGGCACCTAATGTCCCCATCAAACACTCCCAGGGCAGGTACAGCATGGGGTTAGATACACAGTAAAGTTCCCTCTACATTGTCCCCATCAAACACTCCCAGGACAGGTACAGCACGGGGTTAGATACAGAGTAAACCTCCCTCTACACTGTCCCCATCAAACACTCCCAGGACAGGTACAGCACGGGGTTAGATACAGAGTAAAGCTCCCTCTACACTGTCCCCATCAAACACTCCCAGGACAGACATAGCATGGGGTTAGATACAGAGTAAAGCTCCCTCTACACTGTCCCCATCAAACACTCCCAGGACAGACATAGCATGGGGTTACAGAACATAGAAAATACAGCACAGAACAGGCCCTTCGGCCCATGATGTTGTGCCGAACGTTTGTCCTAGATTAAGAACAAATCAATTTACACCCCAGCATACTACCGTAATCCATGTACCTATCCAATAGCCGCTTGAAGGTCCCGAATGTTTCCGACTCAACTACTTCCACAGGCATAGATACAGAGTAAAGCTCCTTCAACACTGTCCCAATCAAACACTCCCAGGACAGGTACAGCACGGGGTTAGATACAGAGTAAAGCTCCCACTACACTGTCCCCATCAAACACTCCCAGGACAGGTACAGCACGGGGTTAGATACAGAGTAAAGCTCCCTCTCCACTGTCCCCATCAAACACTCCCAGGACAGGTACAGCACGGGGTTAGATACAGAGTAAAGCTCCCTCTACACTGTCCCCATCAAACACTCCTAGGACAGGTGCAGCATGGGATTACATACAGAGTAAAGCTCCCACTACACTGTCCCCATCAAACACTCCCAGGACAGGTACAGCACGGGGTTAGGTACACAGCCCAAGTGGCTCAGCACACATACACCATCAAACCAGAAGGTGCCTGATCGACTGCGTTCATCATCACATTGCGCCACCTGCTGGGGAGTTTATTTATTAGGAATATTATTGGATGTACACTGCAGACTGAATAATCAACAGTGATTTGAATGGGAATAAAAGCAGAAAATGCTGGAGATGCTCAGTAGATCTTGCAGCATCTGTGCGACAGAGAAACAAGTTATTGTTTCAGTCCTGTGACTTTTTAATCAGAACTCCATTCTCAGTTGTGGAGAAATGTGCTTGTTCTGAAACGTTGACCGCTGTTTCATTAAATGAGAACAAAGTCCGATAGCCAGCGCTTTTAGCCGCGTTTGTCCCGGCGCTAACACAACTCGGGTTAGACAGGGGGCCTCAGTGGGGAATGTGCGGCCGAGTTCCGGCGAGCGGAGATCGTCAGCACAGTAAACGCGGCTATGTGTGGTGTCGCGAGAGATCGGTGCATCATTTTTAAAAGGTGTCCCGATCTCTGGAGCCTCCGACGCGTTAGATCTTGAAGGCATTGCGAGCCGGGTAGATCCCGGGAGCGGGGGTCTCCCAGCTTCTCTTGGCCACATTGCCCCGCGGCGCGCTGCCTTTCGGCCACAGCGTGCTTGTTCGATCGCGCCCTTAAATTCTGTTTCTCTCTCCACAGATGCTGCCGGACCAGCTTTATCTGCTTTGATTCCCGATTTCCAGCATCTGCAGCATTTCGAGTATCGCATGGCAATGAATGAAATATCTACGAGAGACGCACTGACCTTCTTGAAGTCCTTTAATCTGTTGTATTCCTCAGCAACTCCCTGAAACAAAACAAAGCAAGCACTGAAACAGAGTGGACAATGGACTGTTCTAAAACTCTACGTGGCAGTGCAGTGATTTTGTGAATGGATGAATGATGCCGCGATCTGCGGTATGGTGGGGGGGGGGCAGGTGGTGCTGGGGGGCTTGGTGATCTGCATTTTACCTTGAAGTGCTGAAATAAGCAGATCTCTGTGACCTGAATTCAGAATTAGCCCCAACAAAGCAGCAGCACTCACATCGTCTCCTTTCCAAACTCAGAGGTTTCAAACCGGGGCAAAGGAGCAAGAGGAAATATGAGAATATGCGGGCCGAGTGGCTTGGGGTTGGGATTGGATCGTTGAGGTTCCCAGAGGATCCAAAGTTACAGTGTTTAAATTGGAGTCCTCCGGGCGACTTCCATCACCTTGCATTGGGATGAGGGAGCATTTTCTGCTTTTATTCCCATTCAAATCACTCCGCACCTGATAGGTTGGGTCATCCTCAGTCAAAACGTCGAGTCGCTTGCTCAGGAAATTAATCTGATTGTTGGTTTCATCCATTTCAGCACAAAGCTGTTTATATTCCCGATGATTGGTATCGAATTCCCGCTTGTATTCCTGCCGTATGGGGTCAGAGGCTATGGGAGGGTACAAGCTGATAAGACAAGACAAAACGTGGTTAGAACATGACCCATTCTAATGCCGCTCTCCCCCGTCCCCTCTGCCCCCTCCCCCAGCATCTTTAGCACAGACAAGACAAAGGCAAAACAAGGGAGGGGGCAAGGCTCAACATTATGAATAATTTGCATTCATGTCGTGCCTTTCACAACCCCAGGGTGTCCCAGTGGAGTGCTGCACTGTCAGAGGTGCCATCCTTCAGCTGAGACGCTAAACCGAGGCCCCACCTGACCTCTCAGGTGAGTATTACAGATTCCACAGGCACTATTCAAAACCGGAGGCAAGAGTTCCTCCAGGAACATGTCCAGAGTTGGCAACTCCACCCTGGATATTGAAATGATGCTATTTATCTGGGTAAGAACCCCCTGCCTGGAAAGTGCTCAAACTTCTTATATCGGGAAGAACATACAAGGAGGGATGCTTTCTTAAGCAAGAACTTGCATTTCCATTGCGCCTCTCATGAGCTCACAATGTCCTAAATTGTGTCAAAGCGAATGAGGTGCTTTTTGAAGTGTGGTCACACAGAATCCCGCCCGATGTTTAAGAGGCTACTTTGTGGCTACTGCACTGGGAATATCGAAGGAATCTGCTGCCTACCTGTCCCATTCCTCATCATCCATGTCATCGCAGGATTCCGCTCCTGTTGTGTAATCGGTCTCGTATTGAGATTCTTGCACCTCGGACCTGCCCCGCCTCCTCCTTCTCTTCCTTCGATTGGCTGGTGGCTTCTTTGCCGTTTCTTCAGATGGAGTGGAGCTGAAGTTCCTTGAGGGGTAGAAGGCAGGATGGTACTTGGCAACCAATCACAAACAATAAAACACTCACTGCTTTTCGTAAACACAAGTAATGTTTCCCAGGGTAAAGATTCTGACTAGTAGAACCCCCCCTGCTACCCCCACCCCACCAAACAAGGTTGATCACCTGGAATGTACGAGGCTTGAGAGGGGCCTGTGAGGAGGGTAAAGGTTTTTTTCCCATTTAAAGGGTTTGGGGGCCCATGTGGTGTTCCAGCAAGAAACCTACCTGGTCAGGTTGCGGGAGGCCTGGGTGAACCAAGTCTTTCACTCCGGGTTTGACAGTAGGGTAGGGGGGGCTGGTGTTTCTGGTCAGCAGAAGGGTTCGCTTTCAGACGGGGGTGGTGGAGGCAGATCTGGGGGGGTTGTTATGTGATTGTTGCAGGTACTCTAGAGGGGAGGGCTATGCTGCTGGTTAACGTGTATGCTTCGAGTTGGGACAATGTGATGCTCATGAGATGGTTGTTGGCTGCTATTCCGAAGTTAAATACACACCAACTGGGGGTGGGGGGGGGGGGGGGGGGGAGTTCCTGTTTTTATAGCCGGTGCACAGGGTGTATTCAAGGATCGATTTATTTTGTTGTGGGTAGGACCCTGCTCCCCAGGGCAAAGGGCGCGCCGTATTCGGCTATGGTCATCTCCGATCACGCGCACATTTGGCAGACCTGAGGTTGGAGACGGGGCTTTAGATGTGGGACTTTTATCTAATCTTGGGTTTTGCACGAAGATCTCTAGGACTATGTGCGGTGGAACGAGAATGGGATGGTCTCGTCATCCACAGTGAAGGAGGCATTAAAAGTGGTGATTAAGAGGGAGATCAGCCCATACAAGTCACACATGGACAGGGAGACCAGGCAGGAGTGTCATAGAATCTTTTGTCAATCATAGAATCTACAGTGCAGAAGGCCATTCGGCCCACTGAGTCTGCACCAGCCCTTGGAAAGAGCACCCTATTGAAGGCCACACCTCCACCTAGCCCCGTAACCCTACATAACCTTTTTGGACACTAAAGGCGATTTGGCATGGCCAATCCACCTGACCTGCACATCTTTAGACTGTGGGAGGAAACCGGAGCACCCGGAGGAGATGTGGAAAGCGTGCAGACTCCGCACAGACAGTGACCCAAGCCGGAAATGGAACCTGGGACCCTGGAACTGTGAAGCAACAGTGCTAACTCCGTGTGGAGTTTGCACATTCTCCCCGTGGTCTGCGTGGGTCTCACCCCCATAACCCAAAGATGTGCAGGTTAGGTGGATTGGCCACGCTAAATTGTCCCTTAATTGGAAAAAAAAAGAATTGGGCAAATTAGTTTTAAAAATGGAATGTCAGGAGATGGTGGACGGGATTCTGGGTATGTGAACGACGCAACACCAGAGCTTTGGACACGTAGGAAGAAACTGCAAATGCAGTTTGACCGACTATCCACGGGTCAGGTGGTGTCAGCTGAAGCACTTAAAGGGAATGTTATATGAGTGTGGGGAGAAGGTTAGCGCCTGTTAGTTAAGGCGGCAGAAGGCTGCCAGGGAGATTGTGCAGGTACGCGAGCCGGGGGGGGGGGGGGGGGGGGGGGAGTTGGTTTCTGTCCCAGAAAAGGTCAATGAGGTGTTTTGGTCCTCGATAGGACTCTACAGGCCGGAGGCTGCCAGAGGATGAACAGGGGATGGTGGAGTTCCCTCAGGTGGGGGAGGAGTTGTGGGAAGAATTGGAGGTGCCGATGGGGTTCGAGGAGGGTCGCAGGGCCTTGGGAAAGATGCAAACGGGAAGGCCGGATGGGATCCCGGTGTAATTAAGAATTTTGCAAATTAGCGGGCCCCATTTGTGCTGCGGAGGTTTAACGCCTCATTGGCATGGGGTTGTCTTCCGGAGACGCTGGGGCAGGCGTCCATCTCCCTCCTTCTGAAGGGCAAGGATCCCACAGAGCGTGGGTCATAACGGCCAATTTCTTTACTTAATGTGGATGCAAAACTTTTGGCCAAGGGTATGGTGTTGAGTTTGGAATCCTGCCTCCCGGAGGTAGTGGCGGAAGATCAGGTGGGATTTGTGAAGAGTAAAAAGATGTCTGCTACTGTAAGGCAGTTACTTAACGTGTCATGTGAGAGTACCTTTAAGAAATGGGTGTTTACTACTGCAGTGATGTCAGAGAGTGGGTGGAGCTGGCCTGTCTGTCAGCTTTTTACTTTCATTTTTGAGCAGGCTGAAGGCTGTGTTTTAGTTTCGTTTTCAGTGTTGGAGCTGAAGCCAGACCAAGTAGGGGTACTGCTGTTCTCTCTGCCATCAAAAGACTATCTCTTGATCATTTGGTGAATTCAGAATTATAAATGTTTTCAGTAGTGACTTTAACCTGATGTGCTTCTGATAAAGGTTTTGTTTTTAAGTCGTATGGATGTTAAAAGGAAAGCTTAAAGGATTACTTAGTGTTGTACTCTTTGGGGGTTGTATTTGAATTAATGGTTGCTAAGATGTTCACTGTATGTTTTAAAAAGGTTGACTTGAGTTCATAGAATAAACATTGTTTTGCTTTAAAAATACTTTTCCATTTCTGCTGTACCACACGTGTAGAGTGCGCCGTGTGCTCCCCTCACCATAATCTAGTAAATGTTGTGGGTCAGGTGAACTCCATGATACACTTTGGGATTCTCTAAACCCTGGCCCATAACAAATGTGGTTCTCACTTCGGCACTAGGGCCAGGCCCGGAGATAATTGTGACTCTGGACGCAGAAAAGGCATTCAATAGGGTTGAATGTGCTACCTGTTCGTGGTTCTGGAGACGTTCATGGGTTAGGCTGTAATATGAAGCGCTGTCTGCGAGTGTACCAATTTACACCATGTCCTATGTCCCCTTTTTTGTTCGTGTTGGTGATGAAGCTGTTGGCAATTGCCTTGAGGGCCTTGGATAAGTGGAGAGGGAATGTGAGGGGGGTGGGGGGAATGTAGAGAATAGGATGTCCATATATGCGGATGGTTTGTTGCTGTATGTAAGGAATCCTGGGCCATCTATGGGGGATAGAATGGGAATTTTGAAGAGGTTTGGCTCCTTTTCAGGGTATAAACTGAATATTGGGAAGAGCGGGGATTTTGTGGTTAACCCTTTGAAGGGAGGAGCTGAGTTGGAGGGGCTGCCGTTCCATCAGGCTGGGACTAGCTTTCATTACTTGGGGTCCAGGTGGCCCACGACTGGGGCAACTTCGCAAGTTAAATTTGGTAAGTAGGGTTAGAGCGGATCTACAGAGGTGGGAACAGTCTCTCATTGTCGTTGAGCGGGGCATTCAAAGTATTGAGATGAATATTTTGCTGCGATTCGTGATGTTGTTTCAATGTCTCCCAATTTTTGTCCCAAAGTCATTTTTTTGGGAGATGGAGTGGCTCATAATGGCTTTCATATGGGTGGGGAGAACTCCACAGATTCGAAGGGGGGGTCCTACAGAGGGAGAGGCGGGGAGGGGGGGTGGGGGAGGTTGGTAGCGAAAATTCACCGAACCCGGTTGCCGAATCCCCGTTAAACATATGGTAGCAATTCTGTCAGTGTTTTAAGTTAAGGGTAGTATCAAGGTTGAATTTGTAGGAACCATCTGTCGGAGCCGGCGAAATTGGACGCTACATTTGGCGGGGGGGGGGGGCGGGGGAGGGTCGGTGGAAAGGCAAAGGGCTGGAGAGGATGAGGGACTTGTTTCTGGGGGGCTGTTTGCCAGCTGGGAAGAGTTGAGCAGGTCTTTGGGGGGGGGGGGGTGTCAGATGCGTTCAGGTATTTTCAGGTACCGGATTTTGTTCGCAGGGCATTTCCGACATTCCGGGAGGCTCCGCCTCTACCTTGCTGGAATGGATACTCTCCTGTGAGGGGTCAGAGGAGGGAAGCATGTCCGGAATATATATGTGGATCATGGGGGAAGGACGGGTTTCGATAGAGCAAGTGAAGGCTAGGTGGGAGGAGGAGTTGGAGCCCATTTTGGAGGAGGAGGTGTGGAGTGAGGCCCTTCGTGGGGTGAAAGCGACATCACCCTGCACGAGGGTGAGGCGGAGTTTGATTCAGCTACAGGTGGTGTTTAGGGCACACCTCACTAGGTCCAGGATGAGCCGATTTTGTTGAAGGGTCGGGGATAAGTGTGAGCGGTGCTCGCGAGGGTCTGTTTACCACACTCACATGTCTTGATCCTGCCCTAAGCTGGTGGATTTTTGGTGGTCCTTTTGTCGCAGCATATCGACTATCCTGAATGTGGATCTGGAGCCACGCCTGTTATGGGCAGCACGGTGGTACAGTGGTTAGCACTATGACTTCACAGCGCCAGGGCCCCAGGTTCGATTCCCAGCTTGGGTCACTGTCTGTGCGGAGTCTGCACGTTCTCCCCGCGTCTGCGTGGGTTTCCTCCGGGTTCCTCCCACAAGACGTGCTATTAGGTAACTTGGACTCTCTTCCTCTGTGTACCCAAACAGGTGCCAGAATGTGGCGACTATGGGATTTTCACAGTAACTTGTGACAATAAAGATTATTATTAGTAGTAGCTGTATTTGGGGTGTCAGACCTGCCGGAGCTGAGGACGGGGGGAGGAGGCGCATGAGTGGATGCACTGGCATTCGCCATATTGCTGGCCCAGCGGTGGATTTTGCTGAGTTGGAGACAGACGGCACCACCTAGCGCCACTACTGCGTGGCTGCGTGATTGGATGAGAAGGTCAAGTACACGATGAAGGGGTTGATCGATGGGTTCTATCGTAGATATCGACCGTTCATATTGCACTTTAAGGATCTGGTCACTTGGCTGTTGTGTGTGTGTGTGTGTGTGTGTGGGGGGGGGGGGGGGGGTGAAGGGGGAGGGGAGGTTCTCTCCATAGATGCTACCAGACCTGCTGAGTTTATCCAGCATTTTCTGTTTTTCTTTCAGATTACCAGCATTCACAGTATTTTGCTTTCATTGATATAAATTATAACTAGTTGGCATTAGGATATTATCATACATTCTCTAACTCGAATATTAATTTGAAGAATCATTGGGGCATCTGTCAAATCTTCTTTATTAATCAAGTCAATTAGTTAACAAACCGCAAACCCTCCTATTAAGCGTACACGATATCAAGGCACCAACAGGCTCACGTACCAAAGACCCCTTCAGGAGCTTGCAAGTGCGTCCCCTTGACTGCTTACTCTAGCCCCAGCAAGCTGAGCTCGAAAGTCCCCAGGAGCTCTTGAATCTTTTTATATCTTAATCATCTTCTAATGTAATGTCATTGTATCACCAAATTGTAACTGCAGCTGGTTAATCACCCACACCTCCCCAAGGGGCAGTGTTGAGACTACGGTTCTTTTTGATGTTTTTTTAAAAAGTATTTTTATTCCAAATTTTCAACATTTTAACATTTTACAACAATAACAAACCCACGCAACACATTAACCCCCCCCCAGCCACCCATACCTCCCCTTCCCTCCCTCCCCCTCCCTCAGCAGTCAACGGTAACCAACTCTCCAAAATGCAGAATGAACAAACTCCAGCTCGTGCAGAACCCATCTCTCAACCCCCACTTGGAGCAAATTTCACTTTCTGCAGGTCTCAGAACTCCAACAGGACCCCCCCTGCCCCACCCTCCCCCCGCCACACTGAGACACAGGTGGAGGAGCAGACCCTCATCCCCTAACAAGACCCGCCTGTGAGCAATTAGGGAGGTAAAGGCTAAAACATCTACCCCCCCACCCCCCCCCCCCCCCCCCCCCCCAGCCCCCCGCCCCCCCCCCCACACCCGCAGCTCCGGCTCATCTGACACCCCAAATATGGGTTCTAGGGGACCGGGCTCCACGTCCACATGTAAAACCCCTGAAGTGGTGCTGAACACCATCTCCAAAACCTTTCCAGCTTCGGACAGGACTAAAACGTATGTACATGATTCACAGGGCCCCTCCCACATCGCTCACAGACATCCTGCAAACCCCTTGAACAGCCGGCTCATCCTAGACTGTCAGGTGCGCCCTGTACACTAACTTCAGCTGTATCAGCCCCAGACTCGTGTACAAAGTACCTCTGCCGCACCTCACAGTGCCCCTCCTCCAGTGCCGCCCCCAGCTCTTCCTCCCATTTCACCTTAACCCCCTCCAAAATCCTCCCGTTAATCACCGAGACGACGCCCCCTCTCCAATCCCTCCGCTGACAGCACCGCCTCCAGCAAGGAGGAGGCAGGCGCTATCAGAATGGTTGGGAAGACCTTCCTCACAAAGTCCCTCACCCGCATGTACCGGAACCCCCCCCCCCCCCCCCCGCGCCCCCCCTCCCCCCCAAAAACTTCTCATTCAGCTCCTCCAAGCTCACAAACCACTCTCCCAGAAACAAATATCTTCCTCTCCTAATTCCCTTCTCCTCCCATCCTCGGAACCTCGCATCCATCCTGCCCGGCTCAAAGCCGTGATATTCCCCGATAGTCATCCCCCCCCCCCCGGATCTGCTCACAACCTAAAATTCTGCCGAAACTGCCTCCAAATCTTCAGCGTCGCTACCAGCACCGGACTCACCGAATACTTCCCTGGGGCCATAGGGAGCGGTGCCCAGCGCCCGCACCCCTAAACCTTTAGAAAATGCTGGTCAGGCCCCAACTGGAGGATTGCGTTCGATTCTGGACAGGGCACATTAGGATGGATGCCCGAGCATTGGAGAGGGTGCGGAGGAGATTTACCAGAATGGGACTAGGGATGAGAGACTTCAGTTAATGAGTAGAGACTGGAGAAGCTGTGATTGTTTTCTGTTATATTTTCAGGGTTTCTACTTTTATTCACAACATAGACAAACGTAGGTTGCTTAACCAGTTGTCAGGGTTTATTGCAGATGTGTTGCTTGCTCACAGTTGTTTGGATATAGTTATAAAACCTTTTGTCGGTCCTGTGTCTCCTCTTTTTATCCCCATCCTGCTGCCTCCTGACTTGATCTACAGTCTTCTGGTTAGCTGTTGCAATCTTACTGCTCCATTTATAATAATAATCTTTATTATTGTCACAAGTAGGCTGACATTAACACTGCAATGAAGTTACTGTGAAAACCTCCTAGTCGCCAAATTCCAGTGCCTGCTCGGGTACACAGAGGGAGAATTCAGAACGTCCAAATTACCTAACAAGCACGTCTTTCTGGAATTGTGGGAGGAAACCAGAGCGCCCGGAGGAAACCCACGCAGACTCGGGGAGAACGTGCAGACTCCGCACAGACAGTGACCCAAGGCGGGAATCGAACCCGGGTCCTTGGCGCTGTGAAGCAACAGTACTTCAGGGTGACGTTAACTACAGATTTTAGGCAAAGCTAGAATACCCCTGTCCTGTTGGGCCAGGCTACGATGTCCCCTCTAGGTTCTGTGGCAGAACCTGTGATGTTGTTCGATAGACTTGGCAAGCAGCTAATCGGCGTATATAGGATTCTCAGCCAGCTCCTATCGTTGCCTGTGGTTGGTGAAGCCAGTCAGAAACCTTCAGGAAAGAAGGCGGGTCTTCTGGAGAGTTCTATCTTTTGTTCAGCTAGTAGGGAACCTCAATAATCTCTCGCTCCTTCTCTCTCTCTGCCAGATGATTTTAAGACGCATTCTAACCAAATTGGTGAAGACTTTCTTGTTTAACGGGACACAGACAGCCATCAGAACTGGGAAAGAGTTGGGGCGACATGGTGGCGTCGACCGTGGTTAGCTGTAGACCCAGGTTCGATCCCGGCTCCCTGTCCGTGGGGAGTTTGCACATTTTCCCCGTGTCTGCGTGAGTCTCACCCCACAGCCCAAAGATGTGCAGGTAGGTGGATTGGCCACAGAAAATTGCCCCTCAATTGGAAAAAATTAATAATTGGGTACTCTATATTTTTTTTTTTTAAAAGAACTGGGAAAGAGATCTTGAATGTGAAAGTGGAAGCAATTTTCTCAAATGTCAGTAAACTTCGAACTGTGTATAAGGGGTTGGGAAGAACTCAAAATTGAAGCTTAAACTGAGAATATTCCTTAAAGTTCAGCCAGAGTTCCGGTGTAGAGCTCAGACAAAGGAGAATAAACCTATGTTTAACCAGTAATCTCACAAGGAGATGAAAGCTCCATCTGGTGGCAGATGAACAGAAGAGCACTGATCTGAACATCCTGTGCCCATCACCATTTAGTGGCCAAAGATGAGGATTGCATCTTGTACCTATCTCCATCTGGTGGCCGAAGGGCAGAATTGCACCAACCTGGAACTCTTTTAAAAAAAACTTTTAGAGTACACAATTCATTTTTTCCAATTAAGGGGCAATTTAGCGTGGCCAATCCACCTACCCTGCATATCTTTGGGTTGTGGAGACAAAACCCACGCAAACACAGGGAGAACGTGCAAACTCAACACGGACAGTAACCCAGAGCCGGGATCGAACCGGGGACCTCGGCGCCGTGAGGCAGCAATGCTAACCACTGCGCCACCGTGCTGCCCCTACCAAATTGAAACTCTTGGGTAAAATGCCATCTGGTGACCGAAGGATGGAAATGCGCCAACCTGAAGCTCTTGAGCAAATCTATTTCCAAGAGGCCATAACCACAGCAGTGAAGCCTCATCTTAAACCTACTCTTTAGTGGCGCAATGCTGTCTCACGGCGCTGAGGACCTGGGTTCGATCCTGACCCCGGGTCACTGTCTGTGTGGTGTTTGCACATTCTCCCTGTGTCTGTGTAGGTTTCACCCCCACAACTCAATGATGTGCAGGGTAGGTGGACTGGCCACGGTAAATTGCCCCTTAATTAGAAAAATAATTGGGTACTCTAAATTTATTTTTAAAAACCTACCCTTTAATCCCCATTTTTTATTTCTCACCAACCCTTACCTTGTGCCAATCTTCTGTATGTCTGGGTGGAGGGTGGGATAAGGTCTTGGGATTAAATAGTCTGGTAGCCCATTATCCTGTTATTTCTTTATATATTCATCTTTTCCTCTCTTCGTTAATAAACAGTTTGTTAATGTTTTACTTGTAAATCTGGGGCGTCATTCTCCGACTCCCCGCCGGGTTGGAGAATCGCCGGGGGCTGCCGTGAATCCCGCCCCTGCCGGTTGCCGAAGTCTCCGGTATCGGATATTCGGCGGGGGCGGGAATCGCGCCACGCCGGTTGGCGGGCCCCCCACTCAATTCTCTGGCCTGGATGGGCCGAAGTCCCGCCGATAAATTGCCTGTCCCGCCGGCGTGGATTAAACCACCTTTTGAACGGCAGGACAAGGCAGCGTGGGCGGGCTCCGGGGTCCTGGGGGGGGCGGGGCGATCTGGCCCCGGGGGGTGCCCCCACGGTGGCCTGGCCCGCGATCGGGGCCCACCGATCCGCGGGCGGGCCTGTGCCATGGGGGCACTCTTTCCCTTCCGCCTCCGCGTGCCATGGCGGAGGCGGAAGAGACTCCCTCCACTGCGCATGCGTGGGAAACTGTCAGCGGCCGCTGACGCTCCCGCGCATGCGCCACCCGGGGATGTCATTTCCGCGCCAGCTGGCGGGGCAACAAAGGCCGTTTCCGCCAGCTGGCGGGGCGGAAATTCCTCCGGCGTTGGCCTAGCCCCTCAATGTTGGGGCTCGGCCCCCAAAGATGCGGAGCATTCTGCACCTTTGGGGCGGCGCGATGCCCGTCTGATTGGCGCCGTTTTGGGCGCCAGTCGGCGGACATCGCGCCGTTTCGGGAGAATTTCGCCCCTGATGTCTGTAACTCATCGGAGCTGTCAAGGGGTAAAAATCTTCGGAAAACACAGATTGTTGGTTAATTGACTTGGTTAAAGCTCCGGGGCCTGTGAGGTTGGAACTGACCGCTCACTCACGCAGGGTATCATAACACAGTCTAACAGTGAAGAGAGGGAAAATCTACTCCGATTATGTCACCATGTAATCATCTGACCTACTATCCAGGGAGGGATTGGTTACAATGCAAAACATTCTCCTTAGAGCAGAGAAGGTTAAGGGGAGATTTAATAGCGCTGTTGAAAATCATGAGAAATTGTTTCCACTGGAGAGGAAAACCGGGCAAGTATAAAACTAGTGGCCAAACCAAACTCATCAGTTTCCTGCAAGGTAAGCTTAGGTTAAAATTCCATCCTTACAAATAATTATCCAAAACCTTTCCCAAACCATCCGTCCCACTTGATTTTAACACCGAGTGTAAAAGGACCAGGAGTGGCACGGCAGTTAGCACTGCTGCCTCACAGCGCCAGGGACCTGGGTTCAAGTTGGGTAACAGTCGGTATCCAGTTTGCCTGTTCTCCCTGTGTCTGCTTGGGTCTCCTCCCACAGTCCAAAGATGTGTAAGTTAGGTGGATTGGCCACTTCTAAATTGTCCCTTAGTGTCCAAAGGTTAGATGAGATTGCAGGGATAGGACGGGGGAGTGGGCCTATGTAGGGTGCTCTTTCAGAGAGTCTATGTAGACTCGATGGGCCCAATGGCCTCCGTTTGTACTGTAGGGATTCTATGACCAGAGGGGGGAGGAGGAGAATCTTTCTTTATGTAATGAGTTGATACGATTATGAAAAGGCGATGGAAGCAGAAATTAATATCTTTCAAAAGGGAATTGGATATATACTTGAAGGGGAAATAATATCCAGGGCTATGGGGAAAGAGTATTGAGGTAGGATTAACTGGATCGCTCTACCAAAGAGCTAGAATTGCCACAATGGGCTGAATGGCCTCCTTCTGTGCTACATGACTATTCATTGTATCATTTGGTCACACTTGCCACTTACTGATTGTGATTTTCCAAATTATATGTGGATGGCTGTGGATTATACTCATTGGCGCTCATCATATTGATACCATTGGCTGGTTTGTCGAAGTATTGAACGGTTTCCATTTCATCGTGACCTCCTTCTGGAACAGTCTTCACCTGAAAGACCAGAAAGATGCAAGCAGTGAGTGACTTGATAGATCAATTACCTCCAATTGCTTTCACAATATGGCCACTTCAGAACTGACCTACTGTATTTTGATTGAGATGAATTGTTAGGAGAATTGTGAAAGGCAGCATGGTCAACAGGTAGGTTATAAAGATAATCTTTATTGTCACAAGTAGGCTTACATTAACACTACAATAAAGTTACTGTGAAAATCCCCCAGTCGCCACATTCCGGTGCCTGTTCGGGTACACAGAGGGAGAATTCAGAATGTCCAATTCACCTGACAGCATATCTTTCGGGACTTGTGGGCGGAAACCGGAGCTCCCGGAGGAAACCCACGCAGACACGGGGAGAACGTGCAGACTCCACACAGACAGTGACCCAAGCCGGGAATCGAACTTGGGACCCTGGAGCTGTGAAGCAACAGTGCTAACCACTATGTTACCGTGCCGCCCATGAGGGAGTGAGCAGTTGAGTGGGATTAGACTGGGTCGGCTATTAAAGGATGGGGCAGTGAACACGAGAGAGGGATTTGACTGGTAAGGTATTAAAGTGTGTGTGGAACAAGGGGGGTGGGAAAGAGTGGGGATTAGACTGGGTGGCTTGTGAAGAAAATCAGTAGCTGGATTTGATGGGCTGAATGGCATGTTGCCATTCTGGAATATTCTGTAATTCAGACCAAAATTCAAACTGGAGAAAGACAGTTGTATTTATACAGCACTTCACCCCCTTTTCATAATTGTAACAACAGCATTTCGTTACATCTCGATGTGTGTCACACCCTCAAATTACTCAGAGTAAGTGTTTGGGATTGGGTTGCATCACTAAGGAACATTGCCAAGATGCCAGTAGACCTCACTTTCCTCTCCTTCTTCAGAAGCTCTTAACATTTTAAAAACTCTTTGAAATAAAGGACCAAGTATAGGGAGCTCTAATTTCAGATGTCATCCGAAAAATGGCATTTAAGAATGCAGGAAATGAGACTAAGTACGGCCTCGATTGTGCGTTCCCTGCTGAGGCCCCGTATCTAACTGGAGTCGCGTTACATAGCGTTGTTGTGTTTCTCGAACATCAATAGGAACAGGAGGAGACTATTCAGCTACTGGAGCCTGCTCTGCCGATCAATTTGATCAGAGCTGATCCACACCTCAGTCCCATATCCTTCGACACCTTTGCCAAACAGAAACATCATCCATCACAGTCACAGCATCTTAGTATCAGCAGCTTGGGCTGAAAGCAAAGTCCATTTGTCTGAAAAGGGTCTCACAAGATCCTTCTTCATACCCTCAGTGTCTTCATTGTGAAGCCTTAGTGCTGAGACTTAAACCCTTCACTCTAGGGGAGCCAGTCAACAAGAGAATTGACAAACTTCACTTAATAATAATATTAATAATCTTTTTATTGTCACAAGTATGAAGTTACTGTGAAAAGCCCCGAGTCGCCAAATTCCGGCGCCAGTTCGGGTAAGCTGGTACGGGAATTGAACCCGCGATGCTGGCTTTGTTCTGCATCACAAACCAGCTGTGTAGCCCTTGAAAGAAAACAGGGACATTAACCTGGAACTGATTCAAAATGTCATCCCAGGGGTAGTGACTAGAAAGGTAGACCAAATAGCTTTCTACATCTCACCCTTGCTGTGTCACGCGTGATTGATGCTCAGTGTTGGGTGAATGCGATTGTGTTGGTGACATTATGGGTAGCACAGTGGTTAGCACAGTTGCTTCGCAGCTCCAGGGGTCCCAGATTCGATTCCCGGCTTGGTTCACTGTCTGTGCGGAGTCTGCACGTCCTCCCCGTGTGTGCGTGGGTTTCCTCCGGGTGCTCCGGTTTCCTCCCACAGTCCAAAGATGTGCAGGTTAGGTGGATTGGCCATGCTAAATTGCCCTTAATGTCCAGAAAAGGTTAGGTGGGGTTACGGAGATAGGGTGCTCTTTCCAAGGGTCGGTGCAGACTCGATGGGCCAAATGGCCTCCTTCTGCACTGTAAATCTAACCAAGGTGCAGAGGTCGGGCCCATCCAATAGGATAGCAGCTGCCTGGAAATAGTCTTGCAGAGTAACCTGGATCAGGATCAAAGGGGTTAAGTGACGTTAAATTTGAATTTTAGAAGCCTCTTGATTGCCGGGTGACTTGCATTTCTGTAGAGCCTTTCACAATCTTGGTACCAAAGTGCCAATGAAATACTTTCTGAAATGTAGTCACTGCTGTAACGCAGCCAATTTACACAAAGCAAGATCCCACAAATAGGAGTACGATAATGACCTGACCACCTGGTTCATGGTTGAGGAATAAATCCTGTTCAGAGCACTGGAGCTCCAAGACTGAGAGGGTTCTGCAGGGGTTCTCAGACCCCGATGTGACGTCCGAGGTGTTGGGTGTGGAGGTGGCTCCGAGTCCAGAGCTGGCGATATTTGGGGTGTCGGAAGTACCGGGAGTCCAGGGGGTGAGAGAGGCAGATGTTTTGACTTTGCCTCCCTGATAGCCCGGATTTTGCTCGGGACTCGGAGCCGCCGAAAGCGGGAGTGTGGGTGAGCGACCTGGCGGCATTCCCGAGGCTGGAAAAGGTCCAGTTTGCTCTGTGAGGGCTGGCAGAGGGGTTCACCCGCAGGTGGAAACCGTATATCGATTTCTTTAAAGCGGATTAAGGGGTCAGCAAGGGGGGTAATAAGGGGAAGGCAGGATGTGGTGGTGTGTTCGTGTCGGGGGCGCAGGAGAGTTGTGGTTGTTTATCAAGTTGATGGGTTTTTTTTTGTTGAATAAATTTAGAGTACCCAATTATTTTTTTTCCAACTAAGGGGCAATTTAGCGTGGCCAATCCACCTACCCTGCACATCTTTGGGTTGTGGGGGTGAAACCCACGCAGAGAGTGTGCAAACTCTACACAGACAGTGACCCTGGGCCAGGATCTAACCCGGGTCCTCAGCACCCTAGGCAGCAGGGCTAACCACTGTGCCACCGTGCTGCCCTGTTTATTGGGTAGATATGCTGTTCTTCTGATATTTTGTATCTTTGTGAAAATGCGTTGAATAAAAATATATATTTTAATTGGAGTAGAGTAGGAGGGATAAATAGGTGGGCAGTGTCTATGGGAGAGGAGCGGGTATGTGCATTATGGTTTGGTTGAAGTGTTGGTTTTTCATTGATGTTTGCACATTTCTGTAATCTGTAACTGTTTACAATGCCAAAAAATACCTCAATAAAATTGTTTGTTAAAAAATATATAGAAATATTTTAAAATATTTATAAAATGTGTATGGGCTACAAAATCGAAGTCTCTCAATAGTTTGAGAACAGAGTGATGATTTGGAATTGGGATTGAATGGAAAGGCACCGAGGAGGAGTTTCATTAGGGGCCCTGGAACGGGATGGGTTAAGAATTGGCTGTGATCCATTCAGTCCCTGAATGTTAATCTACAACCAGTCAGTGTTTACCCGTCTTGCACAGGCCTGAAGGAGCCGTATGGGGCCTCTGTGGGGCTGGACTCTCCTCCTTCGGAATTTGATGAAGCAGAAAAGAGACTGAAATACGACATCCAAACCCTAACCAGGCTCACAGCTTCAGACATTGACTGTGGAAAGGAACGAGAAACTCTCAGTGCTATTGCATGACCTCTCCTACCTCCAAGCACTGATCCATGGCCCCAATTACTCTCTGGCAACTCACCCAATTAGATGCTGCGATAATTTTATATAGTGTTTTTAACATAATAATGGCAATTCACTTTTTCTGCCTTTTCCTCCTGTCATTATTTCTGGTGTCCCCAAAGGGTCTGAACATTCTCCCCGGCAATATCATCCAATGCCTTGGGGTCAGCCTCCAGATGTAGGCCGCAAACTCTCAGCGCTCCCTCTGCATCATCTCTACTGAGCTCACTGCATTTGGCACCCAGTCCTCCCGTTGATTGGCAATTTCCTGCAGTTCGATATTGGGAATTTGGAAGACATTGGCCAAAATTTTGCGGCCGTTCACGGTGCCGGGATCTTCCTGCACCGCCAACAGCACACCTCTGCCGTGGGTGTCACGGTGGCGGGGGGTCGGGCGGAGGCGGCTGCATCCAAAGGGAAAGCCTGTTGACAACAGCGGGTCCAGAAGATCCCGACACCGTCCAGTGGCAGGCAGCCTCTACCGCCACGGGTTGTGTGGAAGACGCCGCCTACTATCTTTGGTTCTTGCCAGCTGTTCACAAAGCTGGTGCCCCGATTCCTACTTCTGCAACTGAAATATTCTCCGTCCCCACCTGTGCCTCAGCTCATTTTCTGCTGAAATTCTGATTGTCAACCCCAAACTCAACTATTCCAATGCTCCCTGAGCCAGGCTCCCATCAGCCACCCTCACCCAAAAAACTAGCTCACTCACAGCTCTGTTGTCCGTATCCTAATTCACATCAAGGTCTGTTCACCCATCACCCTGTCCTCGCTGGCTGTGCCTTCGGCTGCCTGGGTCCTAAGCTAATGAAAACTCTCTCCAAACCTCTCCATTCAGCTATCCTCCTTTAAGCTCTTCCTTAAAATCCATCTTTGATCAGCCTTGTGGCCACCTGCCCCAATATGTAAGCTCACTGTCAAGATTTTGTTTGACAATCGTTCCTGTGAAGCACCTTGGGACGTTTTAGGAAGTTAAAGGTGCTATACAAATGCAAGTTGCTGTTGTTTTGCGTTTTCCAATGGGGCTAGGCGGCGGCGGGGGGGCGGGGGGGGGGGGAGAAGCACGAGATGAACTGCTCTTGCAGAGAGATGGCATAGGCACAACACACCTCCCCTGATTTAATTTGTCCTCTTCTACTATCTCACCACATAACTGTACAAAATAAAGGCAACTCGAGAGCTGTCAGCTGGGTAAAGGAGGCCTGGACAGAAGCTCTGAGACAGCAGCTGCTTAAAAGCGATTTCGTAGCTGATCTTCCACTTTGACACCATTTTAAAACTGCACAATATGGGTCAACGGTGGGGAATTTATTTAATCACTCACAATGAGGCAAGCGAGTGAAACCAAAGTCGTAATCAGGTTAATGAGTAATTGAGCCGAAACTAAACTTATCAAAAAGTAAACAGAGATCAGTGTCAGAATGGGGCAATCGGCAGGCATTGCACCTCAGCCTGATAAGATTGGGTGGTGAGTACAAGCTCCATCAATATGGGTCTTGTTCAATATCTACCAGCGCCAAACAGTAAACAGAAGGCGCTGGTGGTGGGGAAAAGTCAGGCCTCGCTCGAGTCGGAGTTCCGCTCGGGGACCTCTCAGTTATGCTGTTTCAGTCTGATTGGTGGAGGAGAGTTGCCGAAGGGGAAAGGCAGGGAGGTGGGTGTAGTGATCTCTATATGTGCATGTACACAAGGGATTAATGTGTAATCAGTAGCACCACATGATCACTAGAGGGCCGGACCAACAGGGGTATAAAAGGCAACCACACTGGGTCTCTCTCTCTCTCTCTCGGGTGCACTGTGACCAGGGCAATAGCAGACTAGTTCAGATGGCTAGTGGAGTTACGTATAGTTACTGTAGTTAGATCTTGTTAACCTTATCACTAGTACCAAAGTTAAAGTAAAGAACTCAAGCAATTATTGTCAGAGTTACTCAATAAACCTTTTGTTACTACTGGATGTGTTCAAGTCTTCTTCATAGAGATTCAGAAGACCTCATCACTAACCAAGGTTTGAGTAGCACATGTTACCTACCACACAGGTAACAAAACAGTGGGGATAGGTTTGGCAGATCGCTCAGTTGATATTGTCACTGCCTGAATATTTTCTTACAGATGAAGACGACCCCAGGTTCTAAGCACAGGTTTGAATGAGTTTATCACAGGCAGTGCAGCGGCTAGGCTTTTATAACTGACCTTTGCACCCCAGTTCCTGAAAGGTTTACATACAGCAGGATCTAGCTCACTATGACATCTCTGGAATTCCCTTCCTAAATCTCTCCGGCTTTCTCTTCCCTCAGACAATCCTTCTCTTTCATCAAACATTTGTTCACCTGTCCGAATATCTCCGTATGCGGCTCAATAGCTCAATCTTTCTGTTAAAGGGTCATCACTGATCTGAAATTTTAAGCCAGGATTCTCCATTCTGGAGCCTGAGTGCTCCCGCCAGTGGAGAATCGCTACTGACCCGCCAACAAACCCGTTTTTCAGGGGACATTCCATTCTCTGCCTGATCGGGATTCCCGATCGCAGCGGCGGGGAATCCCGGCTGTTAACTCTGTTTCTCTCGGGCAGCACGGTGGCGCAGTGGATAGCCCTGTCGCCTCGGGGCGCCGAGGTCCCAGGTTCGATCCCGGCTCTGGGTCACTCTCTGTGTGGGGTTTGCACATTCTCCCCGTGTCTGCGTGGGTTTCGCCCCCTCAACCTAAAGTTGTGCAGGGTAGGTGGATTGGCCATGCTAAATTGCCCCTTAATTGGAACAAATGAATTGGGCACTCTAAAATAATTTTTTTTAAACTCTGTTTCTCTCTATCCAATGGGTGATGCCAGATCGGCTGAATATTTCCTGCATCCTGTTCATGTCTGAATCGTTGTCCGATTTGGCTCCTGCGAAAAACCTCAGGACACTTTGGCCACGTTAACGATACAGGAGAAATGTATGGTGTTTCAATAATCCACACACCATCCTAGGGGAGGTTCCGAAGCATCAGCTGGAGGCTGTGGAATAATATCTCGCACAGTGACTTCAGAAATGGTAGATAATGAAAATTTGAGAGACCAGTCCATTACTGATGAGTTATTGTTTTACAAAGAGACGGTAATAAAATTTACAGTTTTAGGGAGCGTGACACCTTTAGTTTCATCCTCATATGAGTGGAAAACTATTTTGCAACTTGTTGATAATAGGGGTTTACGAGGTGAACCTTTCCCTAAGTGATAGCACGTCCTTGCGTGTGATTTAACTTTAGCTGTATATGTGCACAGTCAGCTGATGAATCCAATCACTGCACACTGACCTCTGCGACAGCTCTCAAGTAACAAAGGACTTCAAAATATTTCTGCTGGGTCCTCAGGTCGGACAAGGTGAGAGGGCCAATAAATATCTCTGTTCAGAAGTCTCTACATTGGTGGGCATCACGGTAGCACAGTGGTTAGCACTGCTGCCTACAGCGCTGAGGACCCGGGTTCGATCCTGGCCCCGGGTCACTGTCCGTGTAGAGTCTGCACATTCTACCCGTGTCTGCGTGGGTTTCACCCCCACAACCCAAAGATGTGCAGGTTAGGTGGATTGGCCACGCTAAATTGCCCCTGAATTGGAAAAAGAAATAATTGGGTACACTAAATTTATTTTAAAAAGTCTCTACATTGGCATTGGGTGATTCAATGGAATAATATTATCTCCAGTTGGACCTGACTCCGAATTCATCACACAATCAAAATGTAAGTTTTCTTCTCCTATCAACTGTAAGGGTCCTAAGTAAAGATGGTCTCAACTCATTCCTGGTGAGCAAAATTTGGCATAAATTAGCAGTCTCGTACTCAAATCTTCAGAACGCATGGATTGAAAAATGTCCATTTGGCCCATCAATTGCTCCCCTCTGAATCCCATATCCACTCTGCGTTATCACAGACCCTCTCCACCCATTCAATCTCCTTCCCTGCTTCACGTATTCCTCGTGCTATCGTGAAACCTACCCAGCCATTTATCTTGTGTAACAAAGTTTGGGTAAATAATCGGTGATTCCCAAAAGGATTAAAGCTGAACTCCAGAAATTCACCAATTGTCAAAACATTGGATCCTGGCTCACAGAGAACATTTAATGTCCCTTGCTCCCAATAGCAAGACTCGGCACGTCCTCCATGGCATCTGATCTATCTCTCCATCTAATCTCAATATTTATCCATCTTGCCTGGGCTGAACACAACACACCCAGTTCGATCTGACCAAGTCACTTTGTGAACTTCTCTTTCTGGGAGTCAGCGCTGCCCTTGAGCCAATTGAAACAGTTCCACTGAGATTCACCAACTCAGGATTGACCGACAATTGAACCAGGAACTCTTCACAGGCTTGCTTACCCACTCCTCCACATTCGGTCCCACCTCTCCGTCAGCAAGGCCTTTTTCCCAGAGGATATTTGGCTTTCCGTATCTCCAGATTTTCCGTCGCACTCTTTGAGCGAAGAACGCAATGATGCAAAACGTCAGCGCCACCAGGAATCCGCAAACAATCGCCACAGCCTATCAACAGGAAACAGACAGGAATGGGATTAGCATTGTCTCCATACTGTGCAGAGTTCATCTCTAAACTGTTGTTGCTTTGCATTTCCTTTAATTCTCTTAGTCTCTGAATCTCTCTGTTTAGAAATTGATACACGATCAATTGCACAAAGACTAAAGTTGGGTACAACTGTGGCTTTATTACAGTCAGATGCATGGCCTCCTGCTGCAGCTGGCGAAATGGCAGGGCACTGGAGGTCATGCATATTTATACAGTTCTCCCTGGGCGGAGCCAGCCGGCAGGAGCTACCGGCGAACCTGTAGTGCAGGTCCTACCTTACATCTCCTATTACAGTGGTTCACCACATTCACCCCCTGTTAAAAATGAGTCTGGCGGGGGTGATGTGAAACTATATACAATTAGTGCAATTATCTACAGTGGTACGGAAAGAAAAGTCCATGTTGACGGTCCGGAGTCCGTCAAAGGTTCAGCCGGTCCGGTGCTTTGGTGCTTCGTTGGGATTGGCGTAACGGTGGCGGCGAAGTCGGTGCTGGCGGTGGTGGAGGTGGCACTGATGGCAGTGCTGATGCTGGCCAGTCATCGGGGAACTCCGGGAGCGTGCAGAAGTCCTCTTTGTCCTCTTGTGCGGAAAAGGGGAGGGGGGGTGTGGTCTGGTGGGGTCAATATTGGCGGCGTGGTGGGAGGTGGGGGGGGTGGAACCTGACGGTACCAGGTCCCTGAGTGAGACAGTATTTTGGCGGCTGTCGGGGAACTCAACGTAGGCATATTGAGGGTTGGGGTGGAGCAGGTGAACCCTGTCCACCAAGGGGTCCGCCTTGTGGAGTCGGACGTGCCTACGGAGAAGGACCGGTCCTGGAGCAGCGAGCCAAGTCGGGAGCAACACCCCGGATGTGGAATTCCTGGGGAAGGTAAAAACACGTTCATGGGGTGTGTTATTAGTGGCGGTGCACAATACTGACCGGATTGAGTGTAGAGCGTCAGGGAGGACCTCCTGCCAGCGAGAGGCTGGGAGGTTCCTGGACCGTAGGGCCAGCTCTCCGGCCCTCCAAACCGTCCCATTCTCCCGTTCTACTTGCCCGTTTCCACTGGGGTTGTAGCTGGTCGTCCTGCTGGAGGCTATACCCTGCTGAGCAGGAACTGACACAGCTCATCGCTCAGGAATGAGGATCCCCTGTCACTGTGGATGCAGGCGGGGAAACCGAACAGAGTGAAGATGGTGCTGAGGGTTTTGATGATGGTGGCAGACGTCATATCGGGGCATGGGATGGCGAAGGGGAATCTGGAGTACTCATCGACCACACTGAGAATGTACGTGTTACGGTCGGTGGAGGGGAGGGGCCCTTTGAAATCCACGCTGAGGCGTTCAAAGGGGTGGGAAGCCTTCACCAGGCGCGCATGGTCTGGCCGGTAGACGTGCGGCTTGCACTCCGCACAGACCTGGCAGTCCCTGGTGACTGGTCCTTACTTCCTCGACGGAGTAGGGCAGATTGCGAGCTTTGACCAGGTGGTACAATTGAGTGACCCCCGGGTGACAAAGGCTGTTGTGTAGGGCCCGGAGTTGGTCCACTTGTGCGCTGGCACATGTACCTCAGGAGGGGGCGTCTGGGGGCTCGTTGAGTTTACCGGGGCGATACAAGATCTCGTAATTATAGGTGGAGAACTCGATTCTCCACCGCAAGATTTTATCATTTTTGATCTTGCCCCGCTGTGTGTTATTGAACATGAAGGCTACCGACCGTTGGTCCGTAAGGAGAGTGAATCTCTTACCTGCCAGGTAATGCCTCCAATGCCGCACAGCTTCAACAATAGCTGGGGCCTCCTTTTCGATGGATGAGGGTTGAATTTCCAAGGCATGAATGGTGCGGGAAAAGAATGCCACGGGTCTGCCTGCCTGGTTTAGAGTGGCGGCAAGGGCGACGTCTGAAGTGTCGCTTTCTACTTGGAAAGGCAGTGACTCGTCCACTGCACGCATCCCGGCCTTGGCGATGTCTGCTCTGATGCAGGCGAAAGCATGTTGTGCCTCGGCCACAAGGGGGAATTGGGTGGACTGACTGAGTGGGCGGGTCTTGTCCGCATAGTTTGGGACCCACTGAGCGTAGTAGGCAGCGTTTGAGGGCCTTGGGGCAGTGGGGAAGGGGAAGTTCCATGAGGGGGCGCATGCGGTCGGGCCCGAGAAGTCCGTTTTGGACTATATAGTCGAGAATGGCTAACCGGGTCGTGCTGAACACACACTTCTCTTTGTTGTAGGTCAGGTTAAGAGTGGCAGTGCAGAGGAATTTATCGAGGTTGGTGCCTTACTTGTGTTTTTTTGCCATCTATCCTTTTTAGAGAACACAAAAGCACAGTGTTTCGCAAAATAATCTCTCCGAATCTGAACAGGTAAATTCCACAGGGCCCCTCAGTCTCTTCAGTGAACTCGTGTCCACAATGTGTTCCCCCAGACATGTGAAGCATGACCAAGTTCCTCGAACTTTACTATTTCCCATCAAATTAATGCTTTTCGCAATTCCCATCAACTTGTCTCAAACATTCCCCCCACAGCCTTGGACAGGCTAACTAAGGATCTGACTTAATCCTACATTTCTGTAATAAGATTATACAAGCAACCCATCAGGAGTGATCACTGGTGATGCTCATAAGTAGATTTTAAAAAATATAAATTTAGAGTACCCAATTCTTTTTTCCCCAATTAAGCGTGGCCAATTCACCTACCCTGCACATCTTTGGGTTGTGGGGGTTAACCCACTGAGGCACGATCAATTTGGCTGGAGATGAAGTTGAATTCAAACTGAGGCTTTATTAATATCTGAAGTGTGGCCTCCCACAGCAGCTGACGAAATGGCTGCGAGCTGAAGGCCACACATATTTATAACCCGGCTCCTGGGCGGAGCTAGCATGCAGGGGCCCAGATGAACCTGTAGTGCAGGTTCTACCGTACAACCCTTAATATAGGAACACCGTGGTTTACCACACCCACGCAGACACGGGGAGAATGTGCAATCTCCACACGGACAATGACCAGGGGCCGGGATCGAACGCGGGTACTCAACACCGCGAGGCAGCAGTGCTAACCACTGTGCCACTGAAACTAATGATTAGAAGTTGGTTTCCACCAGGTTTGACTCACTCTGCAGTCTATGGCTCTGGCAAATCAGCAGCTTATTCAGTGCACTGTTCCACGTGGAACTAGAATGGACCAAGATTGTCCTGGCTTCAATTGAACAGCGTCTCACACACACATTTCCCAACAAAGGTCGACAGTATAATTACTAACTCTGGTTGGATGTATTCCTGAGGATCACACCACAGGGCCTCCTGAATCCATCCAACCATACCACCCCAATACGTCTGCCACTGGTCACTTGGCGCCTTCATCCTTTTTTCCATCCACTCTTGGGATATGGGCATCACTGGGAGTGCCAACACTTGTTACCCTTCCCGCATTATCTTTAAAAAGCTGTTGGGGAGATGCCTATAAGTCATAAGATGAGCAGGTTCGGTGGATTGACCATGCTAAATTGCCCCTTCAGTGTCCACGTCCAGTGTCCCGAACAGGCGCCGGAATGTGGCGACTAGGGGCGTTTCACAGTAACTTCGTTTGAAGCCTACTTGTGACAATAAGCGATTTTCATTTCACTTCATTTTTCAAAAGGCTAGGTGGGTTTACTGGGTTACGGGAATAGGGTGGGGGCATGGGCCTAGGCAGTGTGCTCTATTTCAGAGGGTCGATGCAGACTCGATGGGCCGCACGGTAGCATTGTGGTTAGCACAATTGCTTCACAGCTCCAGGGTCCCAGGTTCGATTCTGGCTTGGGTCACTGTGCGGAGTCTGCACGTTCTCCCCGTGTGTGCGTGGGTTTCCTCCGGGTGCTCCGGTTTCCTCCCACAGTCCAAAGATGTGCAGGTTAGGTGGATTGGCCGTGATAAATTGCCCTTAGTGTCCAAAATTGCCCTTAGTGTTGGGTGGGGTTGCTGGGTTGTGGGGATAGGGTGGAGGTGTTGACCTTGGGTAGGGTGCTCTTTCCAGGAGCTGGTGCAGACTCGATGGGCCGAATGGCCTCCTTCTGCACTGTAAATTCTATGATCTATGATCTTCTGCACTGCAGGGATTCTATAATGCAGTGCTGAACGAGTCTAGCACTTTATTCCAGATTTACTAATGAACTGAATTTAAATTTCTCTTGTGGGACTTGGACTCATGTCTCCGGGGCATCAGTCCAGGCCTCTGGATTACTCTCCCAGCTACATATACACTATGCTGTCAATTCCCTAGAGGCACCTCACCTCCTCACAGCCAATTGGAATGTGGACAGACTGTTCACTGGATGATTCCTGTCAGTCTACTGCCCTTACACCCCGCATCTGATACTTTCAGAATTAAAGAAACAAAGAATGTTCAAAGAGAATTATTGATTTTTCTTTTTCTCGCTTAGGTTCCTCGTATCAATACCCTGGAGAGGTCGGCTGCCAATTCCAGGAGCATTCTTGCCAAACCCCGGGAGTTTGGCAACCCTAATTCACAGGCACCCATCTGAAATCCTGTGACATTTAACCTTTCCCTAGAGGCCATTGAGGTCATTGTTGGACACCCACTGAAACCCTGGCAAGAGCTAATGGCGATGTTACCAGAATCTGTCAATAGAGACAGGGGCGACTGAATTCTTGGACAAATTGGAGCTGATCCAAGAGAGCCAGTATGGATTTGTGATGGATGAATCAAATCTGGTTCATCTGAATTATTTTGAAGCCATTATCGGGTGGCACAGTAGCACTATTGCTTCACTGCGCCAGGGTATCATCTTCGATTTCCGCTTGGGTCACTGTCTGTGCAGAGTCTGCACGTTCTCCCCGTAGGTTTCCTCCGGGTGCTCCGGTTTCCTCCCACAAGTCCCGAAAGATGTGCTTGTTAGGTGATTTGGACATTCTGAATTCTCCCTCAGTGTACCCGAACAGGCGCCAGAATGTGGCGACTAGGGGCTTTTCACAGTAACTTCATAACAGTGTTAATGCAAGCCTACTTGTGACACTAATAAAGATTATTATTATTCTTAACGACATGTTTTCTAAGGGTGCGTCAGTGGTTGGTATCTGAAAGCGAGTGACAGGTTTCCACATAAGTGATTAGCAAAAGAAAAGCACAAGTCAGGTGTGTGATGGAATACTCCCCACCTGCCTAGATGGGTGCAGCTCCAACATCACACATGAAGCTTCAAGACAAAGCAGTCCATGCGTGACTGGCATTCCATCCATCACCTTAAATATTCACTCCCTCCACCACTGGCACACGATGACAGCCGTGTGTGCCACCTGCACGATGCACTGCAGCAACCCACCAAGTCACCTTCGACAGCACCTTCAGAATCCGTGACCTCTACCATCTAGAAGGACAAGGGCCAGCATTTGCATGGGAACTCCTGGTTCCCCTCCAAGCCACATAACATTCTGACTTCAAAATATATTCCTTCATTGTGTCAAAATCGGGCAACGTCCTCCCTATGGGCACTGTGGGCACACCTTCACCATACAAACTGCAGCTAGTGCACAGGTAGAAAAAAAAGCTCCGAAAGGCAAGTAGAAGGTTGGCCTTGTTTTCACGGGGATGAAGTTATGGCCGTGATGTAATTTTTAAAAATCTGATTCTGTTCTGGGCGGGATTAGAGGGAGCACTGGGAATGACCCCTCTATCTAACTGCACTGGGTTGCTATTTCAGCCCCTGACGGACCCCCCCCACCCCCCCCAACCCCCCCTCCCCGACCGAGGGTGCACTTAGCGTCATTTCCTGCATTGAGGAGCTCTGTAGGAAGAGATCCCGCTCTTGACCCTGGACCCCCCCCCCCAATGCCCCAACTCACCTATTAGGAGGTCCTTCCCCATCACCTACTGACGGGGCACCCGCAAGCCCCATCCCCTGCGTGGGCAAAATGCCAGCCTGGCACTCTGGCAGTGCCCCTTGGCTACTGCCAGGTAGAACTGCCAAGATGCCCTTGTGGCAGTGCCAGGATTCCAGCCTGGCCAGAACGATCACCCGGGACCTCCAATTGCCTGGGAGACGCCCCCCCCCCCCCCAAAACGCTGTTCCGCCAGATCCCCGTTGTTGGGCACCAGTGCTAAACGGCCGCCTGGCTGGGGCCTCCTCGGCAAGGCCGGTAGATGCCGGGTGGCCATTCAATCCGGCGTAAAAATTGTAAAGTGCGCTTTTAAATTCACTTAACAATGCGAGTCTGGGTCCACCCATTGTGGCGGCATCCAGATTGCAAGGCATATCGACCGTCGGGAATTCCGGGAGAGGCCTCTCGCGGGAGCTACTGACCACGTCCCGTCCCGATTCCGGCAGGATGCAGCCGTTAAATCATGCCCCATATTTCTGTTGTATAGAGTCTTCTTCAGACCCCACTTGGAGTAACTGTGTTCCGTTCTGGAATATCACAGCCCAGGAAGGAGATATCGGCCTAGGAAGGGGTACAGTGCAGATTCACCAGAATGATATCAGGGCCCAAAGGATTAAGTACAAAGGATTGTAGAGACTGGACTGGAGTTTAAAAGATTAAGGGGTGATTTGATCGACGTGTTTAAGATGATGAAAGGATTTGATAGGTGGCACCGTGGTTAGCACTGCTGCCTCACAGCGGCAGTCACGCGGTTTTGATTCAGAGTGGACTTTGCACCTTCTCCCTGTTTCTGCCTGGGTTTCCTCCGGGTGCTCCGGTTTCCTCCCACAGTCCAAAGATGTGCAGGTTAGGTAGATTGGCCATGATCAATTGACCCTTAGTGTCCAAAGGATGGGTGGGTGAACGAGGTTACAGGAATGGGGCTCGGTACGGTGCTCTTTCGGAGGATCGGTGCAGGCGTGATGGGCCGAATGGCCTCCTTCTGCACTGTGGGGACTCAATGAATAGAAGCTATTTCCTCTGGTGGGGGCAGTTCGAAATAAATGGGGCACATCCTTAAACCTGGAAGCAGGGTCATTCAGGAATGGTATCAGGAATCACTTCTTCACAGAGAGGGAGTAGAACTCTGGAACTCTCTTCCCACCAAAGGTTGTGGATTTAAAAAGAAATGCATTCTTTTGCAGGACATGAGCGTCGATGGCTAGGCCAGCATTGTCTATCCCCAATTACCCTTGAGAAGGGTGATTATTATTATATGCTGGCCTAGCCAGCAACGTCCACACCCCTTGAAAGAAAGAATAAAAAAATGTTGACACGGTTGACCATTTATAGACTGATTGATAGCTTCCTGCTAAGTTTGGGTATGAATAAAATGGAGGAAAAGCGAGTAAACAGAGTTGAGATACAGATCAGCCATGAGCTATATTACAAGTGGAAAACAATTGCGAGAATGGCCTCCTCTGATATTCCACTCCGATGATGGAGTTGGTTAACATAGGGCGGGGCAAAACCAAGACCCTCCCCAGAATTTACAACTTGGGGTGGTGCAGTTTATAATTGAGCCATTATGAAATCAGAAACTTTGCCATGTTTTAGCAATAAACTTGCACAAAAATGGAAGAATGAAGTACCATTTTATCAAAGGCTATTACACCACAACAATAAAATGTGACTCACCTCTTGAGGATCCACAACACAATAGTGATATAGGTATTGATTGCTCATCATCATGCCACCTCCAGGTGTATAGATTTGGTTGCATATCATCCTTATCTGGCTATAGTACATGGATCCTCCACTCCCAGCCATAGGATTGACGCCCATGATGTAGACAATACTGGCAATCAGCTCCAACCCACCCAGGATAGCACTGAATATCAGCAACAGCAGGTAAAACTTCCGGCTCCTGGAATTTTCGGACTTGGTGATACTGGCAATGAAGAAGGCCAAGATGACGATAAAGGAAATGGCAGCCATCGCAATCATGAAGCCAGTGGCAGCCCTGGGGTCAGTGCGGCCGCTATTACCATACCCACCCATCCCAGAGTACCCACCCATCCCAGAGTAATACCCTCCTCCTCCTCCTCCCATACCAGGGTAATATCCTCCTCCTCCTCCCATCCCAGAGTAATACCCGCCCCCTCCCATCATTCCGCCCATACCATAACCGTAACCATACTGCCATTGCAATGTTGATGCCACACATGCAAAAATAGCGAGGCACAGGATCACAACAATTCCCTCTAAAATACGGATGATCCCTGGTGGGGAGTTCCATTTGTAGAAGTGTTGTGGCTTATCCTCAATGTAGTATGAACCGGGTGGAGGGGATCGCATATCATATTCATAACTGCCCATAGAGGGTCTATGTAGGATGGGCTGAGTAAAATGAGTTGGGCTATAGGCTGGCGGGCTCCCTAACGGGCGGTTCTCATACATTGTGACAGCACGTCCCAAGGAATTCTTTTAAGGTGGTTGACGAGATCTGTAAATAAACACAGAAAGGAGGCAAATTGATCAAGAAGTCAAGTCAACAACACTGTATCAAAAGATAGTGACTGCGTCTTGGGAGTGGGGGGGGGGGGGGGGGGGACACTGCCTGGGAGGGTGGATGAGCAAGAGATAACATGAAGGGTTGGGGAAACTGGCACGTACGGGTGAGGGACAGTGTACAAAGCTGTGTAAATATATCATTTTGCCATGTATATATCTTGCTCTGCGCGATTTCTCATTTTTTATGTTTTTTTTGGTTATGAGGTGGGGGGGGGGGGGGGGCGTTATTGTTTGTAAGGGAGAAAAATTGTGTTAAAAAACTTTAATAAATATATTTTCAAAAAAAAGATAGTGACTGTGGCTGAGACTAGTCCGTGTGTTCAGTGATCGTCTACAGTGTCTCACGTACAAAAATATCCAATAACTAAGTTGAAGTTAACTCGGATTGAAGTTACTCAGCTATCCACTCTGTACGAATTCAGATTCACTCCCTTTCGATTGATCCAGATTTTAGGTGCTGAGCAACCCAAGATGTTGGGTGTGAATGGTCTCGGTGTCCACTAGTAGAAAGCTTAGCACCGTAGACCTGTGCACGAGCTGACTTCAATATCCAAAATGTGAGAGATTGGATCTGTACAAATTAACCGATCAGCATCGAGGAACTTTCAAACTTGGTTGGAGTAAATTGGAATTCAATGCAAGTCGTAGAAATATTCAGCACAGAGGCAAACCAAGTAGCCCAAAGGGTCTCTGCTGCCTCTTCGAAAAAGCTACCCAATTATTTCTGCCCCTCTACTCTTTTTCCATCGCCTTTCAAACTAGTCATAGAGTAAAATTATTGACTACTAGTTTTGTCTTGGTGTTATTTACCAAATTTAACTTACTAGCTTAGCTGCTTATCAGATTCACTGAGCACAAGTTTAATCATGTTATGTATCTATCAAATCAAATTTATTGTTCATTTAATCTTGACTATTTCTTGGGCGGCAGGTTAGCACAGTGGTTAGCACTGTTGCTTGACAGCACCAGGGACCCGGGTTCGATTCCCAACTTGGGTCACTGCCAGTACAGAGTTTGCACGCTCTCCCAGTGTCTGCGTGGGTTTCCTCCAGGCGCTCGGTTTCCTCCTACAAGTCCCGAAAAGACGTGCCTGTTAGGTGAAATGGACATTCTGAATTCTCCCTCAGTGTACCCGAACAGGCGCCGGAGTGTGGCGACTAGGGGTTTTTCACAGTAACTTCATTGCAGTGTTAATGCAAGCCTACTTGTGACACTAATAAAAATTATTAAATTATTATTATCTTACCAAACTTAACCTGACAGTTGAATTGAGTTAGTTCATCAGATTTAAATCAGTTGTAGCTTTGTTTGTTCTTCAAATGCTGCTAGTTATTTACAAAACCTAACTGTTGAAACAGAATCTGATGGGACTATTTACCAGGACAGTCTGGATCTGTGGAGACAATAGTTTAGGCTTGTTAGTTATTTGCCAAACCTAAACTTTTGTTTTTAAATGTATTTTATTAAAACATGTATCAAAACAGGTTACAGCAACTACACACCCCAGAAGGCATAGTTCCCAGCAATCAACTATACCAAACCTAAACTTAATTTCTTATCAAACTAGTTTAGTTTTAATGATCCAGGATCTGTTTCAAGCTACTGTCTTCATGGGTTTCTCAAATTAAATAATCCTGGAAATGGTTGAGTTGGGATCCATTGGGTTCCTTTTACCTTCTGTGAATAGTGATCACTTTTTCGCTTTCCTTTGCACTAATGTTCTTATGGGAAGAAACCAGTCGTCCTTACCTCGTCTGGGCCTATATGTGACTCCAGCCCCACACTGGCATGGCTGACTCTCCTAAGGGCAACACAGTAGCACAATTGGATAGCAGTATGGCTTCACAGCGCCAGAGTCCCAGGTTCGATTCCCCGCTGGGTCACTGTCTGTGCGGAGTCTGCACGTTCTCCCCGTAGTCTGCGTGGGTTTCCTCCGGGTGCTCCGGTTTCCTCCCACAGTCCAAAGACGTGCAGGTTAGGTGGATTGGCCGTGATAAATTGCCCTTAGGTGACCAAAATGGTTAGGAGGGGTTATTGGGTTACGGGGATAGAGTGGAAGTGAGGGTTTAAGTGGGTCGGTGCAGAGCTGATGGGCCGAATGGCCTCCTTCTGCACTGTATGTTCTATGTATCTCGTGGCCAGCAATTCCCTCAGTTGTAGCAAAACTGTAAACATCGTGGGATTACCATTGAGCAGAAATTGAACTGAACTAGTCATATAAATACTATGGTTTCAAGAGCAGGTCAAAAGGAATCCAGTGGTGAGTAACTCACCTCCTGACTCCCCAAAGCCTCTACAAGGCGCAAGTCAGGTGTGTGATGGACTACTCTCCACTTGCCTAGATGAGTGCATCTCCAACAACTCAAGAAGCTCGACACCATCCAGGACAAAGTAATCCACTTGATTGGCACCCCTTTCACAATAATTCAGTCTCCCCACCACCGAAGAACAGTGGCAGCCGTGTGTACCATTTGGAAGATGCACTATAGGGACTCATAAGGTTCTTTAGGCAGCACCTTCCAAACCCACGACCTCTACCACCTAGAAGGACAAGGCAGCAGATAGTGGGAACACCATCACCTAGAGGTTCTCCACAAGTCACTCACCATTCTCAATTGGAAATATATCGCCGTTGCTTCACTGTCGCTGGGTTAAGATCCTGGAACACCCTCCCTAACAGCAATGTGGGTGTACCTACACAACAGGGACTGCAGCGGGTCAAGAAGGCCCCACCCACCTTCTCAAGGGCAACTAGAGACGGACAATAAATGCTGGCCGCAGTGGAGATTTCTTTTAAGGGATTTCAGCCTTGATGATGGGCTCAGGTTGCGGGAGTCAGACTTTGAAATCAGGACCTTCTGAATCAAAAGGATCAGACTACTACCCACTGCATCAAAGCCGACACCTTCACCTATCCCGAATCAGGATTGGCAATTCATTCCAGATTCCATTAGAAAACACAGGAATTCCCTGAGATTTGGAGATGTGATGGGTTGAGGAATGTGTGTTAAATTCCCCAGTCAGCATTACAGAATGGATGCTAATCCTGTTCAATTACAGATCCCAACAGACACTAGGAACCCATTCCAATCCTCTCTCCCACCAGGCCATCGAAGTGGGCTCAGACTCTCAATCCAATTTACTCCAGAACAGCTCCCGAATATGGATTGTAAAACATTGAAAAACTGCCCTCAGCCACTTGCAGTAGTAAATCCTTTCCTGTGTTAGTCGGCAGAACTATTAATTTTAACCTTCCCAGAATGATTAACCATCTTAAATTCTTAAAGGCATGCTGCTGACTGTGGGGGAAATGTTTCGAAAACAAATCACTCAAAATATATGACAATTCCCCGAAAATCATACAACTAAATTGAAACAATCCACTAAAAGTCAAGATTGTTATCAATTGCCTGAAGAGGTCTCCAATCGTCCCCACCTCCACCCGGGGAATTGTGGAATCTTCCCAACACACACAACTTTCATTTTTAAGGCGATGTCACTTCTACATTCAATTATCTTCCAATTAATACGATTCTTTGTCTCTCCGCCAGTTATCCCCAAATTGCAACACTCCCCCAACTTCCCTCTCCCTCCGAGTCACTCACCTACAAAAACCACCTGTTCAAATTTTTTTTAAAAAACTCTTCAAGTCTCATTTGTGCACTTAAAATTAACATTTAATTACAACGCAGCTCTCAAAAGAAGGCACTTAAAATAGACGAAAGTGTCTTAAACAATCCGCGGGCGAAACTCACAAGTGTGTGCATTTCACATTGAGCCTGGACATGTTTCTTACCTTTCCAACTCTCAGACAGTCAGGCTGGGCGCGGTGCAGGGATTTGCTTTCTTTTAAACCCCACTTGTTCCCAGGGCGGGGGAACGTTTGATCTCCCTGACTCGGGTGAGTTTCCGAAATCCACCCAGGTGTAGCCCAGATCCAATACTGTACTCGCAGCCCGCAAAGTTTACACCCACCCACTTGCTGTCTCTCAACCTCTCGGGTTTATTTCGAGTCTCGGTGACTCGCAGTGGTCCGTTACTGAAGGAAAATGGCAGCGAGGGAAGGATTAATCATTCACCCGAGGAAAACAAACGGCAGCCTGAGAGAAGGCGAAAGTTCAGGATCGCTCATTCTGACTTCCCCCATCTGCCAATTGCAAACAGAGCCTTTCTCCAAGAAATCGGTGGGAAGGATTAAATTATTCCCCCCTCCCCCACCAACATTAATTTACAACAGTGCAGGATGAAATATGGCAAAGTCCTTCGGAAACGGATTGGAAACCCTTTTCACCCTCTCCCTCTGTACAAATTGCAGGAAACCGCCTCACACGTAAACATCAGAGGTTTATTGATCTGCGCTATATCAAAGTCCCAGAGTGAATGATCAATTAATGATTCCAAAAATAACTAAACCAAACTGTACAGATAAGGACTTGCTAGTCCTGTATCTCCAAACTATAACAGACATAAACAAGAAATTCACACAGGCAGACACAAATTCTTTACACACACACAAACACACTGAGGCTCCACACACACAAACTCCACACAGACAAAGATGAACTCTGCACACATAAACACACAGAAACTCCACACACTTATAGGGCGCGATTTAACGGAAACGCTTCTAAGTGTGGTAGCGAACAAGAATTGCCGCAGTGCTTCCTGACGGCAAACCCGGCAAGACCTGGACGCGGAGAAGTCCAGGTGGGATACCCTGTTCCCCCGAGGGGGTCGGAGGGTCAGCCACACGTCAGCCAGTGCCATCTGGGAGGTGCGGGGGGGTATCACCAGAGGGCCGCTACCCAGTGCCGCAAGAAGCTCAATGACTTCCACCGAGCCGCATATGGGTGAGTTGGCATCAGCCCACTGGCACCAGTCCTGCATGCCACCCCCAGCCCCCCGTCCCAAAGGCCCTGGGGCTGGCACCCACCATTCCCCCCCCCCAGCACAGTACTGCACCTATGCCCCAGCACACCCACCCATTCCCAGCAGCGGTGCCCACGGCTGTCCCCTGCCAGAGGCCATAAACCTTAGCCTACCCCCCTCCGTGCATTAAGCATGCGGCTCACAATGCCCTCTCTCTATCCTCGCAGGAGAGGTTGGCGCATTAGAGGCGGGAAAGGGCCCAGTCAGGCATAAGAGTCCTCATCCCCGATGAGGAACGGGCCCTGGAGGTCGCGGGGGATGGCCGAGGACAGAACATTCACCGACATCGAGCTTGGTCTGCGCCGCAGAGGTGAGGATCCACTGGTCCCCACCCAGATGACCTGTCATACGTGCATTGGTCATGCCAGACCAAATGATCCTTCCCTCTCATTGACCACATGGCCATTATCCTGCAGATCTCCATCTGATGGTGCCGTGTCCCCCCCTGTCTTCCAAGAGACCACCTCAGGGGAGAGCTCCGAGGATGCCACCATTGAGGCCTCGCAGCTGTCACCCCCACCTTCCACCAGTGCACAGACACACCTCGGTGGGTGAAAGTAGTGGAAAGCTTCTGGGGCACAATCTGGTGAGAACCCCACAGTTACTGATACACATCAGATGGAGGCAGGAACATCCATTGGAGACAACAGTCAGAGGTCTGCTGCATCCCTGGACCATCTGAGTCCAATCAGATGTCGAGCCTCTCGACCAGGTTAACCAATGCAGACACTAGGGTGCGGCCGTGATATTCAGAGGGGGATGTCAATGACACTCCAGCGGGCCTTGCTCTCTCTCAACCATAGCTGATTGGAGGAGTGCCAAAGGCTACGGGCACAGGAGATGGCACTGGCAATGTGTGGCACCAAGGTCAACACTGTTAGGGAGGCGACTGCAGTAAAAAAACCTGGAGCATGAGATCAGCAGCATGAGTGGCGGTGACCAAGGCGTTGCTCAGTCAGTCACGGCCATGGCTGAGGGCCTCGACAGCATGTCCCTGTCGCTGGAGGACGTGTCCCTGATGCAGGTGGACTTTGTCGAGGTGCTGCAGAGCATGTCCCAATCTCAAGTGGGCATTGCTTTTTAAAAATAAATTTAGAGTACCCAATTAATTTCTTCCAATTAAAGAGCAATTTAGCATGATCAATCCACCTACCCTGCACATCTTTGAGTTGTGGGGGCGAAACATACGCAAACACGGGGAGAATGTGCAAACTCCACACGGACAGTGACCCAGAGCCGGGATCGAACCTGGGACCTTGGTGCCGTGAGGCAGCAGTGCTAACCACCGCGCCACCGTGCTGCCCTCAGGTGGGCATTGCTGAGGCGCTCCGGTGCATGTCCCATGGCTGAGGACCATGTCCCAGTTTCAGGTGGACCTTATCGAGGTGCTGCAGAGCACGTCCCAGCCTCAGACAGAGGGACAGGGTATGTCGAGGAAGCAGGGAAGCTGAAGAAGGACTTGGTCAGGCTAGGAGAGTGGGCAAAGAAGTGGCAAATGAAATATAACGTGGAAAAGTGTGAGGTTATGCACTTTGGTAGGCAGAATAGAGGCATAGACTATTTTCTAAATGGGAAATGGCTTCAGAAATCAGAAGCCCAAAGGTATTAGGAGTCCTAGTTCAGGATTCTCTTAAGGTTAACTGCAGATTCAGTTGGCAGTTAGAAAGGCAAATGCAATTTGAGCATTCATGTTGAGAGGGCTAGAATACAAGAGCAGGGATGTACTGTTGAGGTTGTATAAGTCTCTGGTCAGACACCATTTGGAGTATTGGGAGCAGTTTTGCACCCCGTATCTAAGGAAGGACATGTTGACCTTGGAGAGGGTCCACAGGAGGTTGACAAGAATGATCCCTGGCATGGAGGATTTGTCACATGAGCATCAGTTGAGGACTCTGGGTCTGCATTCGATGGAGTTTAGAAGGATGAGGGGGGATCTCATTGAAACTTACAGAATACAGAGAGGCCTGGATAGAGAGAACATGGAGAGGATGTATCCACTTGTAGGAGAAACTAGAATCCGAGGGCACAGCCTCAGACTGAAGAGACGATCCTTTAAAACTCAGACGAGGAAACTAAGGAAATTCGGCATGTCCACATTAACTCTTACCAACCTTTACAGGTGCACCATACAAAGCATCCTATCGGGCTGCATCACAGCCTGGTATGGCAACTGCTCGGCCCAAGACGGCAAGAAACTTCAGAGAGTCGTGAACACCGCCCAGTCCATCACACGAACCTGCCTCCCATCCATTGACTCCATCTACACCTCCCGCTGCCTGGGGAAAGCGGGCAGCATTATCAAAGATCCCTCCCACCCGGCTTACTCACTCTTCCAACTTCTTCCATCGGGCAGGAGATACAGAAGTCTGAGAACACGCACAAACAGACTCAAAAACAGCTTCTTCCCCACTGTTACCAGGCTCCTAAATGACCCTCTTATGGACTGACCTCATTAACATTACCCCTCTATATGTTTCACCTGATGTCGGTGTTATGTAGTTACATTGTTTACCTTGTGTTGCTCTATTATGTATTTTCTTTTCTTTCCTTTTCTTTTCATGTACTTAATGATTTGTTGAGCTGCTCGCAGAAAAATACTTGTCATTGTACCTCGGTTCACGTGACAATAAACAAATCCAATCCAAGGAGGAATTTCTTCAGCCAGAGGGTGGTGAATCTGTGGAACTCTTTGCCGCAGAAGGCTATGGAGGCCAAATCACTGAGTGTCTTTCCCACAGAGATAGATGGGTTCTTTATTAATAAGGGGATCATGGGTTATGAGGAGAAGGCAGGAAAATGGGGCTGAGAAACATATCAGCCATGATTGAATGGCGGAGCAGACTCGATGGGCGGACTTACCTAATTCTGCTCCTATGTCTAATTGTGTTATGGCATTGCCGAGGCTCTCCAGAGTATGTCCCAGTCAGTGAGGAATGTGTCTCATACACAGGTGGACATTGGTGAGGCACTGTAGAGGGTGGCCTGGTCGCATAGGGGCATTGCTGAGGGCGCCGACACCATGGTACAGGCAATGGGGAGCCACCAGGGCTGACAGAGCTCGCTCCAGCCGCCCCTCCATCCCAAGGTGACCCTCAGGTCCCTCTGGGTACCGACCGGGAGGAAGGAGAGCTGGAGGCCAACCCAGAGACTCCCTAGAGGGACATGGCGGCAGCCACTAACTCTCCAAAACCCCACCCCCAGTGGCACATTACAGCCCCAGGCCCTCCAGAGGACACCCACAAGGGGCTTCAAAGGCCACAGCTTGGAAAGCAGCAAGCTGCCTCCGCCTCTGATGTGTATCCTGGGGACCCACCTACACATAGTGGCAGAGCACGGAGGGCCAAGCAGTTTGAGGACCTCAGTCAACTCTTTGAGGTGGGGCAGCGATTCAGTGAGTAATATCTTACCACTGAATCACTTGATCATCACCCCAGGGAGCAGTGTACCAAAACCCAGCCTGGCATTCCAGTGCAGTACTGAAGGAGTGCTGCACTGTCAGAAATGCTACCTTTTGAATAAAGTGCTAAACCGAGGCCCTGTCTGTCCTCTCAGTTGGATTCATAAGGTCCCATGACACTATTTTGAAAAGAGCAGGAGAGTTCTGCCTAATGTCCTGACCAATAATTACCCCTCAACCACGATTTCATGGCTGTTTGTGGAATCGTGCTGTGTACAAATTGGCTGCTGTGGTTCTGACACTATAACCGTGACTGTGCATCAAAACTACTTCATTGTCTCTGTTCCTCATCTCTGTTTCTCTCTGCCTCCTCCTTTCATTTCATTTTCAAAAAACTTTTTTTCTCAGCCCGACAACTGAGGACTTTTACATCTAAATATTAAAGCGACGGACTTTCCCCGAATCTTTTCCAAGGCCACTCCGTCACCCATTATGTGAGACGATCCAAAACACCCCAACATTCTCGACCTATCTTAGACTTTGGACAAATAGCAGCCTATTTTGGTTCTATATTTAATTATTTCTTTAATTTAGTTATTGCTTTCATAATAATCTCATGGACCTGGTCATAAACCTTCATGGGTGGGTGTAGTACAAACCCAGGCCCTCCGCCTGCTCAGCAGCCTTCAATGTGCTCACTGGGCGTTGACGCTACCATAAGCATCAAATTATATTTACATTGAAAACATCTGCAGATACAGACTCGAGGGCGCAAGAATGTTTCTGGACTTTTCTTCTTTTTTTCTGAGATGTGAGCGTCCATGACAAGGCCAGTAATTGTTGTCTCTAATTGTCCTTGAACCAAGTGACTTGCTCGGCGATTTCAAAGGGCAGCAAAGGGTCAACCACATTGCTGTGGGCCTGGAGTCACATGTAGGCCAGACCAGGTATGAACGGTAGATTTCCTTCCTTGAAGGGCATGAGTGAACCAGATGGGTTTTTTTTTTACAATAACCAATGACAATTGCTTTATATCCCAGATTTATACATTGAGTTCAAATTCCATGGATTTGAACCCATATCTCCCAGAATATTAACCTTGGCCCTGGATTACTAATCCAGTGACATTACCACTACACCATCATCTCCCCCCAAGAAAATATGAGCTCACAATTCCGCCTGGGCAGTTTGTGAATCTGAACACAGTTAAAAAAAAAATCTTGAAGAAAAATGCTATTAACCAAAAAGTGTCCCTGAAGATATCAGATCGTTTTAAAGCCTCATTTGGTTGACTAGTGCCCTTCCTGGGAGGAATTCTGACGCCCTTATTTGGCCTGGCTTTTAAGATCCATGTATCTTTGGATAACCAGATTCAATCAATAACTACACAAAATATTGTTCAGGGATGACTACAGTTAAAATGGCAAGCAGCAAAGCATGATGGTTAAGATTTTTTTCCCCTATAAATCTAGAGTACCCAATTCATTTTTTCCAATTAAGGGGGCAATTTAGCGTGGCCAATCCACCTAGCCTGCACATCTTTGGGTTGTGGGGGGCGAAACCCACGCAAACACAGGGAGAATGTGCAAACTCCACACGGACAGTGACCCAGAGCCGGGATCGAACCTGGGACCTCGGCGCCGTGAGGCAGCAGTGCTAACCCACCGGTGCCCTGATGGTTAAGACTGTTGATGAAATGTGGAGATATCCTGGTGACAGTGCTCATACTGTAGTGCTGGTACTTAGCTCAATAGCTGGAGAAGGGGAAATGAGTTTAGACGGTTGAGATCGACTTTACTAACCCGAATTGAAAGTAAGACAAAGGTCTAGTGGTTATCTTTTTGCTAGTTTGATTTGTTCGTATAAATATATATTTGTATAAATTGATATATTGATGCACCTGTCAGGCAGAGTGGTAGAATCTGCAAACATGACCAAGATGTATCTCCCTATCTGTTAATGCATGGATTAAGAAAGGACTTTGGCCTTTGTACAGGTAAATGCTGGAAAATCTGGTTTTTTCTTCTATGTTGGGAACAATGGCATTAGCACAAACGGCAAAAGTATGGAATTCGTTGTTGTCATCAGACACGTGAGTTTTGGATTGTCTGCAAAAAGGGGAACAACGGGCCAAGCAGAAGCGGGTGGTGCAGTGGGCTGGAGCTGGTATACGTGTATACCAGGACTTTACGGTGGAGCTGGCAAGGAGGCGGGCTGCGTTCAACCGGGTGAAGAGGGCACTGTACATTAGCAAGGTGCGGTGCGGCATTGTATATCCAGCGAAGCTGAGGGTGACTTACAAGCTCAGGGACTTTTATTTTGGAACGGCGGAAGCAGCGGAGGAGTTTGCGAAAGCAGAAGGACTGTGGCAGAACTGACAAATTGAGGAATGGCTATGTGCCGATGTAACCTCATGACTGTATTTTCTTCTTTTTTGTATCACTGCGCGCGGGTGTAGAGATTAAAGGAGCCAATGTGGTATATATTTGGACAAGGGAAGGGATGGGACTTTCACTCAAAATGAGAGTTCTTTGGGGTGTAGGTGGATATGCGGGGTTTGTGTGCTAAAAGGGGATCTTTGGGCTTTCCTACGGCCGGGCAAGTGGGAAAGGGACCCGGGCGGGGGCCTCCACGCTGGCCGGTTTAAGCCGGCCAGTGAACGGGAGTGAGGTGGGGGGAGGGGCTGCGGCCATCGGAGCCTGGCAGAACAGGGTCCGAGTGGTCTAGCCGGGGTGGAAAGTTGGGGGGGAAGGAACAGAGGTTGGGAGGAGGAGTTTTACAAGAGGCAGTGGACAGGAGGAGCTGGAGACCTGCAATGGGGGGGGGGGGGGGGGGGTTTGTGTCCCAACGTCATTGCAATATTGAGGTTGTTTGGTATGCACAGGAGTTGGAGCTGGGCCCGCTGACAATTAAAGGGCCAATTAAGGCTATTTATTAAAAAGCCTACTGCCCGAGATTTTCCATTGCCCGTGCAATTTTGCACTCGAGGCGTGGACAAAAAGGGCAGGCGGTCGTTTCATTTTTTTCAATGTGCCAGCTAAAAGACTCCCAGACCACAAGCACAGTCGTGTTATTTCTGATTTTGCTGCTGTTATATTTCTGAGTTTTGTCCAAATTCACACCCACCTGGAGGGGGGGTCACAAGTCTACTAGTGCCCCAATGAGGGCAGTGCATTTGGGGAGTGGGAGAACCTGGGGAGGTGGGGTTCCAAGAAAACATCAAGTAGGAAACAATTCAAAAGAGTGGAAAGTCTGATGAGCATCGATTCACACCCTTTGCTCCCCACTCCCCTACAAGCTCACACTAAGCTCTCGATTTCAAATGAACAACACAGGCAATGCCTGCTCTTCATCACCTTCTAGTGGCTGGTCACAGATCAGCATTGACAGGTCACTCAATGACCCCCAATCTGAGAATGATGAAGGAAAATATTATTATGGGAATGGTGAAATCTATTTATTTACCATCTTAACAATGTGTTCTTTACCATGGCCCATTTGAAAGCCCTCTCACCTCTGATTCTAGTCATAGATTCAGTCCCACAAATAACATTTAATGCGTATCCATGAGAGGTAATACATGTTTGGAAAGGAAGGTGAGGATGTGTAGATGAAAAAGTGTAAGGATGTACAGGACCAAGGGGTTTAGACGAGAACTCCCTGAGAGTGCGTTCAGGGAGATAAATCCATAGATAAGTCCATTAACAATTTGAATTTTACAAAAAAGAGGGATATAGAGGACAAAAGTGAAGTACTAATACAAAATATTAATAGTTGCAGTACAAGTCCCATTGTAGAAAATACATTAAAGATACTGACAATAAACGTGTTGCCGCGATTTCTGTTTCTTTTTCAATGCCTGCCGATTTTCCTGCCAAAGGCTTTTTTCAGAGAGATTGAGGGAAGGATGACTTTGTTCATATGGGGAGGGAAGGTGGCCAGTGTTAGAAAGGTGCTGCTACAGAGGGGAAGGCAGGCAGGGGGTTTGGGTTGTCCGAATCTGATGTACTACTACTGGGGGGCGAATGTGGAGAAGGTGCGGAGCTGGGTCAAAGGGGTTGATTCCCCGTGGGTCAGAATGGAGGAGAGTTTTTGCAGGGGGTCGGGATTGAAAGCACTAGCAACAGCGCCGCTCCCGATAGCTCCGGGGAAATACTCAGGGAATCCGGTAATAATAGCTTCATTGAGAATTTGGAAGCAGTTTCGCCAGCACTTCGGGTTGGGGGCATGTACAAGGGAAATGCCGATTCGGGGGAACCACAGATTTGAGCCAGGGAAGTGGGATGGAAATTTTCGGAAATGAGAGGAGAAGGGGATTAAGACGCTAAAAGATTTGTTTCTTAGGGGTAGGTTTGCAGGATTGAAGGAGCTGGAAGCGAAGTATGGGCTGGAGCAGAGGGAAATGTTTAGATACATGCAGGTTCGAGATTTTGCCAGAAAGGAGATACAGAGCTTCCCGGTGGAGCCGGCCTCCACATTGCTGGAGGAGGTGCTGACGCCAGGGGGACTGGAGAAGGGGGTAGAGTCGGCGGTTTACGGAGCTATTTTGGAAGAGGAGAAGGCACCCCTGGAAGGGATCAAAGTAAAGTGGGAGGAAGAGTTGTGAGAGGTTATAGAGGAGGGGGTCTGGTGTGAGGTGCTCCGGAGAGTGAACGCCTCCACCTCGTGTGTGAGGTTGGGGCTGATACAGCTGAAGGTGGTATACAGAGCACACCTCACGAGGGCGAGGATGAGCCGCTTCTTTGAAGGAGTAGAAGATGTGGTGAACGTTGCGGGGGGCCCCCCGCTAATCACATTCATATGTTTTGGTTCTGTCCAAAGCTAGAGGATTACTGGAAGGAGGTTTTTAGGATAATTTCTAAAGTGTTGCATGTGAAACTGGACCCGGGCCCCCGAGAGGCCATATTCAGGGTGTCGGACCAGCCAGGGTTCGAAACGGGTGCAGAGGCAGATGTTGTAGCGTTCGCCTCGATCGCGCGAAGGAGGATCCTGATAGGTTGGGGACCTGTTGGAATTCTTGACTCTTGAGAAGGTTAAGTTTGAACTGAGGGGAAGGATGGAGGGATTCTACAATTCATGGGCGTTATTCATTATGCACTTTCAAGAACTGGATAACATCGAACATTAGTTGGGGGGGGCGGGGGGGGGGGGGGGGGGGGGGTGAGAGGGTTGGGGGGAGGGGGGCGGTGTGTGTTAATGGTGACTACGGGTGATCCCTAATTCCTTTTTGTCATTTGTTTGTGTGAACATGCGGGCTAATGTTTGGGGTTTGTTGGGAGGATGGGATTGTTGTTATTGATATGGGGATTGACATATTTCTTACTGATTATTGTTTGTTGTTGGTGAGTGTAAATTTGGGAGAAAATGTGAAAAAGAATAAAAAATATTGTAAATATTAGATACTGACAATGAATAATGTTGATTCATCATGGTGCCCGGAATGGGAAACAAGAAGTTATTTCCACTGTACCTGTCCTGGGCCTATTTGATGGGACAGTGTAGAGGGAGCTTTACTCTGTATCTAACCCCGTGCTGTACCTGTCCTGGGAGTGTTTGATAGGGACAGTGTAGAGGGAGTTTTACCCTGTATCTAACCCCGTGTTGTAACTGTCCTGGGAGTGTTTGATAGGGACAGTGTAGAGGGAGTTTTACTCTGTATCTAACCCCGTGCTGTACCTGTCGTGGGAGTGTTTGATGGGGGCAGTGTAGAGGGAGCTTTACTCTGTATCTAACCGTGTGCTGTACCTGTCCTGGAAGTGTTTGATGGGGGCAGTGTAGAGGGAGCTTTACTCTGTATCTAACCGTGTGCTGTACCTGTCCTGGGAGTGTTTGATGGGGACAGTGTAGAGGGAGGTTTACTCTGTGTCTAACCCCGTGCTGTACCTGTCCTGGGAGTGTTTGATGGGGACGATGTAGAGGGAGTGCTCTGTATCTAACCCCGTGCTGTACCTGTCCTGGGAGTGTTTGATGGGGGCAGTGTAGAGGGAGCTTTACTCTGTGTCTAACCCCGTGCTGTACCTGTCCTGGGAGTGTTCGATGGGGACGATATAGAGGGAGTGCTCTGTATCTAACCCCGTGCTGTACCTGTCCTGGGAGTGTTTGATGGGGGCAGTGTAGAGGGAGCTTTACTCTGTGTCTAACCCCGTGCTGTCCCTGTCCTGGGAATGTTTGATGGGGGCAGTGTAGAGGGAGCTTTACTCTGTGTCTAACCCCGTGCTGTACCTGTCCTGGGAGTGTTCGATGGGGACGATATAGAGGGAGTGCTCTGTATCTAACCCCGTGCTGTACCTGTCCTGGGAGTGTTTGATGGGGGCAGTGTAGAGGGAGCTTTACTCTGTGTCTAACCCCGTGCTGTCCCTGTCCTGGGAATGTTTGATGGGGGCAGTGTAGAGGGAGCTTTACTCTGTGTCTAACCCCGTGCTGTACCTGTCCTGGGAGTGTTCGATGGGGACGATGTAGAGGGAGTGCTCTGTATCTGACCCATTGGTGTACTTGCTGAAGTATTGTTTGATGCAGACACTATTCGACACTAAGGGTGCGCTGTACCTAAATGGGAACAGAGTCCCATAACGAGTGTGTTTAGTCTGGATGCTGGGAAACCCCACACCACCGAATGATACTCTGTACCCATTCGAGTCCTCAGTGTCGAACTCCTCAACAAGGCCGCAATTAGTCCCATTTTCTGCACTGAGGCAGAACCATTTTTAACCCCCCCCAACTCACCGATAAGGAGGTCCTCAAACCTCCACCACCCCCCAGCACTCAGGTGGCAGTACCAAGGTGCTAGGCTGGCTGTGCCCAGATGGCACCAGCAGTGCCAGGGTGCCACACTGCCCTGAGGGCAAGCACCTGGGGATCTTCAAACCCCTGGGAGACACCCAGAAGTCCCATTCCACCTGGTTCCCATTTGTGGAGACCAGCACTGAAAGGCGCTTGCCTGAGATCTCCGTTGGAGGGGGAGGTGGAGGGGGGAGGGGGGGAGGGGGGAGGGGGGAGGGGGGGGGGGGGGGGGGTGGGGGGGTGGGTTTAGATCCCAAGCTCAGGTAGATTGTGGGAGTGCATATTAGAGTGAGACTAGCTGTCTCACTCATTTGCAGATTTGCTAAAAAGTGATCCACCCACGATAGGCAGGATTCACATCGCAATATCTCATGAGAACGCGCTAGATCCCGCGAGGCGTGGCGAGCCGGGTAGATCCCGGAAGAGGGATCTCCCAGCATCTACCAGCCTCGACACGCCCTGCTATGACACGGCCAGTAGGTAGCGCCCGACGTGACAAATCTTTCCAAATAAACCACCTTTTATCTCAAAAAGTTTATTTCAACTTACACAAAATGAATCCAGAATTAAGTTAAAAACAAAGGAAGAGCAAATTTTGAAGTGCAGGCACTATTTTATGTGGCAGCCAGTTTGTGCACAGCAAGATCCCACAAATAGCCAAGAAGTAAATGGTCAGTTAATCTGTGTTTTGGTGATTTTTGTTGATGGCTCAATATTAGTTAGAGTATCCAGCAAACTCCCATAATAGTTTTAAAACAGCGCCAGGGGATCTTTTACCATATATACTTGTATAAAAGTCACATTTTTAAATCACTCTTTAAGGCAAAAAGGTGAGGGATTGACTTTAAAAAAAAATATTTTTATTAGGGTATTCGCAATTTTTATAACAATAACAGCGACATAAAGATGGCACAATAAACATTTCCACCCCCATCACAATCTTCACACCACCTAACAATAAAACACAAACTGCCCCCACCTTTTTGGAATTCTGCTTCTGCTGACATTTTAATTTTCTCCGAGTAAGTCGACGAACGGCTGCCACCTCCGGGTGAACCCTAGCATTGACTCTCTTACGGCAAACTTTATTTTCTCGAGACTGAGAAACCCAGCCATGTCACTAACCCAGGTCTCTACACTCGGGGGCTTCGAGTCCCTCCACATTAATAAGTTTTGTCTCCGGGCTACCAGGGAGGCAAAGGCCAGAACGTCAGCCTCTTTCACCCCCCGAACTCCCGGCACTTTCGACACTCCAAAGGTCGCCACCTCTGCACTCGGCACCACCTGTGATTTGAGTACCGTGGACATCGTCTTAGTGAAACCCTGCCAAAACCCTCTAAACTTTGGGCATGCCCAAAACATGTGGACATGATTTGCTGGGCTTCCCGTGCACCTGTCCTCTACTCCGAAAAACTTGCTCATCTGGGCCAGGTTAGCAGGTCTTTTCTGCCCTAAAGCGAACTTTTAGTTGAATTTTTCCATCCACTTCATGGCCACGTTTATTACTTTTAAACAGAATACAAATTCTCAATCTGCCATCGTGGGGTTTGAACACTCTCTGAATTACAAATTGTCCTCATTATCACTGGCCATCATTCAGTACGAGAATGACATACACCCAACCCAGTCACATAACTAATACACTTCATATCTACTGATGGGGTCCTGTTGCACTAACTCAGGTTTGGTTTCATAATAGCAACTAGAGTTCCAGGGCAACTTATTGGCTGCCAGGTGCTTCAGAATGGCTCATGACTGAGGAAGGCACTATATAAATTATAATGTTTTATTTTCTTTTATATTATTCGAATCCGACTCTCAGTAACTGTCCCTGGAACTGCATTCAAAATCATATTCTTGGATTCGCTGTTTAATGTACGAGAGCTTATTCTTCAAATACGTGCATCGCTCTTTCTTCTCCACGAATGTTGGGTCCTGCTCAATAAAAAAAACACCTTTATTAGAGGGAAGAATAGCTGTTAAAAGCAAACTACAGAAAATACTGGACAATTTGTGGGCAGCACGGTAGCATGGTGGTTAGCACAATTGCTTCACAGCTCCAGGGACCCAGGTTCGATACCCGGCTTGGTTCACTGTCTGTGCGGAGTCTGCACGTCCTCCCCGTGTGTGCGTGGGTTTCCTCCGGGTGCTCCGGTTTCCTCCCACAGTCCAAAGATGTGCAGGTTAGGTGGATTGGCCATGCTAAATTGCCCTTAGTGTTCAAAATTGCCCTTAGTGTTGGGTGGGGTTACTGGGTTATGGGGATAGGGTGGAGATGTGGGCTTGGGTAGGGGGCCATTTCAAAGAGCCGGTGCAGACTCGATGGGCCGAATGGCCTCCTTCTGCACTGTAAATTCTATGATTCTATTCTATGATTTCAGCAGGCCTGACAGCATCTGTGGAGAGAAAAATAGGCAGCTAACATTTCGAGTCTGGATGACTCTTTGTTAAATAGTTGTTACACTGATTGAAACTCAAGTGAATAGAATTCTTTCCGCCTCAATTAACACCTTCAGAAAGGACTTGGATGTATTTTGAAGGGTATTTTAAGAATTAAAAGTAGAGCAAGCTGTAGACTAACACTTTCTCATCCCTGGGTAAGAAGATTGTGCTTTCAAGTCTCACTCTATAATCCAGGCCAATAGTTTCAACGCAGTACTGAGGGAGTACTGCACTGTCGGAGGTGCCTTCTTTCAGATCATAGAATCATATAATTTACAGTGCAGAAGGAGGCCATTTGGCCCATCGAGTCTGCACCGGCCCTTGGAAAGAGCACCCTACCTAATCCCATGACTCCACCCTATCCCCGTAACCCAGTAACCCCACCAAACCTTTTGGACACTAAGGGACAATTTAGCGTGGCTGATCCATCTAACCTGCACATCTTTGGACTGTGGAAGGAAACTGCAGCACCCGCAGGAAACCCATGGAAGACACAGGGGAAAAAGTGCAAACTCCACACAGACAGTGACCCAAGGCTGGAATTGAACCCAGGACCCCGGAGCTGTGAGGCAGCACGGTTAACCACTGTCATACCGTGCCGACCCATGATGGGGCATTAAATCAACATTAAAGATCACACAACACTATTTCAAAGATGGGCAGTCGAATTGCTCTCGGTATCCTGGTGCCAATAGTTATAGATCAACAATGTCACTTAGCCAGAGTATCTGGGCATTATAAACATTGCTATTCATGGGATCTCCCTCTGCGCAATTTGGCTGCTGCTTTTCCTGCTATTCTGACAGTGTTGACACTTTAAAAACACTCCATTGGCTTCAGGATGCTATGGAAGGTGCTACAGAAATGGGAGACTTGCATTGAATTTTCTACCAAACTCTTTGGTGCCCGGGATTACAGGAATACTGAGCGAGTGACCTGCGGGATGTACCTGGATTAAGGTGCCGGTTTCGGTCATGAGGTTAGGTTATCACCCCTGACATTCTGCTTCATTTCCTTGGAGGTGTTAATGAGAAACTTTCTAGAACTTTAATTCCACAGGGATTGAGTGGGCTCGGGGTGATTTCTATGGAACAGGAGAGGCGGAGTGGTGGTTTAATTGAGGTGTACAAATTTGCAAAGGGCCAAGAGTGGATAGGAAGGACTTATTTCTGTTAAATGGAGGTCAAAAACCATTGGGCGCAGATTTAAAGTAATCGGGAGAAGGATTAGAGGGGCGATGAGGAGAAATCATCTCACCCAGAGGTAGGTGGCGACCTGGATCTCACTGCCTGGAAGGGCAGGAGAGCGGGAGCCCTCAGCATATTTAAAAACACCTGGCTAAGCACCTGAAGTGTTGTAACCAACAGGGTCAAGGACCGGGAGCTGGAAAGTAGGATTGGGCTTGGAGTCTGTTTTAAGGCCGTCACAGGTACGATGGGCTGAATGGTCTCCTTCTGTCTCATAAACAACGTTCTGTGTGTCTGAGAAAATTTAATGAAATACAAATTGAATTAAGCCAAATCTGGGACATGTTGAAACCAGTTAATATAGAGCACTAATTCTAGATTGCTCAGTTAATGGAGACGGATTGAGATTTGAAATGTTGGGTCTGGAACATAAACATTTACCACTTAATTTAAACCTTCAGTGGGAGAGTCGAGCGTACGATTGGAGACTGATTAATGGTATCATTGCTCATATCGCCAGCACTGACCAATCAGATATGAAGAATCATTTCCAGAAACCCAAGGTAGGCACCATTATTTTTTTTTAACCTCCTCAAAGTGAATTTCTTTCTTATTCATTCACAAGCTGTGGCGTTGCTGTCTAGGCCAGCATTTATTGTCCATCCCTAATTTTTCAAAAACTAATTTGCAGGATATGAGCATCACTGGTTAGGCCAGCATTTTTGTCCATTCAGAAGGTGGTGGCGAGTTGGCACCGCTACAGTCCTTGAGGTGTAGGTACAGCCACTGTGCGGTGAGGGAGGGAGTTCCAGGATGTTTCCACAGTGACAATGAAGGAATGGCAACATATTTCTAAGCCAGGGTGGTGAATGATTGGAGGTGAAGCGCCAGGTAGTGGGGTTCCCAGGCATCTGCTGCTCATGTCCTTCTGGATGGTAGTGGTTGTGGGGTTGGAAGGTGCTGCCTAAGGGACCTTGGTGAGTTGCTGCAGTGCATCTTGTGGATTGCACACACGGCTGCCAATGTTCATTGGTGGTGGAGACGGTGAATGTTTGTGGAAGGAGGAGCAATCAAGCGGGCTGCTTTGTCCTGGATGGTGTCGAGCTTCTTGAGTGTTGTTGGAGCTGCACTCATCCAGGCAAGTGGAGAGTATTCCATTACACTCCTGACTTGTGCCTTGTAGATGGTGCACAGGCTTTTGGGGGGGGGGGGGGGGGGGGGTCAGGAGGTGAGTTACTCACCCTAGGATTCCTAGCCTTTGACCTTGAGAAGGTGGGGGTGAGCTGCCTTCTTGAACTGCTGCAGTGCATATGGTGTAGGTACACCCACAGTGCTGTTAGGGAGGGAGTTCCAGGATTTTGACCCGGCGACAGTGAAGGAGCGCTGATATATTTTCAAGTCAGGATGGTGAGTGACTTGGAGGCGAACCTGCAGGAGCTGGTGTTCCCATGTAGCTGCTGCCCTTGGCCCTGTCCCTGATGACTCTTAAGTTTTCTAAGATAAGATAAAGATCAGCGATGATCTAATTAAATGGCGGCAGAACAGACACAAGCGACTTACTGGTCTTATTTATTTATTCCCTCCCCATCTGTTCAACGTGCCCGTTTTGATGGTGAATACTCACGTTGATTTTCTCTTTGTAATCTTCAAGAATCTTCATTATCCTTTTGTGTTCCTGGAAAGGGAGAGGATACAGATGGTGGGTGAGTAGGGTGATATTGTGATGGAAGCAGCACTGTCAGGTGTGTCACTGGACAATGCTTTGGTCTCGGGCATTCTGATGTTGCTTGCGAACCTGAACTGTCTTCAGAACTGACTGAGTGTAACAGCCCCGGGCACGCCTGTGCCTTCAGTTATCTGATGTTATTCCCATGCATCTGGAATAGAATCCCTACAGTACATAAGGAGGCCATTTGGCCCATCGGGCCTGCCCTGACCCTTCGAATGAGAACTCTATCTATGCTAACTCCCACCTATCCCCGTAACCCAATACACTGAGGGGCAATTCTTCTAACCTGCACATCTTTGGACTGTGGGAGGAAACTGGAGCACCCGGAGGAAACCCATGCACGCACGGGGAGAACGTGCAAACCCCACACAGAGGGCGCGATCTACTGGTTGCGTTGCATCTGAACGGGAGTGCAATGTGGCTGGTAGATCCCAGGAGTGGCCTCCCTCAGGCTTCCTGACAGCCAGTACGTCTCACGGGATCTGGCGCTGCGATCAGAATCCGGCCCACAATAGTGGGGGGGGGGGGGGGCGGGTGAGCCAAGCCTTGCGTGCCTAAGTGGGCAACCCCACTTAGGGGTGATTATCTGGGATCAACCGGGCTCCCGGAATCTACTGGCCTCACCAGGGAGCCCCAAGCTGGGCAACGTTGAGTATTGGTCCACACAAATGTGGACCGGGCAGAACGGCATCCCGGGCAGTTTCCCGGACCATTGGAGGTCCCATGGGGTGGACACGGATAGGGATAGTGAGCGTGTTTCGCTGCATGTCTCCCAGTGCTCGCAGCGGCGAGAAATACAACGCTATCTAACATCACTCGGGTTAGATACAGGGCCTCAGTGGGGAACTCCCCGACAAGGCCGCACTGAGCCCCGCTTTCTGCACTGAGCAGCTCTGCTCATCGGAATTCCTCCGTGTAGCGAGAGACTGGGATGCCCTTTGTAAATGGCGTCTCCATCTCTGGAGAATCCGGATCTACTCCTGACAGTGCCCCTGCCAGCTGACAGTACCCAAGTGGCATTCTGGCAATGCTAGGGTGCCAAGGTGGCACCAGCAGTGCCAGGGTACCATCCTGCCCAAAGGGACAGCACTTGGGGGCCTCCAATCCCCTGGGAGACCACATGAGTCTGGTCATGTCTGGTCCCCATTTGTGGAGGCCAGCGCTGAACGGCACTCACCCAGGGTCTCCAAGGTGAAGGGGGTTAGATCCCAAAGCCTTGGGTGCCTCAGGAAATTGCACATTGAAGTGACACTAGCTATCTCGTTTTAAAATGCAGATTTGCCAAAAAGTGATCGCAATGGTTTGCAAGATCGCATTCAATCCCGTGAGGCGTTGGGAGCCGTGTAAATCCCGGGAGCAGGCTCTCCCGGTTTCTATCGGGCACAAGTGAAAGGAAACTCCCAGCAAAACCCGCCACAAATGACACTTAGAATCGTTTCCATTAGGTCGCACCCAGACAGTCACCCAAGGCCGGAATTGAACTCGGGGGCCCTGGAGATGTGAGCCAGCAGTGCTAACCACTGTGCCACCATGCTGCCCCACTTGGTGAACAGTCCTTTTTAGCTCCTGCTCCTTCTGCCCCCTCTCTCAATCAAACTCTCCGCGCTACCCCTTCATGGCCCAGCGAGGGGGGATATGGGACTGGGACTGAGTGTCTGGGAGCATTCAGTCGATAAATGCAACTTGTTGCACAATACTGACCCTCACAGGTCACTTAGATGTCAGGGTCAGTTGATCTCTGCTGGGGCGTTACTGGAGTGCTGCAATTAATGTTTGCAACCCTTAGCAAAGGACCAGGGCCGGATGTGGGGGAAGGGACAACAAAAGAATTCAGTCATGCTTTCCTGTTCCAGTTACCTCACTGGAAAGTACCTATTGGGTGAGAGCTGAATCTGACTCACATCCAAGACCTTACATCACTCAACCAATCGCTGCCTCGACTGAGGATTGTTGGCAGTCGGTGGAACCCTTGTCCAGTGGGAGTTGGCAACTTCAGCTGTACCACAAATTGTGCATTCACCCAAGCATTCACCCAGGGGCTGGTTTAGCACACTGGGCTAAATCGCTGGCTTTTAAAGCAGACTAAGACAGGCCAGCAGCATGGTTCAATTCCCGTACCAGCCTCCCCGAACAGGCGCCTGAGTGGCGACTAGGGGCTTTTCACAGTAACTGCATTTGAAGCCTACTTGTAATAATAGGCATTTTTCATTTCAAACACTCTGCACCTCTCCTCCACGTGCTTCAATGCACTCTCAAACTCACAGCAAACTGTAGTTTTGCAGAATCAGTGGAAAAAAAATCTCACCCTTATCGGCTCCTAATCAGGAGCTGAGATGAAGAAATTAAAGCAGAGAGTTGTTAAATATTTGCTGCTCACAGTTGGTGCCTGTGAGGCACCTCGCTCAATCCACAAACACCGGGTCCTGACTCATCACGGGGCTGATCCCAAGGTGAGTAATAATAATGGTGTTGTTTCTCCAATGCAACGTCCATAACCTTGGAGTGTCTCACAAAGTGGATTGCAGCCAAATGATATTCGTCATGAAGTGCCACCACTTTAGTAATTTAGGAAACACGGCAGCCAATTTACACACAGCAAGATCACCCAAACAACAATGCAATAATGGCACCTGTATTTAGAGATTTTGGTGAAGGGATAAGTATTAGTCGGGACGCAGGAGACAACTCTCCAGATCTTTCACATCCACCTGAGAGATGGCACCTCGGAGAGTGGGGCCCTCCCTCTGTACAGACGCTACAGTGAGTCATTCCCTCTGCACTGACCCTCCGACAGTGTGACACTCACTCAGTACTGACCATCCAACAGTGTTGCACTCCCACAGTAATGACCCTCTGACTGTGCAGCACTCCCTCGGTATTGACCTGACAGTGCAGCATTCCCTCTGTACTGACCCTCCAACAGTGCTACACACCCTCATAACTGACCACCTGACAGTGCTGCACTCCCTCAGTACTGACCCTCCAACAGTGCTGCACACCCGCAGTACTGACCCCCTGACAGTGCTGCATTCCTTCAGTATTGACCCTCCTACAGTGCAGCACTCCCTCATTACTGATTCTCTGACAGTGCAGCATTCCCTCAGCACTGACCCTCTGACCGTGCTCCACTCCCTCAGTACTGACCCTCTGGCAGTGCAGCATTCCCTCAGTACTGACCCTCCAACAATGCAGCACTCCCTCAGTACTGACTTTCTGACACTGCAGCACTCCCTCAGTACTGACCCTCTGACAGTGCAGCACTCCCTCAGTACTGACCCTCTGACAGTGCAGCACTCCCTCAGTACTGACTCTCTGGCAGTCCAGCAGTCCCTCAGTGCTGACCTTCTGACAGTGCAGCATTCCCTCAGCACTGACCCTCCAACAAGGCAGCACTCCCTCAGTACTGACCCTCTGACACTGCAGCACTCCCTCAGTACTGACCCTCTGACAGTGCAGCACTCCCTCAGTACTGATCCTCCTACAGTGCAGCACTCCCTCATTACTGACTCTCTGACAGTGCAGCACTCCCTCAGCACTGACCCACTGACCGTGCTCCACTCCCTCAGTACTGACCCTCTGGCAGTGCAGCAGTCCCTCAGTGCTGACCTTCTGACAGTGCAGCATTCCCTCAGTACTGACCCTCCAACAGTGCTGCACACCCGCAGTACTGACCCTCTGACAGTGCTGCATTCCTTCAGTATTGACCCTCCTACAGCGCAGCACTCCCTCATTACTGACTCTCTGACAGTGCAGCACTCCCTCAGCACTGACCCTCTGACCGTGCTCCACTCCCTCAGTACTGACCCTCTGGCAGTGCAGCATTCCCTCAGTACTGACCCTCCAACAATGCAGCACTCCCTCAGTACTGACCCTCTGACACTACAGCACTCCCTCAGTACTGACCCTCTGACAGTGCAGCACTACCTCAGTACTGACCCTCTGACAGTGCAGCACTCCCTCAGTACTGTCCCTCTGAAAGTGCAGCACTCCCTCAGTCCTGACCCTCTGACAGTGCAGCACACCCTCAGTACTGACCCTCTGACAGTGCAGCACACCCTCAGTACTGACCCTCTGACATTGCAGCACTCCCTCAGTAGTGACCCCCTGACAGTGCAGTGCTCCCTCAGTACTGACCCTCTGACAGTGCAGCACTCCCTCAGTACTGACCCTCTGACAGTGCAGCACTCCCTCAGTACAGACTCTCTGGCAGTGCAGCAGTCCTTCAGTGCTGACCTTCTGACAGTGCAGCATTCCCTCAGTACTGACCCTCCAACAATGCTGCACTCCCTCAGTACTGACCCTCTGACACTGCAGCACTCCCTCAGTACTGACCCTCTGACAGTGCAGCACTCCCTCAGTACTGACCCTCTGACAGTGCAGCACTACCTCAGTACTGACCCTCTGACAGTGCAGCACTCCCTCAGTACTGACCCTCTGAAAGTGCAGCACTCCCTCAGTCCTGACCCTCTGACAGTGCAGCACTCCCTCAGTACTGACCCCCTGACAGTGCAGCACACCCTCAGTACTGACCCTCTGACATTGCAGCACTCCCTCAGT